>NC_132887.1:5873967-6221467 GCF_030463535.1 Salminus brasiliensis
TCATCTAAGCTTTCAGATCTTTCTGAATATGAGCGGTTGAGAGCTTGGTTCAATGAACGATAATGAAAGAAAATGGGAACTGGGTGGCTTAGGCATTGTTTTTCTATTGACAGCTGGTGGAGAGCGTTCCATCGATCCTTTAAAGCTTAATTATCATTCACGCGCTAATTCAGCCCCTGACTTTATCCTCTAATAGCCCTGACATTGATTGCAGGTGAGTATGTGCGACGGAGCAGACTATAGCTGCCGTCCCTGGGGTTCTTAGCGCCAGTGGATTCTCACCGGCTCCTGTCGGACTGAAACTAAGCGAAGCATTTCTGACAGTAAACGTCTATCCTTTGCCCTTTTGGAGCGGCTGGTAGCTGTGCAATACCTCGTTGGACCGTGTCCCAGAGCTATGGAAATGTCAGTACCGCCGCCCTTCAAACATGCCACCTCTGAAATGGCAAGTCCAATGATGGAGTCCGCTAACAGAGCGCCACAAGGCTGGCATTTTACTGTCAACTATAAGGCTGTAAGTGCACAACTTAAGCTGTCCAGATTGTAGTGCAATGCTAATGGCTGCCTGCTTCTTAAAATCTTTATTCAGGTCTTGTAGACCTCGCTACCGAGCTTCTCGGCACTGTCATTGTCCTGTCAGGTCGAATAAGGTATGGTTTATTTGTTAACTCCAATTAGCCGAACGATCCGGAGCCGGTGCATAAAAGCTACGAACATCTGTCCTCAGTATGGCTGCGGTGCTTTAGCAGACTGTAGTTTTCACTGCACTTCACTCCCCCTCGATGCATCTGAAGCTGCATCAGTAATGGGGAGTGGGTGTCCAAATGCACCATCTGCTTCTGGTCACACTTGCCAAGGATTCTCCTCTCGACGTTGTCGGAAAAGAGAGAGAGAGAGAGAGAAAGAGGCAGACAGAGAAAATGACACTAGTTAAGATTTCCCCTATGTTAGCGCAAATTCCCTCACTCAGCACATTCGTTTGAGTGCCAGTCTGTGTTTTCCGAGCTGGGCGCTAATTGGAGAAAGTTTCGCGAGAAGAAAGCAAAACTGCATTTTTAATCTAGTCTTTCCTCCTCCTTTAATGTATGAACGGCCCTACCTCCTTTCGCAGAGCTGTGCATTCGGTGTAAGAATACTCTCTACTCATTAACAGCAAATGCCTTCATTCCTACTGCTTAACAGCAGGAGGTAACTGTATAATTAGGGTACAAAACTAAATGGATCTACAAATTGCTTTTGCTCAGGCGCAGTTTTTTCCGCAGATACACGGGTGGTCAGAATCGTTCCATTTACGTTGGAGGTCCTCTTCGCACCCCACAAAGAAAAATGCACATTATTGCCTCGCCTGTTAACCAGAGCATTTACGGTATTTAGGAACACGCAATTAACGGACAAATATGCAGGGGAGGGAAATAATCAGGCCTTTAGACGAGGCAGTCGTTGGAACTGAATTAGGCGGCCCTGCTCCTTCCATGTATCGATGTCAGCGCAGAAGGTCAGGATGCTTCAGGAAGCAGGCAGGTCTCGGTGAAGAAAACCGGTTGGCCAAAATCCTATAAGTGGCAATGATCTAAATGCACAGCAAATCAATAGTGTTGATCTCTTTTAATCAGCTGGCAGCAGAGCCACACGTTGCTTGTTGATTTTCAATCCCGCTAACCTTTCTGTGTTGAGTCACAGCTGGCAAAAGACTCCCACTCTTCAGTCTGGAACAGGCTCGGGGGGTGGAAAGGGCATAATTATAGACGTCGGCTACATCTACTGCCTGGTGTTTAGACCAGCAATCTGAACCAACTGCAATAATCTACATTATGGGTTTGTAAGACTTTAAATGCATCATTTTTTAAAGACAATATGAACCATACACACATTAGAGAATGTAACCAATAAAAGATGTTTGAGAGGTTTACTACCAGGAGTCTGGGACCAGATTCACAAGAGCATTCATAAGGAAAAAAAAAAGAAGAAGGATCTTAAGATAAACTCTAAGACGTTTATAAGCTATATATAATATGCTCTTATATGCAGTTCTCCAAAAATGTTAGGAAGGTCTCAAATCTTCTCTTCAGAAAGTATTAGTCATTGTTTTATTATTAGACAGGCCAATTGTAACATTTTTTGAGCTGTATTTCACAGATTAGCAGAAATAATACAAAATAATTTTGTAAAATTTCCAAAAATTATCAAACTAAACTAAATGTTGAAGCATTTTAGAGGCTTACCTATTAAGCTCTTACAGTCTAAGACAAGTGGGAGCCTCTCGTATGTTTTTTTTTTTTTTTTTTGGGGGGGGGGGGGCAAATCTTTCTTAAGTAAAAAGTTAATGAAATCTAAAAATTCTTAAGAAGAAGGATCTAAAGTTCTTTCATCTGACATTTGTATGAATCCAGCTTCTGTTTTCTCTGAAAGAAGTGGTACAGCTTCCCAGCAGGTAATGAAAGCTTTGTAAACAATTGTTTTGAGGAGTCCGTCGTAAGAAACAACACCCCTCTACCCTCTCCGGAGGCTAATCAAAGCTAAAAAATCTGTAGCCTGTAGTCTAGGCCAGGAAAAAAAAGATGGAGAAAGTTTTAATGAGTGTGTACATGGGGTGTTTAGCCCTTCCTGTTTGTTTCTTGGGGTCAGAAGTTCTGTGGGTCAAGCAGAGTTGGGTTTCAGAAACACACAGTTGTTTTGACAGCTTAGTCACACAGAAATGTAATTTTATGGAGTAAGAGATAGCAGGGATGGGGAATCTGCCATGCTTAAGAAAGTTAGCTTTCAGTGAATTTTTAGAATTTATTATAGAGTAAGAGCTTATTATAGAGCAAATTATTTGTCTTCAGCATCTATGGCTATGCTCAGACCCCTGAAGATGATGTATCGAGGTTGTGTGGCCCACTGAACCTTTGCAAAGTTTGTCGCAGGATTCTCAGGAAACGTAGAGCCAAAATGCTTTAAAAAAAAATGTTAGCATTTCTCTGCTAATAATGAAGCTTAAGTAATAAAGTGTTTTTCTCTTGGTCTAAGCATAGCCAAACTTTGAATGTCCATAGAATACATTAATTTAATACATACGTTTTTTAAAAAAGAATAAATGTGTGATTTTGTTTGGGGTAAAAATGCTCAGATGCAGTTTAATATACCTATTCACCACCCTGTTATTTTATCTCACAATAAAAACATATGTTTTATTGGCTGCTTTTCTTTACCATAACGGATCACAGTAGCCATGTAGCACAAATTAGCCTAGCCTTGCTTAGTTCTGCAACAACACCTTTTTATTTTTATTTTTTTGTAATATTTCCGAGTCTTACCGGATAATGTTAAATAACAATGGTGGTTGGTGTGGCGCAACATATAACACCACTACCTGCCAGTGAGCTATTACACCATGTCCTTGGGCAAGACTCCTAACACTGCATTGGCCCACCTCTGTAATACCAGTAACCTTGTAAGTCGCTCTGGATAAGAGCGTCAGCTAAATGCCATAAATGTAATGTAAATGTAATGTTGCTGTCCTTTCTGCATCCTCTTGGTGTGAGGAGTTAGCGGTTAGCTATTGAAGAGATTGTACCCGATCAGTTGAGTTAGCTTAGAGCCTAGCACCTGCCTAGCACCCACGCTACCACTCTATGGGCTTCCCTTTGCCATGGCAGGCCTCTTGCTTTCTTCAGTTGGCCCTTCTTTCCCCTGTCAGGCTGGCATTAGCTTTTGGTCTTTTTCGCCACTCTTTCATATTCTCCTGAAGTGGCCACTTGAACATTTGCCGTTCTAGGTCACCTTTAACGTCATTGAAAAAACACAGGCAGCTTTTTTTTTTAATTAGTGTAAGCATTTCTTGATGAGTGGGCAGAAAAAAATGACCATCATTACTTGTAGCATAGATTGCATGTTTATGTGTTTTTGGGGTTAGCAGATATTGAGGTGGTCCGGATAAACCTGGTGTTTTTGGTTTGTTTTTGTGACTGTGATGATTAAATCACTAGCAGGAAGTAAGAACCTGGCTGATGTTGTTGAACCTATGATGAAGCACACACTGTTGCTGTGACTCAGGCCAAGCTAAATGATGGAAATGAAAGAGAAATGACAGCAGTCAGGCTGGAGGGGACGAGGCAGAGGAGCATGAAAGGACGGCAGGCGCAGTGGGAGGCTGATGTACTCCACAGTTCCCCAGGAGCCACTTTCTAGCGACTTCCCTCTCTGTCTCTGCTTTGCTCAAAAAGCACATACTTGCTTTTCCTCCACAACTTAAAAAAAAGTACAACACCAGCGTTTCTCCTGTTTGGCTAATACACTTATTAAACGGCTGCTCTTTTTGAATAGAGAGGTAGGCCGGCGGATTTTGCTGAACTGCTAGCTTATCAGCGTCAGGCATTGCGACGATGTGTCCCAGCTGGCTAAGTGAACTTGACATTGGGGGTAGAAATGTGCTCAGTGTCCTCTTTTAAGACCAAGAAATTCATTTTTGGAATTATTTCCCAGTCTTACCAGGTCTTCTCAGCACATTGTCCGTTTAGCAAGCATAAGCTGCTTGGGTTAGCTTTTAGCTTAGCACCAGCTCGCTTCACTGGCTTCCCTGCAGCATGGCGGACCTCCGGCTTCATTCGATCAACCCTTTTCCCAGCTTTTTACCTTTTTAGCATTGCTTTTAGCATTGCATACATACTGTATTCTCTCAAAGCAATCAAAGCATTTAGCCTATAAAGGCTTTCTCTGGGGCCTGGTATTTGTAACTTTTGGGGGCTTAAATATACAGCCGTAACATTAAAACCACTGACATAAAGTGCAGAAACCAACAATTACCGACCTCCAGCTTTCTTCGGTTAACCCATTTCCCATCCTGGCTAGCATCACTTTCAGCATCGCTTCCATACAGTGTTCTTTCAAAGTAGGCATTGCATTAAGCCTGGAAAGACTTTTGCTAGTTAGCTGGGTATTTGTAACGTTTGGGGCCTTAAGTATACAGCCATAACATTAAAACCACTGCGTAAGTGAAGTAAAAACCCTGATTATCTGGTTCCTTTGGCACTTGTCAAGGGTGTTCTTGAGGGTGATGTGTTGGAAGGAGGACAATTGGAGACGCATAAGAATCTGAGACACTTTGACAAGAACCAATTTGTGATGACTGGGTCAGAACATCAGCTAAATCCAGGTCTTGTGGGGTGTTCCTGGTAAGCAGTGGTCAGTACCTACCAAAAGTGCTCCAAGGAAGCACAACCAATGAACCAATGATGACAGGCTCAAGGGCACCCAAGGCTCACTGGTGCACTGGTCCAATCCCACAGAAGAGCTACTGTAAACAGTTAGCACTAGCTGTGTCATGTGAAGTCCATGTCTTAATGAGTCAGCGCTGTTTTTGTAACACGAGGGGGACCTACACAATATCAGGTAGGACTTTTTGAATAGAGAGGTAGGCCGGCAGCTTTTGCTGAACTGCTGGCTTATCAGCGGCAGGCTTTGCAGCGATGCGTCCCAGCTGGCTAAGTGAACTTGACATTGGGGTAGATTTGTCTAAATGCGTTCAGTGTCCTCTTTCAAGACCAACCTCATGAAAGGAATCCAGCATTAATCTCTCATGCTGTTGGGTTATGAATCAATATGTCAGGGTTTAACATTACCTTCTAATGCTGTTTGAAAATCAAAACGCCCGCTGCCTGAGCCCACGTCTAGCCACGTATATTCATAATCACGTTCCCAGCCATCAGGTGTGACCCTGGCCTATAGACACTCATAAATGCGCACCCAAACACATACACACACACACACACACACGTATACACACCTGTCCCCCTAACGTCATAGAATCCGTTAACTTTTTTTCTTTTTTCCACCGTTTTCATTTTCGCGCTCCGTCTATACACAATGGCCTTACTCGCTCTCAGCATCCACCCGTCTAGCTGGAGAGAGGCATGAATGGTGTAATATAATCCCCCTAAGGTATTTTTGATCTGGCAGTTGCTTTAAATTGGCCAGCAGTTGAAAGCATGAAAGATGAACGTGAGCTATATCTGAAATGGAGCATAATCTGAGCACAGATGGAGAATAAAAAATGCAGATGCCCACAAAGGTCATCCTGACCAGAGCGCATTGATTCTCCGAGTTCCTGTTCAGTTTAGGGATCTCAGCTGCATAAAGAGAAGGATGCTGATGCTTCCTGATGGTTTTTCTTCAAAGAGGCTTGGATTTCAAGCAACTGATCACTGCTATTTTTTCCTTGTTTCTCATTAACCTTGACATTGATGGATATATGGCTTATGCTACAACAATGGTTGTTCTCCAGTCCGGTTATGAAGCCACCCATGACTGATATCTCCCCATTGTTGGGTTTATTTCAAAGGCAGAAAGCAAGAACGGTAAAGGCTGAAGTCGGAGCGACTGCGACAGTGCTATTTACACTCTTTACATTAAAAAATGAAGGTGCTTCAAATGGTTCTTTGAGCAACGCCATAGAAGAACCACTTTTGGTTCCATAAAGAGACATTTTTGTGACAGAGATGGGAGAGTGTGAGTGCGAAGATCATTTTAATGGCTTAAAGAAGCTTTTCTTCATGTAAAGGTTCTTCACACTCACATACAGTACTAAGCAGAAGATTTAGGGACCTAAATACATCATTTAAACCCATGCCTCTCAGCAGTAAGGGAGTCTTTACTGTATACACTCCAGATCACAGAACAGATGCAGCCAAAAAATCCCAATTTGATCCAGTAGATTGGAATTGAGGCTAATTCGGGTATTTTTTAATGGATCTGGTACTGGCTATTTGAATCCCAATCTATTTCGGAGTCTGTGTTTGAAACACGGTGTTCAGAGCTCCATCTGGTGACCTCAAGGCGCCATTAATTGACATTATTCCCAGCCGGCTGCAGCAGCAGCAGTGTGGACGTTCTCAGAAGGTAAATAAAGGAGTTGAGAGTCCGCAGCAGTGTGGAGCTATTTTACAGTGGAACCTGAAAACAGACCATAATATCTGACCCTTTATAAAACTCTTACTGAAACGCTCTGTTTTACCAGCGGGAGAACCGGTGAACAGCTTGCCTTTCTCTGTTCTTACACCAGCACTGAAGAACCCATTCAGAACCGAGTGGAGGGTAACGCTAATGCTAACACACACACACACATACGCTATAGAAAAATGATACTTAGGATTGGTTCCTTATTAAATCCAGTAAAAAGGAGCAAGATCTTCTCATCCTGAAGAAAGTAGTGAGATCTTGTGAGATCTTTAGTCTAAAGAACAGAGCTTGGCTCCTCCAGGTTTCTCCTGGACACCTCCCAGTCCAGCCAGCACAGCGTGGAGGATGTGTTCAACTCCATCATCATCATCATCATCATCATCAGAAGCAGCAGCAGCAGCAGCAGCAGCTCACCTGATTCACCATCATTAAGCCCTGATTTACCACCAAACCAGGTGTTGATCTGAGGAGAACTCTAAATAATACTAGACTCCATGAGGAGAACTTTGGAGACGTTCTAATGATGAACACAGTGATGGAAAAGCGTGAGTGTTATTATTAGTGTTTATTCTAATATTAGTGTTTTACTGAGGAGATAAACACTTACTGCCCAGATCAGCATCTCAAAGAAACTTTTATAGCACCTCTATTGTTAGGAATGTATGTTTAAAATTGTCCATCCACCATTAAAAATGGCTAGCAGCCACAGGGCTGAAATTTGCACTGCCGCGTCGGAACACATGTTTTAATATGTGACTCTGACTGGACTCCGAGGGCCCGACCCAAACTGCACACGCTGCGTACGCTGCCAGCGCTCGCGTTCGCATTCTGCATTCAAATGAAATGAAAGGGCTGTAGTCCGATCTGGTCATGCTAAACAAATGCTCCCCGGAGGCTCGGCGCTGCTTGATGTATATTTTATGTGGTGAGGCAGGGAATCTGTGAGACACAAACAGCTTGTCTGGTTTGAGGGAGGTGTTTTCATACAGGCACGGAGGTAGAAATGTTGTTTTCTGTGGCCCCAAAGTTGCATCGGCTAGTTTGAAACCACTAAAACCACCAAATCGACGGCTTATCACATGCAAACTTAGCAAAGTACAGGCATTACACACTAGAAGCAGTTGCAGGAGATAACAGTGTGAGGAAAACCAACAGTACCACTGCTGATTGTATGTCGGTTGAGTCGGTTTTTGCGAAGATGCGTTATTTTTTTTTCCCTAAGAAGTAAAATGTTACTTCATTTTCACCGGTGTTGTAGTATTTACCAGGAAATGCAGGGTGGAGGTGGGGAGCTGGAGGCAGAGTATTGGATGTGAGCTCCCTAAATTCATTGTGTCGCTTTGCATTCGCCTCATGGAGATGGTAATTGCATGTTCCTGTGGGGGGAAAAAATTGCAGTCTGTCTGCAGTCTGCTTCCCCTGCAATTCTGGGAACACGGGTATAGGCAGAAATCAGGCAGGAAATGTGTTCATTTGCAGTGACCTCCCCTTTTGAGCTGCACCTTCAAATGGGTTAAGAGTGTGACTGTGTAATCCTGGGGCACAGCGTGCTGCACTGCAGAAAATGATCAAACTCGCTTATGGTGGCCAGCAGATCGGAACGTGGATTAGCTTCCCTGTTGACTTTGATTGAGATTGTCTTAACAGGCTTCGTACTCATTGTAATAGCGTTTGGCACTCCTTGTAAAATGGGAATTAATGGAAGCGCTCTATGCTGATTGTGTAGTTTTATTCTGTAGATGTAAACTGTAGTAACAGCTTAATGTGGTAGGGAGCAGTTTAACTGATTTTATACCTCCTCAGATAAATACTTTGGGCTTTTTATTTTAAGGCCGGTTATTCAGGAACTTTGATGAATTGTCCAATATATAGTATAAATGATTTAGTATATACAATAAATGATTCAGTTCATATTGTCTGCCATTTATCATTCAGTATGAACAATAAATGATTTGGTATCATCTAGAAATGATTCAGTATTCACTATAAATGATTCAGAATCTACAATAAAAATAAATGATTTAGTATCTACCATAAATGATTACGGTATCTAATTTCTGTGTATCTGTTATAAATGATGAAGTATTTACAATAAATAATTCCAGTAAATAATTTAGTATCTACCACAAATGTTTCAGTATATATTGTAAATTGTTAGCTATTGACTATAAATGATTTAGTATGTTCAATACATGATTAGCTATCAACAATACACTATGTGATATCTACTATAAATGATTCAGTATTCACTGCAAAGGATTCAGTATTTACAGTAAATGACGATATCAACTGCATATGGCTACAATAAAAAATGTGGTGTCTAGTATCAATGATTTAGTATCTACAAAAAATGATTCCATATCTACAAAAAAATGATTCAATATTTGGTATAAGTGATTCCGTATCTGGTATAAATGATATGGTATCTGCAACAGATCTACTATAGATGCAGTATCAATAAATGATTCAATACCTACCAAAAATAATTTAACAACTACAATAATTGATTCTGTATCTAGTATAAATGAATCAGTGTCTAACATTAATTGACTATAAATAAACTAATATGTATCTTATGTGGTTTGATACTGACATTTTGAAGTATGGGCCCACACACATGCCTAGGGTTTAAGGGGTTAAATTAACAAAAGCAATATTAGTAATTATTAACCTCAAATTCTCTGCAAAGCAGCTTTAGTTCTGATTTACGTTTGACAACAGAATACAGAACAGAGAACAGAACTGAGCTAGACTCAGTGATGTGTTGGGGTACATGATAACAGAATAAATTTGATGGATGTATTAAGCTGATTTGATGCCATATGTATTGTCTAGATAACCCTGCAGAATACTGCACTAAAAACAGATTTTAAGTCAAAATAGTATTTTTTTTAAACAATTATTATTATTTTTTATCTGGCAGCTCTTTACATTGTGTCGAAGTTTCATGAATGAATCAATAGAAATGTTCCAGAATGACTTGGAATACTTTTTGCATTGAATTGCATTAAAAGTTAAGAAGTTTTTTTTTTCTTAAGTTGTAATTTTTAATGTACAAGGTTTTGCATGAAAAGTGATGAAAAATCAGCAGATTTTTGAAAATATATATATATAAATATAAAAACAAATATTGGCTATCAGCCTCTCTACACAATCCCCATATCAGTGCATCTACAATATGTACCCTTTTCGGTGCCATAAATGCAATTTTATATGATTTCTTTAATCCAAGCGTGATATGTGGACACCTCGGAGGGACAAGGACCAAGCCCAGTCGGTCCAGTGCAGTTGTTTCTTTGTGTTCAGTTGCCTAATCCTATATTACACCGACACTTTCAGCAGAGCCTTCCCCTTCTGAAGTTTATCAGCCGAACACAGCAAATCCCGCACTCTGTGTCCATCAGTAATTCAGGAAATGTGTTTATTCATCAGTTCACTCCAGCTAGCCTTATCTGACCTGGCTACTTTTAATCAAAAGTGTAAAGAAAGAAAGTAATCAATATGCTGGTAGATCTTTTCCATCTACTTTTGTTTGTGCTTTAAAAAAAAAGAAACTTTGAATGGAAAGGTTGGTGCAGTTCTGCGCTCTTTATGCTCGCAATTATCGGTTTTATGAATATTTTAGCACTGTGCCTTTAGTCTGGCGCTGGAATAATGAAACTGTGTAGCTGTATTTTGCTCCAGGTGTTAGAGTTACACAACTGCATCTGTTATTTAATTTATTTATTTATTTGTTTTTCTTCACTTCTTCTCCATTTAAAGATCAGCCACATAAGAGCACGTCGAAATCAACAAGCACAGGTTGTGCGACAGTGGCTCAGTGAAGTAACTGATTGGTGGAGTGCCAAATGGTTTGGTCCAGTCATTAAATAATCAAAGATGCAGAACACGCAGAGTTTTTAAAGAGTAGAAGTGCAGCCCTGGCCAGGGGTAAATTGAGATAACTGCAGCTAAGAGTGCTCGGTAGGAAAAAGTCATGCTAACGGCATGCTGTGATGTTTCTAAATGCGTGTTGCCTTCCGTCTCAGCACTGTTTTAATGCATGTTATCAGGTGTTCTGATGGGTTTTATGCTTTGTGGCAGAAGTTGTGAAGTGTTCTGAGCACTAAATTGCCCGAGGTTCCACAGCAGGGAGGGAGGCGTAACCTATGAGCACTGCCCTATAGTTCAGAGACTATCAGGCTAGGAGGCCTAAATGAGTCACCCTCCACGCACTCACCAGCTGACTCGAGAGGAAAACTTCTCAGAAGACTCAGGAGAGCGATGTCCAATCTGTCCATCTGAAGGAGATGGGTCAAGCGTCTCTGGAGCCGAGGAAAACTCGCCTTTCTTGGCGCTAATATCTCGGGTTCTCTCTCTTATTGATATTTGAAAAGAGGAGTGAAGAGGCTTGATTTAGGGACACTGACCCCGAGGTGGCTTCATTCAACTTCCCTCTTTTAGGAGAGGACGATTGCGAATCTCTTTGGTGCTCAGACTGCGTGCCAGACAGTTCGAGTAATTGCGCCAAGCGTCTCGTTCATTGATTTCAAGGCGGCCGTGCCGAGGCACCGCGAGCTGGAGGATCCAGGTTGTGCTGACCTGCGGAGCTGTGCTGAAGGCCCTCAAATCTATCTTCCTAATGCATTGTGCTCCAAGCGAGGAGAAGATATCAGCGGCTAGAACGACGCCTGCCTGCCTGACAGAGTGCTTTCTCCTTCAAGACTCCGTGCCCCCTTCCGAGGAGTTCTGAGGACGTAAATGAGACTGCTCCAGCGTGTGGCATCACGGCGAGTTCTAGCTTTAACAAGAACTGAAACTTTAAATGTGCAGGGTTTTTTTTTTCTCTGTAGCAGCTGCTTGCTTCTGAATTCTCAACTAATTCTCAACTTGTAGAACGTGATAGGCCGGTTCTCCGTCGCCAGCTTCGTTTAATGTACGGCTAAATTTAGGCGCTCAGCAAAGTTGTCCACATGCATGCAGAGAGTCTCACCAGTCTTGAGCTTGTTCTACATTATATGTCCAAATGTTTGTGGACACTCCTACTAATGAATGCGTTCGGCTAATAAAAGCTGCAGCCGTTGCTGACATAGACACACACACAAACATACATAAAGCTTGTCTTGTCACTGTAGAGAAGTACTGCCATTAGGCATTAGGACTCTCAGGAGCAGATAAACAAACATGAACCTATTGAAGCCATGCTGCCTAATGTCAGAGGTGGGCTAGAGGGCCCCCCGGCACTGAGCTGTGAAGCAGTGGAAGAACTATGCTCTCTGCTATGTCGTTCCTTGGTGATGCTCTTGCAATACTTTTGGGAAGAGTTGGGGAGTTGACGATGAGGTGTGGTGGTGATCATCCGACAGTTACTCTAAAATACAAAAGAATCCAAAAGAAGGTGTTTCCTTCTTTTGTATTTTGGAGTAACTGTTTCTGTTGTCCAGGGAAGCACTGCTGTGAGGATTTGATTGCATTCGGCTACGAGAGCTAGTTAGTGAGTTCAGGATGTCGGATGGTTTTTAGTGGCCTTGATTTTGGAAGAAATGATGAAAGAGCGGGTGTCCCAATACTTTTGTCCATTTAGTGTGTGATTTGCTTACTCAGCAGGAGGAGTTAAGGCACTTCTGTAATTACCGTAGACGTCTGTTTAGCTGTCTCGCTCTCCACGATGTGTGTTTATGTCTTTGGACAATGTGTTTGCTTTCGCTGTCAGTCCTCTCATGTTGATTGGCAGGCCGTGTCGTCCTTGTTTTGTTGGCGGCGTTTAAAAGCAGGCGAGAGCCAGAGAGAGAGAACGAGAGAGAGAGAGAGAGAGAGAGAGAGAGAGGCAGACGGATGGAATCGGTTTGATCTTCTTTGTATCCAGCTGGCTACGGACCCTTACAGTGTCTGTCACCCAGAAAGTGCATCAGATTATTCCAACATAGATTGCAGCTCTGCCAGTTGTTCTCACTCCTATTGATTGCGGTGTTTGCCAAGCGCCCCCACCTCCACCCGCCACCCCCTCTCATAAAAAAATGGCAGTGCTAAATGACAACATGCGATGTCGAGCGGTTCTTATTCGGAGGATAACTAGTTGTGGCAGTGGAGGAGAAAGCTGATCAGAAGGAAAATGAGATGATTGTGGGCGAGAGTTTCACACACTCCGCCGTATCTTCAAAGAAGAAGAAACGGAGCACCAGCCCAAGTATCTCCTCCATCTCCCTATCCGCAGATGTGTGTGCTAGGCATGTTAGCAGCTGATAAGTGAAAGGGGTCAGATCACACTCGAGATGAGCTCGCATCACTCACGGTGGTGTTCAGCAGCTGCGGTTACCATAGCGATAGCCGCTCGCAGCTGTTTTAGGAGAGAGGAGCGACCTCATGTCTTTCGTCCACTTAAAAAAAAAAGAAACCAACAACAGCTTGTCCGAATATGTTGACTGAGCTTTTGCTTGTAAGTCTTCAAAGGTGGCTTGGCTGCGGGCTTCAGTCTCAGTACATCTGACCCTGGCTCAACCATCACCTCGGCAACCTGCTGCTGCTCATTTGGGCTTGAACATGTCCAAGGAAGGCTGGGTCATGAAGCCACAGAGAGTCAGAGACAAAAAGAAAAGAGGGAGAGGGAGAAAGTGTAAGCCGGGTGTTACACACACTAGTAAATGCACAGCATATTGGGCCCTATAGGTTTTGCGCTGGCTTTCTTTTGAACTGGGATTGGCAAATGGTCAAAACCACCGCTCGAGATTAATCACAGCGGTCTTATTGGCTCATATTTGACCCTCTCTTATTAAACGCAGTACATGTTGTTACGACTAGATAACTGGACACCAGAATGAGCTTCATCCGAATATACAAATTCAGAGCAGAACCGGCGCCAAGAGGTTCATGTGGTTTCCATAGTTTTTTTTTCCTATTATCAACAACAATCTGGCTCCATGTTCCACAGCATATCACATATATACACACCGAATGGTCCAGCTCTCTCATTCTAAAGGCCAGACCATCCTCAGGCAAATCCAACAGTCTAACTCAGACTAACTGTTTTAGGAGATTCTGAAAAGTAACGGTCGGCAGCACCCTGGCCCAACACCACTGAACCAAACAGCAGATTTTCATTATTAGAAAATTGCGGAGTGAAGGAAACCTGGGTTAAGCCGGGTTTAAATTTACATGGGGTCCTGGCGTAATTCCCTCTTTCACAGGGGCTTCTCTGTGGGTTTATTTCCAATCGGATGGACAATGTCTGTGTTTTTCTCCTTCATCCTCTAAGAAAAGTCCAAGCTGAATTACTGGAATTACACCACCCCAACATTTGTGCTGGCCCGGGATCATTTGTGTTTGTCCGGTCAGTATGTGCTGGAAAAGTAACGGCCCGCGGCACACCGGCCCAACACCACCGAACCAAACAGCAGATTTTTTTTAATATTAGAAAAACGAGGATTGATGACTTGTTTGGGTTTAAGCCGGGTTTAAATTCACACAGGGTTCGGGGGTAATTCCGTCTTTCACAGGGGATTGTCCGGATTGAGCACGGTCCGGTTTTTCTATGTCATCCTTTGAGAAAATAACAGACTAAGTTTCAAGTTTCAGGTTTATTTGTCATTTGCACAACATGTCAGGACATTTATGCATTCAAATGTTTGAGGTGAGGCTCAGGTTGATGCTCTACAGGAGGACAAAACTATATACATACTAAACATATTAAAATAAAGTTATGTAAAAATTATATTATATACAAAATATACACAAAATACAGAATATACAAAGACAGGAGGGATCTGTAGAAATGTACATTTACGAGACAGGTATAGTCTGAGAGAGTGGAGCTAAATATAAATATGTATGTTTATGTCTATTCCTGTTGTATAAAGTGACTTAGTGATGTTGTCCATAGCAGTGATATATAGAGTATTAATGATAAAGTGTCCGAGTGCAGTGGTGTTGGTGAAAGGTTCACAGCTTGTTCAGGAACCTGATGGCTAAATTGCTAAAGAAAACTGGTTGATAAGGACAAACCTGGCTTTAGCCTCTTCACACGGTTAGCCTCACCTCATCTAAGATGGCAAAACACCAGTAATAGGACTTCATGTCCCCATGTTTTGAGCGTTTGAATGGAGTTTGAGGTTATTGGCAATAAGTGAGTCCTCACTGCCCAAAACGATGCCCTTATCGCTGTCTTAGCTTAGCAAAAAAATGAGCTAACTTGAGGAATCAGTGAGTTGTTCGCTGTGATAACCACGAAAACATGAGCTGAGTCCGTAAAGATGTGTGAGAACATGGTTCTTTAAGAAGGCAAACGTGGGTTTTCTATGGAATCGCTCAAAGAACCATTGGTAGTACCTTTAAAAAGTTGAAAATGAACAACTGTTGGAACTTCTTCTTTTTTATCCTTTTTATTGGAGAAAAAACAGCAGTGGTGTTAGATATCTTATAAAACTATACATTTAGAGTCCACTCTTAAAGAAAAGAAGGAAAGAAGTCTATGCAATATGGCTGATATATTAATATCAGTATATTCCAAGAAAGTCTTCCATAGTTTATAAAAAGCATCTGTCTTCTCACGTAACAGGCAGGTCTGAAAAGATTAGCCTGTGCCATCCTGAAATCGCAGGGACCCTGTCAGTAATCCAGTGTAGGAGTATATTTTTCCTAGTGCAATATGTTTAAATATTATACAGCTTTCTTTCGTGTACATCCCTAATATATTGACTAGGGAGACCCCGGAGCAGGAAGTGTGGGGCAATCCAATAGATATCTTCCCAGTATTTCAGCAATAGATGTTATTATTTAAACCCTGGGAAGGTTCACTCTGAGGAGGGGGGGGGGTGAGTTTACCTTAAATCCTTATATATATTTAATATATGTTAATATAAAATACTATCATAATATTATTTATTAATTAAAGTACACATCATGAATGTATGTATTAATGGTGTTGCATTGGTGTCCCAGAAGTCAGTTAAAAAAAATATATATATCCCATGTCCCAGGAGCATTTCTATTGGTCCATTCATTTAGAAATCTTGACACAATGGTAAGAGCATCTGCCAGATTTACAGATTTACATTGTCAGAAAGTGGAAAACTGCAAAAATGAAGAAGACCTTGCAGAACAGTGCTGATATTTATTCTATTTTACTGCCAAGTTGAAAAGACAATGTTGGTTATATATTAATTGATTTATTTCTTGGGTATTTTGACATTTTCTCCTCTCTAACACACCAATTTTCGAACCCTTTCCCAGTTCAAGTCTGTGTGTTACATCAGAGATAACACTAAAGCATTCTAGGCAGGGGTAGTGCAGGACCAGAATTCGGGTGCACTGCCGTAAAGCTTGCCTGCTTGAGCTGCACAGCCTTCTCGGCATGGTAAGAGCAACACTGATGTAATGACTTTGTGGTCTGAAGCCCGTGATGTGTTTTGATGGGGCGGAGCCCACATAATCTGTATGCCCCCTCCAGGCAATGGTGATCTAATTACTGTTAAAGCTTAATGAAGCATCAGAGTGTGGATGATGTGATGATGGCTCAAATCTTCCCGCACCTTTTAAAAGTCACTCTGGAGCACATACATTACTGCCTGCTGTTGAGTCATGTTTTGCGTGACTTCTTCAACAGTAGCTCTTCTCCCTTCGTTAACAAACTGGAAAATGCGGATGCAATAAAAACAGACAGGCGGAAGATTAAAAAGGTGGATGTGGATTCGGATAAAAGACGCATTTTTCTCAGCATAAAAGACATGCACTCAACCGTCCACCTTATTAGAAACACCCTCCTTGTTCTCTAATTTACTGACCACTTTAAGAGCTCCACCTGAATATGTAGGTGTACACTAACAGACTGTGGACCATCTGCTGTCATGCATAATTTGCCATTGTGGGCAGTTAGTAGCTTCTGATCATTTGGATGGTGGAACACTATCAACAGTAGTGGTACTGACGTCAAGTCAAGTCAAATTTATTTGTATAGCTTTGTATATGTGTATTTGTATAACTGTTGTCGTCACAAAGCAGCTTTACATAATTAGTAATAGTAAAAGACAATAACGTAAGAAGACATGAAGGATCAAAGACCCCCAGTGAGCAGCCAACGGCAACAGTGGCGAGGAAAAACTCCCTTAGAGCTGGAGGAAGAAACCTTGGGAGGAACCAAGACTCACAAGGGGGACCCGACCCGTCCTCCTCTGATCAGAACTATTTATTAATTATTGATAAAAGTTACCAAACCATCTATACTGTTGAACTGCTCTGATCATAATCATAATATATTAATCATAGTGTAGATAGTTATTAATGATGATATTAATAGTGGCAGATAGTTAAAAGTCCATGTGACGTGGTGGTTGTATAAAAGAGTGTGTGGTGCTGGTGCAGGTGGTACTGTGATCAGAAACTGACCGCTGATGAAGAGCTACACTTGAAATGGTTCTTTGAGAAATGCTGTAGACAAACCTATTGGTTTCCATGAACAGCCATGCTTGTGATGTTTGTGAGATGTTTGAGTGTGAAGAACATTTTAACGGTCTGAAGAGCCTTCATTTGATGGAAAGCTATTATGGCTGAATGCCATCGAATCCTCACAGCACACATGTTCCAAAATCGAATGCAAGGTCTTTTGAGAAGAATAGGGGCTGCTTCTGCAGATTTGCTCTTATTACCCTTGATTTCAAAAGCAACTCCAGAGTAGCAGGTGTCTGCAAACCGTCCCTCAGCCGATGGTCCACCATCTCCAACCGTACACCAGGGAGGTGGAGCTACAAGCTAAGGGCCTCCGATACAGGCCCTGGCGGGGTGTTCTATAATGTATGGTATGAGATTGATGTCTATAAGGACCTGCCTGTGTCCTCTCTGTTTGCTCAGAAAGGAGAGTAAGAAATCCTCCTTGGAAACTTCACGTTCTGAAAGCCTGAAGGACATACGCTCCCAATATCTATTCCCATAATACAACATTCTCCCTCCTGCACGCTCTCTGTACTATATATATATTTACCAAAGGCAAACTGCCTTTTCACACCGTCAGCAAAGCTTTTTCATACTGCGTCTCTTACTCATACTGTGCCTTTACGTTGTTCTCCTCGTTGCCTTGTAAGAATGTTGATGTAGCAAGTTCTGGCCAGATTAAATGTTGCCTGGCAGCTGCCGGTGTTTTGTAGACCCAATAGCCTTGGCAAGCAAATCAGCAGCTAGGAGTGAATGAAAGCGCTCTTTCTGCCTCATCGCCACGTTTGATATCTCCATAAGCCACTCTGGAGACTCACCAGCTCCTCAGCACAGCTGCTCTCGTACGCACAGGCCTGTGGACAGCAGGCTCTTTTCCCTGAGACTTCTCTTAAAATGAACTGTTTCCAATGACGTTCTCTTCTGGAGTCTTTCGGCTGCTAGTCGTCAACATCCGAGCGCATTAAACGAGCGGCACCGGCCTAACTGTTCTCGTCCGCTCCGACCGAATAATGCCTGGCCGCGTACTCCTAGCAGAGGATAAGCGTATGGTTTATTGGAGTTGCCGTTTGAACACTTAAAGAGGATTAGTGCTGATTTCCAAAGCACTGTGTTTTGAATCAATTTGCCGTGCAGCTGCGGCGAGAGGCCCTGTTGTTGATGTGTGTTTTAAAGAGGTTGTTCAGGAGTCTCCATTTGCTCTCGCTCTCTCTCGCGCTTTCTCTCCTTCTCTCTATTTGTGTTGTTTTTCCCCCCTTTTCCTGTCGGATGGTATAATTACCGGGGAAACCTCCCCTTGTGTGGTGCCTGTGATGTGCTTAAAATCCTAAGCACCGCATTGTCGCTCCTCGTTCTCCGCTGCCGTCTCGAGACGCCTCTTTAAAATCGCATTTCAAGCTAAATTTTAATCACATGTTTATTTCCCAATTATAGTTCCTTGCATCTGGAGAAACCGACAGCACATTATAAGCTGTTAAATCCAGATTCTCCTGTTCTTAAATGCCTCTCCAGCTTCTCCTTATGGTCCCTGTAAAGACGCCGTTGACCTGTGAACCTTAAGAGTGTGACGCAGCAGCAGAAAGTGTTTCATCAGTAGAGGTAGAAAAATAGGACACCCCTGGAAAATCTGATCTTCATGTTAGCAATACTGAGAGATGGAGATGGATCTCACTAAATACACACAGCTGAATACACCCCCCCCATTTATTACTACTTCAAATGTGTAGAATTAGAACCAGGAGCAGAACATCAGCTGCAGATGATGAGAACATGGTTCGGGAGGATTCTGCTAAACTTTGGAAAATTGGTCCAGCGTTCAGGTTTCACATTACATTTACATTTAAGGCATTTAGCAGACGCTCTTCTCCAGAGTGATTTACAGAAGTGCTTTGCTATTTACTCAAGAAAAACCTCAGCTAGTTTAAATAGACTAATAATTCAAAGATCCTCTAAGTTTAGACTCTACTAAACACAAGTCAGTAAGGAGACCACTCTGCTATTCGTCCATGTACTCTCAGAAGAGGAGGGTCTTCAGTCTGGGTTTGAAGACAGCGAGCGTTGGACTCTGCTGTTCGGACACCCAGGGGAAGCTCGTTCCACCACTTTGGTGCAGGACAGAAAAAAGCCTGGACGCTCGTCTTCCATGGATTTTGAGGGATGGCGGGTCGAGCTGAGCCGTACTTGAAGCTGGAAGGGCTCTTGGTGCGGATCGGCTTTTGACCATCGCCATTAAGTACAGAGGGGCTGACTGGTCCAGTCTTGGCTTTGTAGGCCAGCTACAGGAAGCCAGTGAAGAGAGAACACAGCAGTGGAGATGAACATGGCTGAATCACTTGTCCACATGAAAAGCCAGTTGTAAACGCTCCCAAGATGCATTTTGATCAGATTATGATCGGATCACTCAAACCACATTTAATACAAGTGTAAATGAAATGCGTTTTCGGTGATTGGATTCCATCCATCTGGCAGAACAACGGTAATACCAGCAATAATTAAAGTGAATCTTGGCTTCTCTCTCACTCCTTGCTCTCTCTCTCTCTCTCTCTCTCTCTCTCTCTCTCTCTCTCTCTCGTGTGTGTTTGTGTGCACGCTCGAGCTCACACTCATTTCCCAGTAGTTGAGAGCAGTATTACAGAGTTTGTTCCCTTGCGGTTTAATCAGTCCCTCGCATTTTCTGATCGAGCCGTTCTGGGAATGTGAGAACCATCTATTGTTCTCCGGCGTTGTAGAAGAACCCCCCCCCCCCCTACACACACACACACCGTTCCTCTAAACTGTTCACAGTCTCCCACAGCAAGGCGGCTTTGATGAGAAGCTGTTGTTTACAGGAAGTAAAGCAGAGATGATGTACGTGTCGATGCGCTTTGTATGCAGGAGATCGGATAAGATCGGATCTTATCTGATCTCACTGGAGACGCATTTTAATGACAAGTGTATTTCCAGATACCATCCACATTTCCAGATACCATCCAGATACAAAGGCATGTTAATCCCAGGTGTGATCTTAGCCCTTAGATTGACCTGCTCTTGATTGAGTTGAAGTGAGTGGTGAAGACCAGATAACATCACGGCCAGATCCAAGGAGCTCACTGAGGCCTTCAGAAAGAAGGCTGGAGATGCAGAGGAGTCTGGAAGGGGGTTAAAAAGATCTCAGAACAGTCAGAAGAGTCGTTCCACTGTCCACTAAATCATCAACAAGTGGAGGACATTTACAACCACTGCCAGCATGGCCAGATCAGGCCGTCCTAGCAGGATTAGAGCAAGAGCAGAGACCACAAGATGAGTAAAGGAGTCTCCAACAGTCCTAAAATATCATCACTGGACCTACAGGAAGCTCTTCAGCCACAGCTGATGTCCGAAGTATAGCATCTACCATTAGAAAGAGACTCAGGTTTGCCAGAGAACACTAAGACAAAGAGCAGGACTTCTGGAAAAGGGTGCTCTGGGCAGATGAGTCTTGAGTCTTAACCTGATGATTTCTTTCTTTCTTTCTTTATTTATTTATTTTATTTTGAGGGTGTCCTAATTTTGTCACATGACTGCATATGGAACTTCATGTGTGGTTATTATTATGAATATCACGGCCGTATGATATGCCATCGGTAAGAAACCCTGTTTGCTGTTTTCGGAGGCGAAGCTGCTGCACAGTTTAGCGGCAGGCTTTGAAAATATTGACTTTTATCTGACCTCACCCTTTTATTGATGAAACAATCAGGTGCAAAAAATCGTCACTGTCACTGTCTCTTTACTGCCAATTGTGGGGCGCTTTCCTTATCAGCCGCGCGCACATGACTCTCAAAGAGGGAGGCAGTTCATTTTTTATCCTCTTATCAATTTCTGCAGGTGATACAGAGCAATAGGCCTCTATCCCTCACACGAGTCGCAGCAAGAGTGCAGTCTCGGCACAATTGATGACTTTAATGACTGGAGTATCCTATAGCGAGAGCTTTAAACGCCAGCCTATTAGAAGGGGGGCGCGCAGAATACTAATGAGAGCTCGCTTGCTTTGTTTGGATGGAAGTAGAGCTGGGTGTCATTCAAAATACAGCTGATACCGAATTGTTCCTGAGGGATACTTCTTTTAAATTGCAAAAAAAAAAAAAAAGATACTGGGTGGTCCAGGGGCTTCTAACAGTCACTGGGTGAATGTTTATTGGCACCTGTTCTATAATGGCATGTTATATAATGGCATCAATGGCTTTGATTATGATGAACTGATGAATTGCACTACATTTGCCTTCTAATTGCTTTGTCGAGCTTTGGTAGACTTCCGCTTTATGGACAAAAGTATTGGGACACCGGTTTCTTCTAAAATCATGGGTATTAAAAAGAGTTGATCCTGCTTTTGTTGGAGTAACTGCCTCTACCAGGGGCTTCTAACAGTCACTGGGTGAGTGTCTGTTGGCACCTGTTCTATAATGGCATGTCTTTGACTTTGTCTCTTTGTGTAAATCTGCTTTATTCCACGTCATCTTGGAGCATTCCTATTGGTCCATTCATCAGAAAATTTTGGCACAATGTAGGGAACAACTGCCAGATTCACATTAATGTCAAACAGTCAGAAACGACTAAGCTACATGAGGTGCATTTTGTGTGACAGCGATGATATATGCCATGGTAGGACAACTGTCTAGCAGGTTCCTGCTGTCATTTTTACTTTCCAGTCATTCAACCAGAAATGAACTCGAATGCTTTGTGTTCAGGCGTCCATACACTCCATTATTTCAGCAGTGCTTTACATGTGCTGAAAGAACACCGTGTTCACTGGGTTAAGGTTACAGCAAAAGACAGGCTTAGCTTTTCTTCCCACTTCATTCATATGAAATGGAGTGAAATTGAATTCTTTGTGTTATGGGGTTTCCTCCATTCTCAACCACTGAAGTGTCATAAAGCTGTCAGTTAAGGCAGATTTAGATTTTTTCCAGCGGTTATCATAAGGTTCCTTATCTCATAAGCCGGCATGTTTACACTATAAAATAAAGTGAAAGGGTTTGGGTGTTTTTTTTTTTTTTTTTTTTTTTTTTTGGTAAGCAGGAGCACAGTGCTGCCTGGCGCACACCGCCCTCGTACCGGCAGAAGGGGATTACCTACAGCTAACTTTGTTTTCCATGAAATCATTTCGAGGCCTTGTTGCTTCTGCTTCTAACACTGTAATTTCAAATAATCTGTCATTGTTTCAAACTCTGCATGACAATCAGTGTTTTCTCAGCAGTCCCTGGTCCAGAACGGATACATAATAATAAGTAATTGGATGTGCCAATCATTCCGGGCCTGGGCTGAAGAAGGAGCATGCATTTGCCAGCGAGCGAGGATGTAAATGGACACTGTTGAATAAATTTTGTGACATACATCTCACCGAAAGCGGTCTCGCGCCAGTGTGTGTCGTCCCACAGAGAGAGGAAAACACACAGCTAGATACATCTGTGTCAAAATCGGACATGATTATTAAGAGCTGTGTTTGTATAGATTATGATGAACTGATGAATTGCACTACATTTGCCTTTTAATTGCTTTGTCGACCCAATAAAGCAGCTTTGGTAGACTTACACTATATGGACAAAAGTATTGGGACACCTGTTCATTCACTGTTTCTTCTATAATCAAGGGTATTAAAAAGAGTTGATCCTGCTTTTGTTGGAGTAACTGCCTCTACTGTCCAGGGAAGAGGGCTTTCCGCTAGCTTTCGGAGGAGCATTGCTGTGAGCATTTGATTGTATTTAGTGACAAGGGCACTGGTGAGGTCAGGATAATCATTGCCAACTGCTCAACTCATCCCAAAAGTATTGGATGGAAAACTACCATCACTACCATCTCCAGAGAACACAGTTTCACTGCTCCACAGTTCAATGCCCAATACCCATCTAGCCCACGCCTGGCATTAAGCAGCATGGTGCCAATAGCTCCAGAGAGTCCTGCAGAGAGTCCTACTCTATTGGCACTACTTCCCTACAGGGACTAGACAAGCAGTGTGTGTGTGTGTGTGCATTTGCACATCTGTGTCAGTAATAGGTGCTTAACTTAAAGATGCTGAATGCATTCATTAGAAATGGTGTCCACAAATATTTGGACGGAATGTCTGTTCTTCATTTGAACTTTATTTTAGTTGGATATCGTTCATTAAATGTTTCCAGAACGTTCCTGGAACGTTAGATCTTCAGACGTTTATTAAGCCCTCTTTGTCTTCTCATAAGCCCCACAGATGAGCCTAAACACAACAGCTGTAAAAAAAAAATTCCACAGAGCATTAGAAAAACAGTGTACGTTCTAAGTGTGCAAAATGTTTACACCACCCTCTGTGTGTGTGATATTCTATACGCTGTGCTTTTAACACACTGTTTCCTTTCATGTAGCGCTTGCCAAGAGCATTTTCCTAGCCTGAGCCACCATCATATGAGCAGTGGTAATATTAGAATTGGATGAGAGAGAGAGAGAGAGAGAGAGAGAGAGAGAGAGAGAGAGAGAGAGAGAAAGAGCGAGAGAGTGGCACTTAAAGTGAACTCTTTGATGCTAAATGTAAAAAGAGTGTTTCTGTGATCAAAAAGTAATGCAGCAGTTGGAGGCTTTTTCAGACTACAAGACAGTCACTGGGAGTGGAGAGGAATTCCTCTTTCTCAGGGAGCTTTCTGAGGGAGCTTTCTGAGGGAGCTTCTCTCGCCCGTAGCTTGTTTTGTGTTTTGACTCTTTTTCAGCTGTACATGAGGTTTCTACAGCTCCTCATGCTGGACATTCCCTTCTCTAGACTACGCTCATACGCCCTTACATCTTATCTTTATTATTTGGTTAATTCTCCTAATCCAGAAATGAATTTTTTAATAACAATAATTATAGCATAGCTTGTGGAGTCCCACAGGGTTCTATTCTGGGGCCTGTGAAACACTGATGTTAAATATGGCAGCAGAGTAGTTCATTGATGGATGGATAGAAAGATAGATACATAGATGGACATTCTGACAGACAGCCAGACAGATTCAGTCATGTTGGCACTGCACAGCATTGTACACGACAACAAGGTGCAGTTAGCATCTCCCAGAGGGGGGAATTTCTACCAGTGGCAGGGAGGAAACTGTGCTCCAATGATGCGCTGAGCATTCTTCACCACCTTCTGCATGGCCTTCCTGTCAGCCACAGTGGAGCTGCCGTACCACACTGTCACACACTTGGTTAGGATGCTTTCAGTGGTGCAGCGGTAAAGGTTTTAGCAGATCTGAAGAGATAGATGAGCCTTCCTCCGTCTCTTCTAGATTTGGACAGGAGAGTGTGTGCAGCCTTTGGTTTTCTGCTAGTCCGCAGTGAGCTCTTTGGCCTTCTCAGTGTTTAGGGAGAGGTTGTTGGAGGAACACCAAGTTGCCAGATGCTGGATCGCCTCCCCGTAGACCAGTTCATCATCAGCACTGATGTGGCCGACAACCGTGGCGTCGTAACAACGTCCCAGTCCCAATTCGGCACATAATAAATGTCCTTTTCACTTACAAACACAAATGTGTTTCAGAGTCCACATTTCTGACAGGATTTCCCCAGCTTGTTGTAAAAGTGCTAAAAGGAGAGAGAGGGAAATTAGTAAGCCTCAAATTATGCTTCACTTTTGTAATCACCTAAAAACTAATAATGTGAGACAAATCTCAAATCAGGCCCTTTAGAAATAACAGTCTGTTGGAGCAGGTGAAATGTGATGATATTCCCCAATTTAATATAAAAAGGCAGTAAAATGAAATACTTATATATACTATATCCTTCTATATACTTCATATGGAAGCCATGCATTAAAAAAATAAGTACAAGTGATGTATGTGTGGAAGTATGTAAACGGATAGACGCAGTTGTGCTGGTGTCATTTACAGGCAAAGACACATATACATACATATCCACCATTAGTGGATGGGATACAGACAGTGATACAGTGAGCGTCCATGCCTGGAGCGCTGGGTAGCCACTCAAGTAGCGAAGAAGGAGCAAGCACGTTCTGGTAGGAGAAGGGTTTTAGCTATGCAGGCAATCAAAGTTAAAGCAGTCACATGATAAAAAGGAACCAAGCGGAGTTCACCAGACGCAAACCCCAGACCACCAAGTTCAGTAGGACCAGAGGACATCAGGGCTCTTGAACCTCCCTGTGCTCGAAAGCAGCGTTCACATTTTACCAAACGTACCGAACTCACAGGTCCGGTAAAGCACCCTTATACTGATGTGTAAACACATGTACGCCCCATCACACATTTTCAGTGGACATCACACACGCTATGACAAGTCAGAGAAAGGGAAGCCTTGTTTGGTGAGTTGGGAAAGATCGGATCCAGCCATCCGCCACCTTCTTCGGGAAAGTCTTCCAAATGATCTTGAGAGCACTGGCCTAGATTTCTTATCCCGAGATCTGCAGTGATGAATGCACTGCATGCTGATAAACATCTCCCCTGATGCAATTTATCATCTGTCGTCATTTTCTACGCTGCTACAGATAAGAACAATGCCAGATCTGGTTTAACATAACCATAAAATATGTCCCAACAACCCGGAGAGCCCCGACAGAGAGGGGGATGGGGGGTTGAGGGGAGGCTGGTGAAATAGTGAAATTGTTGTATGAGTGTGTCTCAGACAGAGAGCGCGAGAGCACGAGAGCATGAGAGCATGCGCGAGAGAGATGCAGAAAGACGGTAACTTAACTAACTACGTAATTGTGTCACAGCCTGTTTATCCTGTTTTATATTCCACACTTTTCACGGCTGTGGTGGCTGGAGTATTTCTCTCCTTCCCTCTCGCGCTCCCCCTTTCCCCTCCTCTCTCGAGCGTGCTCTCTGTTCCTGTTGAGGCAATGCTAATTAATTTATGGCGTGCTTCCTTGCTGCCATGTTTGCACGTAGCCACTCACTTCTCAGAGAGTGAATACAGCATGCTTCACTTTACCATTAATCTTCCTTATCGCTCTATTTTGGCTAATGCCATTGATTCAGTCCACTTTCACAGCATTATTTAGATCAATGAGGCTGATTCCCGCAGCCCAAAAGGGGGAGGGCACAGTGGGCTGATGAATTCTTTTCATTAAGCGGACAAGTTTATCAGAGGTCGCCAATGCAAATGGATCATTCAGGATCCAAAACAAGGACAATGGCTAGCAGACTCCAAGGGCGTCCATTCATTAAAACACTGGACATAAATCTAAACAACTATTATTAACTGTACACAGAACCGCCACCTTATTAACTGCGGTCAATGCGGGAACGTAGAGACATTAGCCGACTCCATTTGTTTTTGTCCGTTTCAGGAGCAAGGCAAAATCGGCGTCACGTTCAACATCGGGACGGTCGACATCATCGTGCAGGAAAGCAGCATCCCGGTGAACGATGGCAAGTACCACGTGGTACGATTCACAAGAAACGGGGGAAATGCCACACTACAGGTGGACAACTGGGCCATCAACGAGCACTTCCCCGCAGGTAAGACGGACCACTCATTGATCGTCTTTAACCTTTGGCTGATGAAATCATGAAGATGCATGGACAGTGCAATGCGATGGACAGCAACTGCTTTTGGGGTCCTCTGAAGTCACAGATAGGCATTAATATGTGAGCCTGCACACACACTCAACAGTCTCTGCCTACACTCGCCGGCCATTTTTTCTGAAACACCTACCTTATTGGTGCAGTTTGTGGGGTGCTGCTCCTGCACAAGTTCTTGGCCAGTGAGAGGGAACCCTTATAAGACCAATGATGACCAGATGTTATTTGATTGAGGGACCATTCTCAGCACAGCAGTCTTCTCTGCTGGCACCAGTATGTTAGTGGAATGTAGTACACTGGTACATGTGTAGTAGATGCAGGAGTGTTACTGGGGTATTTATAAACAGGCAGGTGGCGTAGTGTGTAATGCAATGGAGGGCAGTTCCGGTCGTGGATGGTCCAGATTCTTGCACAGTTTCCTGCTCAAACACACCTGATTCACCTCAACTGGTAATTGCTAAGTTTAGTATGTCTGTTAGAGCAGGGAAATCTGCAAACTGTGCTGGACACTGACCCTCAGCCGCCCACCCCTGGCGTAGTTGGTCACTTCACTGTCTCCGATGTGGCAGACTGGGGTGTAGTATAGACCACACTATAGCAATAAGAGTGCTTGGGCTACATTCTTGTACCTGTGATGTGGTTCCACTGAAGACCTCCACCATTTTTTTTTTTTTTTGTTCTCCACCTTTGTTGTCATTACTCATACAGTGCAACCGGATGTACTGTACGAGGAATGACAACTGAAGGTCAGAGCACAGGGTCAGTCATGCTACAGCACTACTGGAGCAGAGAGGCTTTTTATGAGCTCAGCAGTGGCAGCTAAGGAGACCTGGGTATCGAACCCACGACTTTGTGATCAGTAAACCAGAGCTGTCACCACTGTTGTTCACCACCCAACTCTGTTAGACAAGTCTGATGAGAAACTCACACCACTTTACAGTGGTGGTAATGGTAACCAGTGATGGTAACCATCATGGTAACTTCTGCTGTTACACTGGGAATTTCCCCACTGCGGGACTAATAAAGGACTATCTTATCTTAACCAGTTGATAAATGGTCATTACGCTACTGAGGTCTTTTTTGGGGGGTCTACTGCTTTATTTATTATTAATAATTTATATAATTTTCATTTATATTTTGTTTATTAGGTACTTATATACAGGCATGGCCCTGACTGGGCAAGAGCACCACATAGTCCTAGAGGGCTATAATCTTCTAGCATTGATGGAAGTCATAACTGTTCCAAATGCCATAAATGAAAATGGAAGTATATCTCATTGTCACTGGTGGGTTGTGAATGGCCCACCGACTGAAAAAATATCCGACCATCAGTGGTCCTATGGGAACTTTTGCAGGTTCTTCAATTTGTAACTGTGGTGCTTTGAGGAGCCTTTTGTTTTTTTTAGAAGGAAAAGGTTCCTAGAAGGTTCCTCAAAGCACCTTAAGAGGTTCCTCTACAGTTTTTACCCCTAAAACCTCTAAAAGTTCCTTAAGGATCTTATATTGTAACAGTTTATGGTTAGAAACTGACCACTGAGGCAGGGCCAGAGTGTAGTTATTACAAACTGGGTCAAAAAGATAAGCTTTACTCGAGTAGAGTGTCTAGCAAAGTGACCAGTAGATGTATTATTGTTGCACATTATACATGCAACCGTTATCCAACGGCAGATACCTCCATGGCCTCCTTCTGTATCCCTCCCAGTAGCTTTATAATTAATAAAAATGTAATGTCACACTAGAGCACCGGAATGATCCTGTTTCCACACACTGGCAGTAAATGACTCTGTCTGGTCTCCAGCCTTTATTACTTCATTGTTGTCTGGTCTTTATTAGTATTGGAGTACCTCTTCTCTCTTCTGGGAGATGTAAGCCGAAGCCGACGAAACCAATTTTCTTTACACGTGTCCAGATTTAAACCCTTAAAGACATTTCGCTTGCCTTTTGATATCAGCGCTGTTGCTTGGTGCCTCACACTCGCACTGAGATAAGTCAGAAGAAGAAAAAACGCCACAAGGAACATTATGTGCTGTTCAATCTCCCTTAAGTTCTACCTTCTGTTCATAAGTGGGCGGACAAGTAGTCTCAAAAATCACTTTAATGGTCATGGTGACTTAATGCACCCCCTGTTAATGCTCCCCCCACCCCCCTTTCTGTAATACTTGCATCTTTGCGAGATTCTTTGAGGTCACCATGGTTTCGTGTGAAGTCCCTTTCTATACAAGGATAGGAACATCACCGTAGACAAGCTTGGTGTTGCCTTAGATACCTCTCAGCTAGTTCCTAATAATGTCTCGCCAGCTGTCAATGTTAAGCACTTTTTTAACTTTAATGTAGAGACCAGCGATTTAGATGTTGGGTTTTTTTTTTGCCTCCCTGTCCTTGGTTCTTGGAATGTTCGTTATTTCGTTAATGTGGGCAGAGTGCAGACTGCTGATTAGCTGCAAGCTAGCTAAACACCTTTGCTCCATCTCCGCTGCTGAGTCAGACACAATCGAGTGACTCACAAGTCCGTATCCTCAATGTGTGACTGTGTGTGACTGTGTGTGTATGTGTGTGTGTGTGTTTGCCCTGGGCCATCCAAACACACTCTCGCTGTGCAGCTGATGTCTCAGGACTGCTGAATTGGTGGCCCCTGCGAGGAGGATGCAGTGGAGTTTTGGTTTGACAGAGCGAAGCGAGTGAAAGCCGTGTTCTCACGCTAACGTCATCCCCCGCAGTGTTCGCTATGTCAGCCCCGTAATACTGCGCTGTGGGTCATGACGCATTATTGGGCTTTGACTGATAATTGCTCACGTTACGCACACTAATCCACTGCCTCATGGAAAGTTTGGGGGGATTACTTTCCTTGACGTTTCCTTGTTGTTTTTTTTACAGCCCACCTTAATCAAACACGGGTCTCATCTAGGCCCCATGTGCAGTGGACAACCCAGATGTGGCCCATGTTTAACCCCTCCTGGTCCCATCACTGACCCAAGTGGGAAGTGCCCTTGAGCAAGTTACCTAACCCCCGGGCTCTGGAGTTGGCTGCCCACTGCTTTGGGTGTGTGTGTGTGTGTGTGTGCTCACTGCCCCTAGTACGCTAATGTACCACGGATGGGGAGGACACATTTCACTGTACACATCAATGAATACTTGCACCCTTACTTTTATCCATATGTGGGACCAATGTGGATCCCAAGGGCAAAATGTCCTGACTCCCAGTTGGGCTACTCCGTTCAGGCCCGACATGGACATGTCAGCTGGGAGCCGTTTGTGCTGTTGTGATGATATGTTGAGTATATTTGAGTATACTCCTCGATAGCTCCTGTAACTCTGGTGAAGGTGAGGCTGAACTTCCTGTGAAGGACTAACGCACATCTTCTGTGCATGCTTGCAGTTTAGACAGCTCTGTTGGGATGAATATCGGCTATAGGTCACATTAAAAAGATGAGATTTTTCAGATTTAGTGAGAAAATCGTATTTTGGGACACCTTACCTGCTGTTAACGTAGCCTTAGTAAACAACCTATAGACGATCCTTTAAAAATGTCTTATGCTGAATTCTGTGGCGTGGAAACAGGAGGGGTTTTCTTTTGTTGGCTCTTCAATGAAGGTCATATTTGTCCAAGTGTCTGCTGAACAGTAGAGCAGTGCACCACCACTCCAGAGTCCGCTCAATCATCCTGAAGGTCTTTTGCAGTTCAGTTGCGGTTTTTGGATTTGCCGTTCTAGCAACTCCACAAGCAGTTCTCTTGGAAAGTTGTCTTGGTCTTCCAGACCTCAACTTGATCTCCACTGTTCCTGTTAATTGCCATTTCTTAATTACGTTGCCCACAGAGGAAACACCTACCTTTTTTTCTGCTTTGTGAGCATCCATCATTTTTAATGATAATTTCAGAGTGCTAGGTAGCTGCTTGGGGGAGTTTTTGGATGCTGATTGCTAATTGTTAGAGTCAGAGTATTTATAAAGCTTTGGAATTTGCATCTCCAGGCTTCTCTTCTTCTCCAAGCAGTAGCCCTAACAAGCTAATTGAGACCTGAGACCTTGGTAAAAGTTATCTTGCAGCTTAAATCTCTCTTAAAACATTTTGCATGGTGCTTCTTCAAGGAAATGAAGTAGACGATGGATGACCTCTGACCTTTTCACAGTACTGTAGGTACTTTTACAGTTGAAAGTTTTTTTTTTTTTTTTTTTCTAATAACCATTTTTTTTTCCAGAATATAGTTTGGATTGCCAGTGCTTTTGTTTTTGTTATTTATGCAGTGGTGTTTATGAATGATAAGCACTATGAAACATTGACACTGTTATACATATATGAGAGTATTCTAGAGAGGCATCTGTCTGTGTATTTTAGGTCCCTAGTCTCATTTGTGGTGACCTTGACCATGGCTACAGTCTGGCATGACAGCTATGGGAATATAGCCCTGCTTTTATGAATGTCACAGGTATATAACACATCTATATAAATGCCAGGGAAATTGACTCTCCCTCCCAAGGTTCAAGAGAGTTGATAAAATATTTAGATGCTCGTACGGCCTCTTGTGAGCGTGATTTAATTACATTTTAAGATGGATGTTCTCGCTCGGCGTCGTTCTGAACTTGCCTCGGTGTTCTTGCTTTAATGCTCGCTTGGTTTGTAAGAGTTGAATTTTCAGTCGGAGCTATTGATGAGGAGGAAATCTCTTTATCTTCTTAATGTGGGCCTAATCTCTGTAGAGTGCTGCAGAGAGATTCGAGAAACCTTATTAGATAGAAAGGGGAAATGAGGCAAGGTGCTGAATGCTTGCGCAGCCCAGTCAGCCATGCCAAACAGCTGTGCTTTATTTTCTTAATGCTTGGAGGTATTAATCCTAAATGGCTCCAATGCACCAATTCCTGGGGCATGCAGTTGCCAAGTTATTATAGCTCACCTTGATTGTCTAATCGTTTACACATAACAAGGGCAAGTGAGCCCATTACACCTTGACAGTCCTGCGTGGCGATCCCTATCTGTCTCTGCCCTCCAGAATGGCCAAACAGAAACATCCGCTGACCCACACATGCAAACACCTGAGCGCACGACCCTCGTTATAATGTGACCTCGGGCCATTCGCCGATGACTGCCACTGTTTTGGCAGCTGTGGCGCTGAGGCAGCTGTCTGATTGAGAGTAGCTCGTGCTAGCTAACACATGCCCAATTCGTCCTACACATTCTGAGCCATAGAAACCAGAACATGCATGTAGGACTGTGCCTCACACTAATGAACCTCCCACCTGCTGCCTGGTTACCGGGCCCTATACAGGTTGTATATTGTCACTGTCGTGTCAAAACCTAGTAATGTTTTTTTTTCTGCTTCCAGCTGCCCTTTACGCCGTGCGAATACTTGACGAGTGGCCCAGCGTTGCTCAGTATAATGAATAGTCCAACATTACTGTAATGCAGTTTGGAGTCAATCAGGGGCCTTTCTAGACTACTTGTTGTATTGGGGCACACACAGAATTTAGAGGGGTACGGCTGTAGCTTGCTTCTTGCTTCTGCTTGCCTAGTAGCATTATATTATATTATATTATAGGTAAAGGTGCATGTATTTGTCACTGTATTATGTACAGCGAAATGTGTCCTCCGCACTTAACCCATCTGTGGTAGTGAACACACACACACACACACACACACTAGTGAACTAGGGCTAGTGAGTACACACACACACCCAGAGCGGTGGGCAGCCAACTCCAGCGCCCAGGATGCAGAGAGGGTAAAGGGCAACAGTGGCAGCTTGCCAAGCCCGGGAATCGAACCCACAACCCTGTTATCAATAGCCCAGCGCTCTAACCGCTGAGCCACCACTGTATGTTGTTAATAAAATGTTAGTAGTAATATTATTAATTATTATTATATTTTTTATATTAGTAATATTACTGTTACACATGCATGATTTTTAATTGTTACAATTTTGTATGGCATAAACTACTAAAAGTTTCCTGTTATATCGTATACTGTATCACCCCATTAATTTGCTTGTGCTATCAAAGCTTGCATAAATACAGTCCATGCTAACATAACTGATGCTAGCTTTGCTAATTCAATTAATGCCTTTTGCTTCCTATCTAAAACCTATAGCTATCCTTACCATGTCTGGTAATGGGTCAGCTGCTCAAACTTTCAGACAGACACTGGGGCATTATGGGAAATGTAGTGCTTGTAGTGAATTTGCGTGGCATGTCCTGCAGTTCTGCTCAGCAATCAAGTAGACTTTGTCCTACAGGGCTCTTGGCTGGGCTCCCCCTACAGTTGGGGAGTGCTGTATATACAAATGCATTGCGTTTTGGGCTCTTCCTAATGGGCAGCTGTACACATGCATTTGTTGACAAGCTGAGAGATACATGAGCAGCATCTGAAGGTGACAAAGCATGTGGGCTATGAGTCGGTAGAGTAATAATACAGGATTTTACACTAATATGACTCTCCTGCAGCATCACCACAGTCCCAGTAGTAGGTGTAGTGGCAGCGTTCCGGCCCGCAGTGGCAATGACAGAGACGCCATTCTCCCCGTTACAGTCAGTGGATGATCATCATGACCCTGAAGCTGCTGTGTAAAGGTATAATTGCTACATAATGTTGCTTTAACCTCTCTCCTCCAGAATATGAGCCCTTATCTTTTATAAAAGTTAGGAATGTTTTTTTTTCTCTCTCTCTTTCCTCCTCGTGTCAAGTTGGCAAGTTTTTGTTATGACAGTGACAATATACAGCAGTTGAAACGTGGGTATCGTTTACGCTTCGGTGTGTGATCACAGCTGCAGTTGAAAGCCCTTATCAGTTATTTAGCCTCATTCTCTGCGGACCACACACTGTAAGCCAACATTAAGAAGATTATCCTCCCACACTTTTGCATCCCCTGCTGCATGAGAGGCCTGGCATAATGGAAATGCTGCATTCCAGCGAACGTTGGAGCGATCCGTCGCTATCAGCACATTTGAGAAGTAGTTGGAAATCAGCCTTTTTTCCATCAAACTTTTTTTTTTTGTTCTTTCATGTATTTATTTTTTTATTTTTATTATTCAGCGGTGCTGTCGAGAGTAAATATCGGAGGCTATGAATACTCCCCATGGCTTTGTCTTACACCCACCTATATCTCTCAGCGTCCTTATTAGATTAGGTGTCTTAAGGGTGTTGTATTATAAACCTGTTGATGACTAATATCCCTTATGTAAGCGAGGCTAGGCTCACTGCAGCCGCCACCGTACTACTGTAATTCACGTCTGCTGAGCCGCCGGTCGATACTGACAAATGACATTGATCAGCGGAGCTCTTAGCCCTGTCAGCAGTCTTAACGCACAGGATGCTGCTGATATTCTCATTCTGTAATCATGTAACTATCATAGCCCGCTTTATATCTTTCTAATCTAACTTATTGCTTTGTCCTGGCTTTCTCTGTACTGTGTTATACTGGGCTGTGCTGTGCTGTGCTGCGCTCTGCAGAACAGCTGGCAGGAGCCTGAGCACTGCAAGCGCTGGCGAATTTTGCTTCTAATTACAGGTACAGAAGGAGGCTAACATGATTGACAGTTTCCTAATATTTATGATGAAGAAAAACGAACAGTGATCTATACGCTGACGCTGAAAACACAGCTTAATAAGAGCCCAAACAACTCCTAATGAGTTCATCTCATTCGGCTCAGCGCGTGCGAGTGTGTATATACAGAAGAAATGAAATGACAGCAACACAATTACACTAGTATGCAAGGCGAGGACGTGTGCGGGGTTTTAAACATCATCCCTACTGCACAGCCAGAGTGGGTAATCGGGAAGTTCGGGAGAATTCCTGGTGGGCCGCTAATGTTTTGGTCTGGTTGGGCGAACGGCATATATTACCACACACAATTTGTGAACGTCACAATCGAGTGGGGGTGTAAAAAGTACAGAGAAACTGCACTTCGGTGAAAGTATGAGCGCTGGATCACAACTGTACTGGTTCAGAAGTAGAAGCATGGAGCCCAAAATATACTTAAGTGTCTACATTTAAACACACTTAAATGACAAGTACCTGGACTGTCTTATACTTATACACTGCTCAGCCATGTCATTAGGCAGCGAGTGAACGGTCAGTTCTTGAAGCTGATGTGCTGGAAGCATCTGCAAATGATCAAACATAAAGATCAGAGCCACTCTCACAAGCATCTAGCCGGCCATGACTCTTCTATGTTCATGGAGGTCAACCTCACAACCTACAGGATCTGCTGCTGACGTTTTGGTGCCAGATACTGCAGACTCCAGATCTTGTGGAGTCCATGTCTTGAAGGGTCAGAGCTGTTTTGGTGGCACAATTTGGACTTAAATATTAGTCAGGTGGTTTTAATGTTATGGCTGATTGTTTGATTTGTGTATATTTGTACAGTACATTGAAATTCGCCTGTTCGCATATCCCAGTTGGGAAAGCTAAGGCGAGGGCTGAGGGTGAGCCATGCTACAGCATCACGTGCTGTAGGGGTCTTGCTGAAGGGCCTTGCTTAAGTGGATGCGGGTATTGAACCCACGACCCTGTGATCAATAACCCAGCACTCTAAGCACTGATAATAAATAAATTAGAAGTTGTCTTCATTTGGTGGTGAGAGATGCAGTGCAGTGCAGTCATAATGCTCATATTTAACATAAAAACCTCAGTTTTTATTTTATTACCAGCTGGCCAGTTTAGTTACACAAGAAGGACAAAAGTATAGGGACACCTTATCAATGGTTTCTTCTGAAATAAAGGGTATTAAAAAGAGTTGATCCTGCTTTTGCTGGAGTAACTGTCTCTACAGTCCAGGGAAGAAGACTTTCTACTAGAGCCTAACTCTGAGGATTTGATTGCATTCAGAGACTATAGCTTTAGTGGGGTCAGGATGTTAGATGATCAGCACCCCACCTCATTCCCAATTCCCCAACTTATCCCAAAAGTACTGGATGGAGCATCATCCATCATTCCAGAGAACACAGGGACACTGCTCCACAGCTCAATGCTGGAAGGCTTTATACCCCTCTAGCTCACGCCCGACATTAGGCATGGTGCCAATACACTGTTAGGAGTTAAAAGTGAAGTCCTTTAAGAACATGTACTTGGAGATTCTTCAGTCTGAAGCTGTGGAATAAACTCTTAAGGTGCTTTGAGGAACCTTCAAGGAACCTATTCTTCTCTTCTAAAACCCATTCTTAAAGGTTCCTCAAAGCAAGGTTCCTCCACAGTTTCAAATTGAAGAACCTCCAAATGTTTCTCATGGGTCTCATACTTTTAACAGTGTAGGTTCATGCTTATCTGCCCCAGAGAGTCATATTCTGCTGGCAGTACTTCTCTACAGGGCCTAGACAAGCTGCTTGTATAGTGTGTGGATTTGCACATCTGTGTTAGCAATGGTTGCAAATTAACATAGACTAATGCATTCATTCGTTCAATACAGGGGTGTCCACAAGTATTTGGACATATAAGGTTATAAGAGAAAATAAGTGACTGCAGGGAAATTGAATCCTAAAAGTACTGGTGTAAAAATATCCCATGTCCCATTCAGTAGTCATGCATTTTTATTTATTTAATTTTTTTGTAATTTTGCTGCTATGCAGAGTTTCTAAATTTGTATGGTGTTGCATTGCGGAATTGGTTCCTCACAGTGGCAAGAGTAATAAAAAAGCAAATCATCATGTTCAGCTTTTACAACACCAAACTCACCCAATGCAATAAATCATCACTGGTCTCATAAGCTGAAAGCAGGCCAAAGCCTGACCAGTTCCTGCATGTTAATACTGACAGTCACCTGCAGATCACTTCATTCAGCTCACGCTAACGTGTGAAAGAGTGAGTGGACAGCACGGGTGCATTCATCACTGATTTTACAGCAGAGGACATTCTGCCCTTTGGTTTTCTGGACTGTGAGCTACTGAAGAGCTCACAGAGTCGATGAGGCCTGAATTTAACGGACAGTTTAGGGACGTAGTTGTGGGCTTATTAGCAAACAACACCCGTCTGTCAGAGGGAATACACACACACACACACACACACACACATACAGTTATTATTCAAGTCCAAATCTAAAATAACAGGATCTCTGTTTACTTGTTCTGTGTGACCAAGAAGAAACTGGTATCAGTGAGTATTAGGTAGCGGTCAATAATTCAATAGATGCTCCAGGCATTGATCCTGGGCTGCGGTGGAGCTACAACAGGCTAAGAATACTTTCTCCAATACTTACTTATTTATTTATTTATTTATTTATTTATTTAGTGATATAAACCTGTAATTAATAACGTACTGATTGTACTACCATCAGAAAGAGAATGAAGGTGCACCATAAACAACATCAAGGCTATGTATGGCTATTCTATATACGACAGAACTGCTAGGGATTGCAATCACATTGCTATTAGCAGATCTTGGATTAAAATGTACTGGTATTAGATTCAACCAGGACTTCAAACGTTGTACGACTGCACTAAAATAGCTGTAATTTTTTACTGTTTTTGTAAAATATATTATGACTGGCCCACGAAAACTTTTTATCTTTAAGACTTTTTGACATAATGTAAATATGGCAGTTATATATATATATATATTAAGGCTCATTTCAACATGCAGAAGTTTCCTCACAATTTCATAATGAATGGACCAATAGAAAATGCTTTAAAATAACTTTCATTAAAAAGTTAAGAAGTGCTTTTCCTTCTCTTGTAAAGTTGATATTTTAGCAAATTTAATCAAAGTCAATATTTAATTTTGCATCAGCAAATATTTGTATTTTCTGAAATTAGTATTGGCCCATAAAACCTGAATCAGTGCATCTGTAAGTACTACTTCAAGTGATTATTACTTGGAGTTACCTGTCCTGGTCTATTGGTCCATTCATATATATATATATATATATATATATATATATATATATATATATACACTCCATATATATATATATATATATATATATATATATATATATATATATACACTCCATATATTGGAGTGTAGATGTTTATGAATGGAGATGTTTATTGGAGTGTGTGTGTATATATATATATATATATATATATATATATATATATATATATATATATATATATGAATGGACCAATAGAAATGCTCCAAAATAACATTCATTGAAAGTTAAGAAGGGCTTTTCCTTCTCTTGTAAAGTTGATATTTTATCAAAATTTTATTTAATCAAAGTTAATATTTAACTTTGCATCAGCAAATATTTGTATTTTCTGAAACTGGTATCGGCCCATAAAACTTGCATCAGTGCATCTGTAAGTACTACTAAGTACTATGAAATCAACAAATAAGCAACAAAACCATGAAGATTTAATAAAATAAAAGTGAAGTTGAAGACAAAACCACTGAGCAGTTGTCTTTACCTTTCCCCCCCAAAAAAAAGAGCGAAGAGGAGAGGATCAGTCCGGATCTACATCATAACAGACTGCAGCCCCAAACTGTCCCACACACCCCTGGAGTTTGGCATGAGATGTCAGAGTATGTCGGCCTGATGCTCTGTTCAAGAGACAAGTGGTTACATGAGCCAGGGGTTGCGGAGAGGAAAAAGAGGGGGAAGCTACATGCACAGTGTGATGCCTCAACATGGCAGTGAGGCTGTGTGTGTGTGAGTGTGTGTGTGTGTGTATACGTGTGTGTTGAAGAGAGATGACTTCTATTTTTTTTTTGGCTTTAGAGCTGCGCTAGGGCTTTTTGATGTCCTTGTGTCTTCTCTGGCAGCTCCAGGTCCCAGACTGGGTAATAGCGAGTGGCAGCAGGGAAAATGGCAGACGATTACATGTGCAATGGGCTCTGCTATTCTGCTACCCCAGTGACAATGGTCCAGGGTTGCACACTTCAGTCAAATAGCTGGATCATTTTGGTGTCATCAGGGAGGCTGGAAGAGACGGCGAGAGAGAGAGATGCATCTCTCTGGGTACCTTTCCTTCTGTTTCTTACTTTCTCGCTGTGAAATGCCTCGCTGAAGCAGCTTCACTTCACTATCCGAGGTGCTCAGGCTTTGCACCACTGAAATGGACTTGTTTCTCCCCTGGGCTTCAGGCACTCACACTCACAGCAGAATTTTGTTGTATGGAAATAATTTGTTATGGGTTTATCTACTACCCTGTGATGAGTAGTAGTCCCATCTATCTCGACATCACTATTAAATAATAATTATCCTGAGTATCATTAAAAAATGCTGCTGGTCCTCCATGTGCCCCCATAACAGCTCCCTCTACAAGAACTCAGAAAGTGTCCTGTGGTATCTGGCACCAAGATGCTACAGCAGATCTTTAAAAGCCCTGTAGGTTGTGAGGTGCGACTACGCATCCCACAGGTAAACATCTGACACTGGCCATTAAATGGGATGTCACAGGAAACAGGACTTATTGGACCTGGCAAACTTCTTCCATTGCTGTTGGTCCTCCATGGGCCCCAAAAAAGCTCCCTCTACAAGATCATTGCAGGTGGTATCTGTGGTATCTGGTACCAAGACATTGCATCTGATCCATTTAAGCCTTGTAGGTTGTGAGGTGGAGCAACCATGATCAGCACGTCCCACCGGAAAACAGCTCACTGGACCTGGCGACCTTCTTCCATTTCTCCAAGGTCCAGTCCTGCTCCTTACATGTCTATTGTTTGTGTTTTTTTAATGGTGTGCAAGGTTAAGCATGGGCACCCTGACTGGTCTGTGGCTACACAGCCCCATACTCAACAAGGTGGCGCTTCACTTTGTGCTGTGACACCTTCTGCTCATCCCTACCATTAACCATTAAAACTGAGACTTGCTGGTGCTGGTGCCAAACACCCTAATCGCCAATTCATGGTTCATCACTACTTACTAGGAGCGGCAAGGAAGCCTCGCCATTTTGGAGATTTCTGGCCAAAACAATTTGACTTATGTCAAAGTCACTCAGGACTGAACAACATGTGACATTGCTAAACCTCCAAAGAAGACCTGTGAGATTACTGAGGTCTTGCTCAGGAGAAATATCTGAGCAGCAGGAGATTTCAGCAAGCCGCCTTTATCTTTTCATCTGATCTCATTTTTGTCTAGAAACTACAGAGCTATGAAGGAGATCTCTTTTGGATTTTCTGTCCCATGAGTACAAAGAGCAGCGAAGGTGGACTGGTCATGGATAACAAGTGCCCCAAACCAGCTCACAATCTCGCTGATTTTCAAGAACTGCTATTTTGGGGGCCAGAAGTATAAAAAATATCACTGGCTTTTAGTTCATTAGAGTATTATGACCACCCCTGGTTTGATATCAGCTCCACTCCCCATATGGAAGCACTGTGTCGTTATCGGCCTCCTTTCGCTCTGTTTTTCAATGCTCAGAACCCCACAGGACTGACCAACACAGAGCCGACTGTAGTATTAGGGTGGTGGCTCATTTTCAACACTGCAGTGACACACATTGACATGGTGGTACAGATCTACTCTAAAATGCTCCTATATGGGAAGTGGAGCTGATATAATGGGCAATGAGTTTATTCTGGTCCTAATATTCTGGCATTCTGACAGAATATTTTATTTTGCCATTGATATTTGATATTTACCCTACAAATATTACCCCACATTGATAAAAACCAAAGCAGCGTGAGCTACCGCACCATGTGGGAGACTGGGGTTCAATTCCTGGTCTGGGTGACTATGCTGCGCTACACCAATGAGAGTCCTTGGGCAAGACTCCTAACACTGCACTGGCCCTCCTCTGTAATAGGAGTACCCTCGTAAGTCGCTCTGGATAAGAGCGTCTGCTAAATGCCATAAATGTAAATATACTTGAAAGAAGAACTATGCTTGGGTCATGGTGGAACCAGGCTTGTTACCCTAAAGATCTTTTACTGGTTCTTTCATATCAAAAAACAAGCCTAACGCACTACCGGGACCCGAGGGCCTGGGGGTTGCAAGTTTGAACCCTGAGCCATTCTTCTTTGCCATCAACAGTCTGAGTCTGAGAGAGCACAATTGGCCACACTCTCGCCCCTCATCACTCTTAGGCGATATTGACTGGCACAGGCGGCTGTTGGCTAGTGTGGTGGAGCTGGGGGCCATGCCGCTTTCCTGCCTGGCAATGCCACATCAGCAGCAGTTTGAAAAGAGACGATGGCTGGCTTTGCATATATCAGAGGAGGCATTTGTTAAACACTTACCTGTAAACCCTGTAAGCCCATAAATTGATGGTTTCTGACCAGCAGGGTTCCCTACAGTCAGCATTTAGGGCTTTGACTAGCCTTGTCTTGCCTAGTGTCTTACAGAAGAATTGATGATTGGGTGATGTTCTATTGTATAGAAGTACATCAGATCTCTGTGGCTGGGAGTAGTATGAACTTATACTGTACTGCTTCTTCTCTAGCTAAAACAGGCCCGCTGGGGATGCTCTAAGATTCTATGTGTTCCACCATGGAGAATTACTTATGCAGTGTTTCAGCAAAGTCATGTCCTGTAGGCAAAGATAACATGAGATGCTGTCTGAATTTTTCCGGAGAGGCATGGGTAATGTCATGATCCACGGATTTGGATGTTTGCATGACCTTCAAGTCAGGCTTTGTGTGTTCTTCTGTCTGTCCACCCTTTGCTGGAGCTATCAGTGAAAAACACACACTGTCTCTCGCTTTATCTTGAAGTTCTTCGGGGTGGTCCCTAGGTCGGGCTTGTTGCTATGGGAAAAGACACTGTTGATGCAGTGGATTGCGGGGGGAAGCACTCCCACAACTTTCTGTTGCAGCGCAGCCTCCATCATGCTGTGATTTAAGAAGATTGCTCTCATTTGTGTAGGCCTGTTTAATATGAATGAGCCTACCTTGTTCTGGAGAACAATATGACTCATATACGGCTCACTATAGATGCTAGGAAATGCTGCTAATGCAGTTTTTCCCCCCTTTCTTCTTTCTTCCCTCTTCCTCTGACCAGAAGGTAGTACAGCAGGCTCGCCATGTCTGGCAGACCTTCAAATATATATATAAAAAGTTATCAAGTCAGCATCTTGGTACATAATGTGCACGAAGATTTGACCTCACATCATCTGTAATCAGATCGAGCAGCCCAGTGTCTTACAGCACGCTCCATAAGATGATAAGAAACCCCTGGGGCCTTGTGTATAAGCGGCAGGCTGTAGTGTGCCTTTGTAACTGCTGTGGGGGGAATATCGATACGGCGTCTCGTGTAAGGCCCTTCAGAATGACAGTAGGACAACTATGGCTCAAACGCGGAGCTCAGTTTCGGAGGCAGGAACAGATCCTTTATCGCGGGAAGATTTAAGGTGGCGAGTTCTTAGGTGGGAAATAGATACCCATGTACCCTACCAGCCAAATACAATTACTGGTATCAAAAACAAAATCTCGTGCCCTTATAAATCTCTCCAGAGGGGGAGAGCGATAAGCTTTTCAATATGAGACGCTCCTCTAATCCTGCAATTAAATGAAACCACCAAGGATGCCCAGATAAATGCTCTCACTCTCATTGTGTGTGTGAAGATATTGAGGGAAGCCACATTTCACGTTTGGGCCTTTTGTAGATGTGTAAGATCAGCAGAAGCTGTCTAATGGGACACCAACCATCCTACGTGAAAATGAGCACTGTTAGCACTGCTTTGAAAGAGGGAGGAGAGTTTAAACTCTTCAGAGCTTTCCGTATGGTCTTCTGCTTTCATGCTGAAGTTAAGAGATCCTTCAGGGATGGTGTATGTGCTTTTCTCCTTATGTTGTATATTTAAAGTTTCATTTGGACTTTCATTTCGGCCCGCTTTGAAAGGATCTGTGAGCTTGGACTTTAATTAGTTTTCATGCAGCAATCAGCCATAACATTAATATTCAGTAGGTCCCTCTTGTGCTGCCACAACAGATCTGACCATTTGAGGCATGGACTCCACAAGACCTTTGAATGTGTCCTGTGGTCTCTGACACCAAGACAAGACATTAGCAGGAGATCCTCCATGGGACCTCCATGGATCGCATCAATGAGCCTTTTAGTGCCCATAGATGGTCCTTGTCCTTTCTTGGACCACTTTTGGTAGGTACCAGAAAAAGCCCTGAACAAGATACCAGAACAAAACTTGCCTGATGTTTTGGAGATGCTCTGACCCAGTTGTCTAGCCAGTGGCTCAGATTCTAATGCCTGGCCATGTGTCCTGCTTTTAACACCAACATCACCTTCAAGAACTGACTGTTTCCTTGCTGCCTAATACATCTATCTCTGGCCAGGTGCCACTGTAGATTAAGATAATCAATGTTTCCCATTTCACCTTCACGCTACTGCTCAAAGGTTCTAGACAGCCATGAAAGATTCTCATCAGAAGTGGTTGATATGTTGGTTTGAACACAGTTAGAAGATCACAGCTTTGGTTCCTGGCCTCCTATTTGAACTAAGAAGCCTTACCACACAGGTAAACAGCTTACTGTATTATCCTTTAAGACTTTCCACCTTTCTTAGGCATTCTTGGGACACAATAGGAGCTGTTCGTTACAATAGATGAAGATTTCACGAGGCTTTGCCCAATTAAAAATATTTAAAAAAACCTGGAATAAACTCTTGTAATTATAATACCATCATTTAGAGTTAATTAGGTAAAAATGCAGGTGGCAGGGTGCATTTTTCAAGAGTACTTAAATCAGCACTTATGTGGCACTTATTAACGCTAATGATTGCACTCGTGTCTTACTTGACATTCAGGGGATGTGTAGTATGTTGAGTATTGTGTATCTAGGTGTTCATACTGACTTTTCTATTTGACAGCACCTAGCTTGAGGTATCTTTTTGATTCTAGCCAAAACGAACTAGCCTATACGAACTAGCCTATGCAACCTTACACCTATAAAAAGGGTATTTTTCTGAGCAAACAGTGAGGCACTTTTGTAAGTCGTTCTGGATAAGAGCATCTGCTAAATGCCTTAAATGTAAATGATGCAGAAGGTAGTTTGGGTGCTGCACATGTCCAGGGGCCCAGGATCGTGGGTTTGATCTTTGCTTCAGTCTCTGTCTTCGAGGGGTTTGGTGTGTCCTCGTAGTCTTCGTAGGTTACCTCCAGGTGCTCTGGTTTCCTCTGGGTGCTCTGATTTTCTGCCATCTCCCAAAAAACACATGGCAGGTGAATTGGCTATGCTAAATTGCCCCTAAGTGTAAGTAAAGGTGTGTGTGGTACCCTGCAGTGGGCTGTTCCAGTGGGTGTTCCTGCACTGTGCCCAACCTTTGCCAGGAAGAAATGAATAACACAAGGGATGTAAAGTGTAAAATGAATAGTTAGGGAAATGAATGAAAACGCTGGGGAACGATTACTGAGAGGAGGAGTGCTGGGAGGAGCATAGACACCACAGCAAAAGCACATGGTAGGTAGTCTGGAGATACTAGTCTAGGGAGATAGAAGAGGGTGGAGACACAGAAAACAAAACAAATGCTCATACCTGTGGGGCAGGACTAAAAAGGAAAAGGGGTGGATGCGGACCAAGACATTATCAGCCTAGAGATAGAGATGGTGTACACTACATATATAGTTACTATCAGATATTTCCTATCTGAGCTACACCATGTAACTATGTAATTATTTTATATATATATATATATTTATTTATTTACATGTACAATAGAAAATGACGAAAGGTGTCTTCACACCCATAGCTGATTTCCTCTGGTATGAATCAGAAAATCAGAAAAATCCAAGCACACCAATATGCGTCATAACAAACCCCATGAGAACAGTTTCTCCGCTTATTGGTTAGACCAGTGTGGGGCAGGAGCACGGAAGCAAATACAGGAAAAGGGTCCTGTGGGTTGGATTGAGGTAAGCTCACGTTCTCACCACAGACTACAAAATTAGTTTGGGAGTAGACTGAGACCACTTCATCTCAAGGGTCTCGGTGTGGTTGGTTTGGTCCGCAGTGCAATTACTGAGTTAACACCCACCGATTTAATTAGTTCTTGAGAAAGGTCTTAACAAAACGTCTACATCAGATTTATGGTGGTTTTTTTTAAATGCACGATTGTTCAAAGCTCTGCTCTTATAATGATGGATCACAGTGCCCTCATAAACTGAACAAATCCCAAATAAGAAAACTCTTTGTGAAAACTGCGTGCATGTGTTTTACTGTCGTATTTAACAAGTTTAATAGGCCCCAAAATTGAACCTTGGGGGACCCCACAAGATATGCTAAAACCAAACCGTTGCCAAGAAATTCACCATAATTTCTGCATTAGGATTATTAATTGAAAAAAAAAAACCTAGGGTGTAAGAGCTTTTCTGTCTTCAGTCCGTCTGCCCACAGTTCTAGTGTATGTTTGCATCATCCTATATGTGAAACAGTGCTGAACACATCACTAACCAATAGGCAGCAGCTCTGCAGTGCCACCAGTTTTGGGATTTTAGTGCTAACTGATCCAAGTACGGCTCGGCTCGACCCGCCATCCCTCAAAATCCATGGAATACGAGCGTCCAGGCTTTTTTCTGTCCTGCACCAAATTGGTGGAACGAGCTTCCCCTGGTTGTCCGAACGGCAGAGCCCAACGCTTGCTGTCCTCAAACCCAGACTGAAGACCCTCCTCTTCTAAGAGTACTTGGGCGAATAGCAGAGTGGTCTCCTTACTGACTTGTGTTTAGTAGAGTCTAAACTTAGAGGATCTTTAAATTATTAGTCTATTTAAACTAGCTGAGGTTTTTCTTGGGTAAATAGTGAAGCACTTTTGTACGTCGCTCTGGAGAAGAGCGTCTGCTAAATGCCTTAAATGTAAATGTAAATGATCCATATACCTTCTAGAACAGTCAGCTGTATCTTTTCCAGCATCTTTATTCAAACAACTAGCTCCACGTTACTTTTTGAGACGATAAAGGTGTTGTGCGCTGAACGAGCTTCTTCATTCATTCTTTTAAGAAGAAGTTGTCAGAAGCACAAGCAAAGCTATGTGTAGCTTCTAATTATACGACAACATGGCCGTGTCTGTGTGTCACCTCATGAATTTTACATTTCAGAGCTGAATTCGCTCCTGTAGCTTCAGTACGCTTCGCTATTTCTTATTTTATTTAAATGGAATTGAAATGTTCAAGACTTTCACAGCACCTCTTGGATATGTTTGTAAAAGTTAATCGCAGCGGGAGTGCTATTCCTCGCCGGTGTGTGATCCTGTGCCCATGTTAACACCTTGTGGTGCTGTTTCAATTTCAAAGAGACTCACTCATGTCCCCGGGAGCTTGCGTCAGTGTCATGCCCTCTATTCAAGTGGATCAAAGCGGCAGCCGTCGGAACACGTCTGTGCACTAGGTACACTCGCCCGTGCCACCAGAAAAACTGCTAGTGCTGGAGCACGTTCCTCTCTAGCGCTGAATTCAGTGGCCTAAATAAATAGTTGATTCGTTTTGTTAGAAGGCTGACGTTAGCATAACTGATGACCCCGGCTAGGCGTCGGCTGTAGGCTCTGAGAGGAGCTGAGCTGGGGACCCTGGGGAAGCTGTAAAGGCGATGCAGAAGCAGGTGCAGGACTGAGGCAGGTGCTCTCTGTATCAGAGGGGTTATTTTTAGGGGGGCACTGTTCTGGATGAGTGTCCGTAACAGCAGCACAGACGAGCTGGACCTTTTAATGAAGTCTGGATCAAGATACTGTCCGGTGGAAACAGCCCTGCTGAAAGCCGATGCAGGAAGGAGTTCCAGATATGTTTTCACTGGAGGTGTTGAGGGGAGGGAGAGGAGTGTGTGGCAGGAGTGTGAATGAATAATAGAAAAAGAGGGAACAAGGTGCAGTGTGTATGAGCTGGAAAGGTGTTAGGATAGATAGCCTGTGTGTGTGTGTGTGTGTGTGTGTGTGTGTGTGTGTGTGTGTGTGTGTGGAACATGGGTTAGGTGGGTTCCAGAGGGCGCTTTTACTGGGACCCAGTTGGGCTTCCCAAATGGGCTACATCATTGCTACTGGGACACCTGTAAAAGAACTTATCCTACGCTTGTTGGACTAACTGTCTAGGGATGATGTTGGATGATCACCACCCCACCTCATCCCCAACTCCCCAACTAATCCCAAAAACATTAGATGGAGCACCATCACCATCATTCCAGAGAACACAGTTCTTCCACTGCTCCACAGCTCAATTCTGTAAATCCGTCTAGCCCACGCTTGGTGCCAAAAGGTTCATGTTTATCAGCCCCAGAAAGTCCTAGACAGGGACAGGGACAAGCTGTGTATTTGTGTGTGTATGTGTGCATTTGCACATCTGTGTGCACCAATGGGTGCAACTTAAAGTAGCTGAATGCATTCATTAGAAGGGGTGTCCACAAACATTTGGACAGTGTATCTCCAAAACAGCAACTTCACAGGTGAAGGTAAAAAACCTTCTTGACTTGCTGTGAGCTTTTTTCGGGCCCACTTTGTCCTTTGCTGTGTGCTTCTGAGGTTCTCAGGGCAATTTACACTGAAAAACAAACGTGTGTGTGTGTGAGTCTGTGTGTGTGACAGAGCAAGAGACAGACAGCGAGAGAGAGCAAGAGAGTGAGGTCATGACTTCTGCATGCTGCCTCTCTCAGTGTGATGGTGATAAGTGACCCAGCCGCTCTGACCAGCTGCCCTACCTGCTCCACCTTTCCCCCTGACCGCCACTCACACACCTGCCCCGGCCCTTCCTCCCACTCCACAGATGCTCCGTTCACTCAGTCATGCCTTCCGGAGACAAACTGTGCAATCTGTTCACTGAAGAGGTATCCATTCACCACCCTGGTTAATGTGAATTATGATGTTAAGCGTACTCCAGACATGCAGACATCCCAGACACACACACAAACTTTGTGAACAAGGTTGAGCAGACTAAATACAACTGGCTGTCCTGCTAGTGTGTCATATGAGACTGGATTACTGACTCCCTAAAACTAACCTTCAGCTAGGGCTGGGCAATTAACCGAAAATTGACCGAAACCAACATTCAGAAGCTCAGATTCGATGTAATCCTGCCCATGACAATTATTTATTTATTTATTCGTTGTAATTCTGTCAGTACCTTCCCCACTGTGTTCATGTACTGTCCCCTTAAAAACATGCCACCACATGTGTAGTCACATGCACCCCTCCAAACCACAGCCCCATCACCCTTAGATTTTAGGACTCACTTATCAGTCATGTCCCTCCACTGCTGCGTTCTCTCTTCACTGGCTTCCTGTAGCTGCTGCCCAGGTCATCAGATTCAGAACCTTGACGTTGGTCTAAAGCCAAAGCCAAGAACGGACCAGCCAGCCCCTCCGTACTTGATGGCAATGGTCAAAAGCCGATCTGCACCAAGAGCCCTTCCAGCTTCGAGTACGGCTCGGCTTGACCCGCCATCCCAGAAAATCTGCGAAAGATGAGTGTCCAGACTTTTTTCTGTCCTGCCCCAAAGTGGTGGAACGAGCTTCCCCTGGGTGTCCAACGCTCGCTGTCTTCAAACCCAGACTGAAGACCCACTTCTTAGCAGAGTGGACCTTATTGGCTTGTGTTTAGTGTCTAAATTTAGAGGTATCTTTTAATTATTAGTCTATTCAAACTAGCTGAGGTTATTCTTGGGTAGGTCGCTCTGGATAAGAGCGTCTGCTAAATGCCTTAAATGTAAATGGTTCTTTGAGGGATGCTGTAAAGTCGGCTGTTTCTAATATTTCTTAATGTGTAAAGAACAGTTTACAGGCATGCTTCTTTATGGGACCAAATGTGGTTCTTCTATGGCATTGCTCAAAGAGCCATTTGAAGCACCTTCATGTTTTAAGAGTGTGCCTGTGAACCCTGTGAAGGCCTGGCACCCGGTCTAGAGGATATCCCTGCCTTGCTTCCAATGATTCCATCTAGGATCCGGAGCCACTGCGACCCTAAACCATGCTGTTTTAACTTATAACCAGGGAGACGCCTCACTTCAGTGTACCCTGAGCACACAGTGAGTTTAACTAGCATTTTAGATGCACTTCTTTGACTTTAAACAAATGTGTGACCGGTATCATTAGGTTGGTAAGAAGGTTCTTCACACACACCTCGTACACTCCTTAGAGAACCGTAGATTCGTCTATGGCCTCGCTGAGGAACTTTTAATAGCACCTTTATTTTTAAGAGTGTAGATATATTCTAGATGTGGTCAGAGAGCATCACTTTGGAAGAAATCCATGAGCAGAGACCAAACATCTGTAGCTGCCCTGTTTGACCTTACCTTGAGTCAGCTACTCACCATCGCATCCTTCTTTCTCAAAGACTTGCTCTCAGCCTTTCATCTAAAGTCTGTTTGCATGTATTTGAAAGCTTTTTGGTTTGGAGAGATGCAGGAGACATGCTCACCTGCTGTGTGAGAAGAGGAATGACACCGATGGTGCCTCCATGCGGGACCCCCACTCCCCCCTCAATGGTCTTCCCTGGTGTAGTGGAATTTGGCTCCCACTGTGCCCTGGAGCATCACGCCTTTCCCTCTCCACTTGACACCGTTGTAGGAACAGCATGGCTTGGCAGCAAATGCAGCAACCCTTCTGCTCGGCCCCTCGCTGTTCCTCCTGTGTGTAGAATATCAGCCCGAACGCTGCGGGCTCGTCGTTAAAACAAACACCCCGAGACACCGCTCACAAAGCAAAGACTGCGCCACTGGCTTTCTGTTAGCTGCTGTGACTTTGAAAAAAGCAAAAGTAGTTGCTGTTCTGCTCGCACATGTCCAGCCTCTGAGGTCTGAATTAAGGGTGGGCCAAAAAATGTAACATCATAATATTTGAAGAGTTTTTTCAAAACACAATATATCTGTCTTTAATAACTGCATATGTACTAACTGTTATTTGTAAACAGATCATTCTGGTTCTACAAGTTGATTGGCTAAGCCACATTTGAACTTGAGTTTGTGGCTCAACTTAAGGATGTTCACATACGATTGCAGACATTTGCTAGTCATTTAGGTCACGCTTTATATGAAGTGTTAATAATAACACAATAATAGTGCATGTAAGATCAGTGTAATAACTGGGGATGTATTTGCTGGTACATATTAATTGCAATTATACAGACTGTGTAATTGTACAAGTTTAACTTAATAACCATAACCAGAAATGCAGCAGTTCAGATAAACAGTCATATAAACATGTATAAACACATAAGTACAACATGAGCAGTTGAGAATATTGACATACGCTTGTGTAAGTACAGGAGGCATTTTTCTGTAACAGTGAAAAAATCACCAGTAGTTATTTTTGCCTGGAGTAAAATTACAGTTATTAGCAACACCTAATATAAAGTGAGACTGTAATTTTAGTGCCTGATGTGAATTACATTTCTCATCAGATTGTAATTTGATAATATTAATAAATACAATTATTTATTAAGCATTAATTAAACATATTGTGTTTTGTCAACATGAATTAAAGCAGCAATTCTATTGGTCCTGAATGATGCAGTGATTTTACCACATTTAAAGAGCAGGTCCATCAGCTTTTCAAAAATTTGAAAAGCTATTCTGAATAGAGATTGGTGCTTATTGGGTGTGAAATGACTCATACAATGATAGGGTAAGATGGTTATAGATAGTTTGCACCACAAATATAACTATTTTATTCGCTATCCAAAGCCAATAAACCTACATTTATCTTCTGAATTATATATATGATGCTGTTTATGGTACAATTGTAAAAAAAATCTGAATAAATATTATTTATTTAATTTTTTAAATTATTATTATTAAATTCACCACAACTGTAAACAAATTCTGTGAATTTTGTGAATAAAAGTTTCTCAGAAAATGAACCATTTCACACCAAACCACTCTAAATGACTTTGTTTACATCTTATCAGTTTAATTATGCACACAAATTTGATGGTGGGGTTTTAGACACACCATTTAACTGTGGCAAAATCAGTGTAAAGTACAGCCTCTCTAGGTTCTAGACATCCTGATGATTTCTATGATATTAGTAATAAAGCACGTTGTGACGTATTTTATTACAATAATGACAATATATCATAATATCACCCACCCCTAGTTCAGGTTTGTGTTTGGTTGTATTTGCTGTAATGTGAAATGATGATCTTGCATATAAAAGTTATCCAGGCTTTACACTGTTCAGTTATTCCTCCTATACATGAAACTACATCTCTAACATCTCCAGAAAGTATGTGCCAGCATGCATGCTTGTGGCGTGAATGATAAGCAGATAATACTGAAGCTGGATTGACCTCAAGCATCTAATCATGTCAGAAAGTGTGTGGAGCCTGCTGGTGTTCATTACGCTTCTATTCTGAATGGACTGACTTCAAATCCACAAGAGGCACTTTTGATAATGACTGATACGTCTAGCAGAAGATGATAACGAGACTCTTGTTCCAGTCCATTTCTTGTCACAATACTGATGAGAAATGAAGGCCAGCAGATTCCAGGGACAGCCGAAACAAGCTGCAGTCCAATAAAACCTAAATGTCTTTTTCTAAATCCTTCTAAAAGTGTTTAAATGTCTTTTAAAATATTGACAGCAAATGCTTTCTGTGTAACTGACTGTGGTTCTGAAGTGTTAAAGCTGTCTTTTAAACTTTAAAGGCAACAACGATAATGAGAGATTGCAAATGGCAAATAAGAAAATCCCATTCAAATATGCCCGGCCCGTAGAGGAGTGGCTACAGGAGAAAGGTAAACTCTGCCATTCTTTAACTTTCATTTTGCCATGCAGATTACCCATCAGTAACTGTCAGTCTATATAAACACACTTTACACCCAGAGTTTCCATCCTCTCATTGCTCTGCTCTCTCTATCTCTCTCTCTAACACACACTCTCTCTCCTTTTCTCTTTCCCTCCTTCTCTTATTCTCTATGTAGACATGTCTCTCTCTCTCATTATTAACTCACATTCTATCTATCTATCTATCTATCTATCTATCTATCTATCTATCTATCTGTCTGTCTATCTATCTATCTATCTGTCTGTCTCTGTCTGTCTATCTATCTATCTATCTATCTATCTATCTATCTATCTATCTGTCTGTCTATCTATCTATCTATCTATCTATCTATCTATCTGTCTGTCTGTCTGTCTGTCTGTCTCTGTCTATCTATCTGTCTATCTATCTGTCTGTCTGTCTGTCTATCTATCTATCTGTCTGTCTATCTCTGTCTATCTATCTATCTATCTGTCTATCTATCTATCTATCTATCTATCTATCTATCTATCTATCTATCTATCTATCTGTCTGTCTGTCTGTCTGTCTCTGTCTATCTATCTATCTATCTATCTATCTATCTATCTATCTATCTATCTGTCTGTCTGTCTGTCTGTCTATCTGTCTGTCTATCTCTGTCTATCTATCTATCTATCTATCTATCTATCTATCTATCTATCTGTCTGTCTGTCTGTCTCTGTCTATCTGTCTATCTATCTATCTATCTATCTATCTATCTATCTATCTATCTATCTATCTATCTATCTGTCTGTCTGTCTCTGTCTGTCGGTCTATCTATCTGTCTGTCTGTCTAGCTAGCTGTCTATCTATCTAGTTGTCTATCTGTCTATTTATTTAATTCTCTTCTTCCTTGTCCCTTCTGCTTTTATTCTCTATCTATCTATCTATCTGTCTGTCTGTATCTCTCTCTCTCTCTCTCTCTCTCTGTCTCTCTCTCTCTGATGACAAAGAATGCATGTACATTTAAATGAACCCTCAGTTACGTTGCTAACCCAGTCCACAGATTCTTCTAAATCTTTTTGTAGATGTTGCAGAGGTCCACAGAGAGTCTCCAAATAAAATTTCCATAAATCAGTGTTAAAGTTAGTGATAAAAATATTCTAAGTACACCATAAATGAGTTCAATCTTCTGAGCGAGCATTTGTGTTTCTGTAACGTGCCTTCTTTGAGTCCTTTATGATCATTTAAATCATTTTGATTTTGATTTGATTTGAGTCATACATGTTTCATACTGGGAGATTTACCCACGATAACCACCAGGATAATGTTGCTTTAATGCCCACCTGCCTTTTCTGCTTCAGCATGTATTTCATTTCTCTACACGAGCACCTTTGATTCACGTATTGATAGACGTCTACAGGCTTGATCTGTTCCCCATTAGTGGACTTTCTGTTAACAACTGGAGGATTAGATGACAGAGCGCTTATAGATTCCTGTAATTTGCTCAAATGTATGGGTAATGTTTGTAGCCATTCATCCTGTCCTAGCCACCCCCTCAGGAACATGTTCTCACGCAGTCTCGCTCAGTTCCGAGCTGTCTAATGACCCCAGTTTACAGCCTGACCTTATAACTTTTTACAGGTCCTCTAATGTGACATTTTGCGAGGTGCGCTAACGTTAAAACAATCATTAATCTCTCCGGTTCTAATGCTGAAAGAGAGCCATGTTGAACTAGGTTTGACCTGCTTTTCTAATGACTGTGTCTGGGTCTCCCCGTTGCTCTCCTCTCAGGGCGGCAGCTAACGATATTCAACACCCAGGCCACCATTACGATCGGGGGCAACGACCGCAAGAGGCCATTTCAGGGCCAGCTCTCAGGCCTCTACTACAACGGGCTGAAAGTGCTCAACATGGCCGCCCAGGGCAACCCCAACATCCGGATCAACGGCAGCGTGCGCCTGGTGGGGGAAGTGCCCCCTGCAGGATCGGCCAGAACCACGGCGCTGCCCCCGGAGATGTCCACCACCTTCATTGAGACCACAACCACCATGTCCACCACAACCACCAGAAAGCACCGCTCACCACCTACAATATCGGTACCACTGCATAAACACAGCTTCTCTCAACCCTCAAACACACACTCGCATCACACACATAGAGCGTCAAAAGTTTGGGGACACAAAGTGATTGTAATAACTTCTCAATGCAGTTGCTGCATTTCTTTGATATACAATATGTGGACATAAGTATTGGGACACCTGCTTATTCATAATTTCTTTTAAAATTAAAATTAAAAAAAGAGTTTTCCTGCTTTTGTTGAAGTAACTGTTGAAGTAAGTGTCCAGGGAAGAGGTGAGGGTGTTAGATGATTACCTCACCATCTCTATAACACATATGAGAAGTATTGGATGGAGCATCACCATCATTCCAGAGAACACAGTTCTTCCACTGCTCCACAGCTCCTCAATGCTGGGGGGAGTTATACCCCTCCAGCCCACGCCTGGCATTAGGCAGCATGGTGCCAATAGGTTCATGTTTATCTGCACCTATGTGTCTCTACAGGGACTACACAAGCTGTGTGTGTCTGTGCATATGCATGCATCTGTCAGCAATGGGTGCAGCTGAATGCAAGTGGTGTCCACAAACATTTGGACATATAGTGCATATAAAGAATGAGTATTACAAAGACATATTTATGCATCAAATAAATGCTGCATTGGGAAGTCACGTTAAGAATGGAGACCAGCAGCCAGGGTTGCATTTATTCGATATATAAAGAACGGATCTTACGAAGCTTTATCTCCTTTATCTCGTGTTTGTCTCAAACACTGACACTTCTGGGCAATATGAGTAGGAAAATCATGTACAGAAATCACATAAAACAGTGATAAAATCTGACAAATCTGAACAGCCCTCTGAATTAAAAGAAATGGGAAAAAACATAGTGCATCCAACAACAAGGAAATCTATCTTGTATATAGAGATAGACAACATTGTAGAACAGAGAAAGCTCAAAAAATCCACAACCTAGATGTCAGCGAGTTTGACAGTGAGTGTATGTACATGAGCCTAATGTGGGTTTTCATATTTGATTGTAGGACAGACATGCTTTAGGCTCTACACCACAAATAACCACATGACCCACATTTATGATTCATGTAAATGAGGATATTAGGTCTGAAACTATCTTTACATCTCTAAAACATGTGATACCTGATCTGAGTAGATCAGTAGGTGCTTTCTGAAGCTGAATGACTTCCTTCTCGGTGCCCCAGATTGATTTATGTGGATGAAGCTTAATGGGTAACACTTGACTGTTTACTAAAGGGCAGGGTTCATAAGGCTACATAACACCCATACACACTTGTATCATGCCAGCTGACATAAACCTAGTGTACATAAAAATGTATATGGGCTTATTTCAGTAGGTTGCTTTAGTTATTTATGCCATGCAGAAAGTCTAAATACACTATTTCTACAGGTTTTATCGCAGTTGTGAGAAAAGACTACACTGTTGCCAATGAGGAAAACATAGGGAAGCATTTTACAGTATCTCAAAATGAGGACGTGTTGTACACGGCCAAATAAGCTTACTCCCCCTTGTGCATTTAAGAGAGACACAGGGTGGGGGCACTGTGGGTGCTCACTGATTGGTGATGTCACGCTCGGAAAACAGGTGGGAAAATATGAAGCCCACCATAGTTGCAAATGTAGTGGCGGGCTGAGTAGCCACCAGACCCTTGTAAGTGGGGTTTTCAGTCAGTCAGGCTTGAAGTTGTTCTATGATGAGCTGACTGTTATCCTGCTAACTAAACTTGGGTCATTTTTCAGTTTTTAAAGTAAGGCAGGGTTTTTTGGTTCTTTACATTCTTACAAATGAAGGCGCTACAATGGGTCCTTTGAGCGATTCCATAGAGGAACTACTTTTGATATCATAAAGAATATTTTTTTGTAAAAAATCAAGCTTTTAAAAGTTTAAAGAAGAAGGTCTAAAGGTTCTTCTCCAAAGCAAAGGCTATTCACACTCCCATCAAATCCAAAAAAGGTTTCTTTATGGAGCCGAAAGTGGTTCTTCTATGGTGTCGCTTAAAGAACCTTATTTAGCACCTCTATTTTTAAAGGTGCAAAGAATCAAAACAACAAACCGATCAAGACTTCAGTATTAGAATAAACAAAAATATATATCAATATGCAAAAAAATCAGGTGCTGTTGCCTTAGCACATTGCCAGGTGTGCTTGAATGACTGTCAAACAACATGCAAATGATTTCGGTTCAAGCTTCAACCGTTGAAGAAGCCATTGGACCACAGTCTCGTTTGGTGAAGGCTGAGCATTTCTCCTTCTTAACATATCATCAAACTCTGCTTTTTAGATGGACATGAGCTAACGAGTATCACGTGAAGTTTTCTTCCAGTGCTGTAAAAAAGTGTGCTTTGGTTAAATGCAATGGGATAGGGCATTTCATAGGCATCGCAGGACAAATAGAGCTGGCCATTTTGATATTAAAGCCATCAGTCTCCACCATGCGCCTGACACAGAGAGGAAAAAGAAGGAGGAGAAGGATGTTTATGTCTACAGGCCCTACAGCTGACCGGAGAACACACAGAGACGTCTAGGCTTGCCTTTAACAGTCAGGGTTTTGACGATGGAGGTGTCAAAACAAGCCTAATTACTGGTTTTAAACAGCCTGTCCATGTTCCGTCTATAGTGCTTAGCTTTCGTTGATTTATTTAATTGCTTATTTATTTCTTTCAGTGTCTGCACATTTAATTAGAATGTTGATTAGCTCCTTTACCTGCAAATCACTGTTTAATTACTAAGTAATTTCTCTTAATCCCAAAGACAACACCGCTGATTAAACGGCTTGTCATTGCTGCACTGCGCTGTCGCTTATCCGGCACATTTTCCCTGGGACAGATTTGTTGTCGCTGGGCCGTGTCTCCTGTTGACAGATCGCGAACATCTGACAGATGACGGCTCTTTTCCGACCCTGGGGTCAGCAGGAACACGGATAGTCAGTGGTTTTATTAAGAGACGGGCTTGTTGCTGGACTCCGACTCTGTCTTGCGAGTGCCCTGATCTTTTAACTTGTGAACTGCCAGTTTGTTTTGAGTGCTTGACGGAGAGCAGAAGTCTACACGTCTACACTCTTAAAAAAAAATGTGGTGCCAGAAAGGGTTGTTTTAGAGTGAGCGGCCTTAGAAGAACCGCTTGTAGTTCTGTATGTTGTCATCATAAGTAGACAGATGTACTTTATTGATTGGTATTGGGCTCGATATACTGGTGGAACAGAAGTCTTACAGTACCTGCCATTGAGCTACCACATCATGCAGGTGAATGGGGTACGATTCCTGGTCTGGGTGACTATGCTTTGCTATGCTAGTAAGAGTCGTATAGCTTATAGCTTGGATAAGAGCTTGAGCTTAGTGCTAGAATCTGCTTTCGTCTGTATTTGATATGTACTATATGGACAAAAGTATTGGGACACACCTCTTTGTCATTTAATCCAGGTGTTTTTTTTGTTGTTGGTACTTTTAAAATCAAGCCCCTAGCCATGCAGTCTGCCTTTCCACACATTAGTGAGAGAATGGGAGGTTCTACAGAGCTCACTGAACTCCAGCGTGGTTCTGTATGTAATAGGAGACACCGCTGCACCAACAACAAGAAGTCAGCTGGTGAAATTTCTTCCCTCCTAGATACTCCACCATCAGCTGTGAGGGGTATTATTGAAACGTGGAAGTGTTTAGGAACCACAGCAGCTCAGCCATAAAGTGCTGCGGCGTACAGTGCATAAAAGTCTCCAACGCTCTGCTGACTCAATAACTGCAGAGCTCCAAACCTGCTGTTTGAGCTACAAAAGGGGACCAACTCTATATTAATGCCCATGGATTTAGAATGGGATGTCATAAAAGCTCCTGGGGGTGTTATGTGTAGGTGTCCCAATACTTCGAGTTTTATAGTTTGTGTCAGTAGAATATATGATTAGGATTATAAATTGTTCAAATACTGGTTATCGAGCCAAACTGTACTCTAAGTGGGCTTCTTCTGTATCAGGGTTCTTGTATTCTCGTCCTGGAGGATTGAGTCGAGTATAGTTTGGTGATTTTGCTGCTAAAACACACTTAATTCAACTTATTTATTATTTACTTATTATACAGTATACAGAACAATGTCTATTCCTATTCATATATTTTCAGGCCTATAGGACCATAATTGAGGAACACTGTTTTTATAAAGTTATAGAAACCATGTTAGCACACCAAATGCTCCCATTCCACATGCTAGTGGCTTCCACTGGCCTCAGATTCAAACATTATACATTATAAGGACCAAACAACGGTATAGGTACCATCACCAAAGTCTCTGAATGGATTTCCAGCAGGACGTTCAATTTAAAGTGGTTAAAAAATAACTTTTTACATGAGATGTGGAAGGAACCTCCATAAAATGTGGATCCATACCAGTTCCCCCAGTTCAGCCCAGGGCCCTTTTTCTCCCAAATAACCCACCCATTTATAGCTCCCTTTAGCACTAGCAAGGAGAGGAGGGTAGGGCCTCAACACATGTTAAGTCTCCTCCAAAACATGCAAAGCCAGCCACCACCTCTTTTCGCTCCTATTCAAAGGGAAGGCATCAGGTCCCAGCTCTAGCACACTAACAGCTAACGGGCACCTGCTGATGTGACCAACATCACTTTAAAAGTGATAAGGGGAGAGAGCGCCATCTACCCACCCAGAGAGAGCACGGGCAATTGTGCTCTGTCAGATTCCGGCTGCTGATGGCAAAGCGCCATGGCTTGGGATTCAAACTTGTGATCCACTTGCTATAGTGGTAGCGTAGTTATTAGACCTCTGAGCCACTCTGAGCAATCAGGTCCAGGTCTTGTAACTTGTGGATCCTCGGAGATCCTGCCGTACATGGAAAGGGGGAACAGGTGGGACCAAACTGGTGCCGTCGGGGAGCAAGGAGGGCAAAGATAAAAAAGTCTGAAAGCAGCAAAGTAAGCTAGTAAGTAGAGGCCTACTTTGCAACCTTTTAAAGTCAGGTAAAGGAAGGTGGTGATTGGTCAAGGTAAAGGTGGCGTAGCGTTAGACTCTCCTGGTAGGACATTCACTCAAGCCTTCAGAACAGGACATCCAAGAGCCACTTAGGAAGCTTTATTTCCCAGAGTGCTGGGCCAGCTGAAGCATGGAAAATGGAAATTTCCACTAGCGCTGGCTCTGAAGTTGACCGTGTCTGACTCTTGCTGTAAACTGTAGGTGCTCAGTCAAGCATCCTGGTCTGAACACAACAGGCAAACAACATGCAAATGTGGCAGACATGAGAACGCAAGCGTGTCGCTGCCCAGAGCTACACACCAGAGATGCAAACCGCGGCCAGTGACGCAGTGTGGAGCCCAGGAAGAACAAGGTCGACTTATTGTTCCTTGCTGTAGAAAAGCCTGATCTGATTGTTTAACATTGCTAACATCTGCGTTGCTGCGTCTGAAAGTGTGAGGGATTTGTTCTGGTTAATTCGGTGACTCAGCACGCTTGCGTCATTTCTACAAGTATTTAAAAATTTGACGAGGGATGATTGCACACCCACTATCGTTATCTGTTTTTCCTTTTTTTTCTTCTTTTTTTTGGCCTCCCAAGCCCTCCTCCCACACAAATACGCAAAACCCAGCTCTTTAAAGATCCTTTTCCTTCTAGCTAATGTGAGTAGTGTTGAAATACGCATGGAATAAGTGTTACCGTTCCTCTCGGGCTGAGTGCCGGGGTGCTTTTTTGTGGAGCAGTGATTATAAATTTAAAAATGTAGTAATACACATACAGATTTAATGGGATATTTGAATGATTTGTGCCCTGGATTTCTCCTATGCTGCAGAAAATGACTGTTATATCTGTTTTTTTTTTTGTTTTTTTTTCTTGCCACAGCTTGCTGGATGTGTGTGTGCGCAGTGCTGTATATAAAGGTGATGCGGTCTCAGCAGCATTCTTGAAGTGAGGATTAGGAGGGAGTTTAGCAGCGGGTGCTTCTCTTTTTCCTTCTATCTCTACCTCTCTCTCTCTCACTCTATCTCTCTCGGCCTGTATGGAGTGCTTCAGTGGAATTGGCAGGGGGATTCTCATTAAGACTTAGCAGTCTGGTAGGTCAACACGCTGCCGGTCATGTTTGCTTTCCCATCTTAATTTGTGCAAACAGGATCAGTAAACAAACTGCCTGTTACAGTCGGGGAAGTAATTTAATTGTGCGCTGCAATCCCATGTATTATGTTGGGAGAGAGAGTTCAGGGGGATGGGTCTATTTATATATCATTTTCACTGCTGCTTCACATACAAATGGGAACAAGGCCTCTGCAAGGTTTTCAGCTTAATTAAGATCAAGGGGGCAGAGGGAAAGAGTGAGAGAAAGTGAGATAGAGAGAGAGAGAGAGAGAAAGAGACTGTTGTACTGAGAGATGTACTGGTTGCGCTCATCTAAACCAGTGTGTAGATCTCTGGAGATTTTTTCGGAAAAACACAACTAAAAATTCGACGCACGTCCCTGAGGTGATGGGCCAGAGAGAAGCAGCGAAAAATAAACATTTTAGGAACAAGTATTTTCAGGAACTGCGCAGGGAAATGTAAAAGGAAATAAAAAGAGAAGAGAATTCCCTTGATCTTGCTGCAGGAATCACTGGCAGTTTGGCGTTGTGGTACGGAAGGTAGAAACAGTCAGACAGTCACTCTCTACTTTCCAGTACAAGAAGGATTCAGGGATTACAGTCAGTGAGACAGATCAGATTTCTTATGAATTAAAAGTTGTAGAATTAAGCTGAATTCGCTTAAAGCCCCGACCTTAACATTCCACACAAATTGATCTACAATGACCACCAACATACATTAACTATTGATTTAAAGATGTTAAGAGATGACTTTCCCAGCTAACATGTCCAGGAAGGGCCTGTATGGATAGACTAACTGGGAACCACAAAGGTTTTGTCCTCGGATGACATACCGCCAGGGTCAGCGATGGGACCAGGGCTGGTTATGCATGGGCCCTATTGTGGGTTGCACACTGCACAGTATGGGCATAATACAGTCCAGTACAGACACAATAAAGTCCAGTATAGACACAATAAAGTCCAGTATAGACATAATACAATCCAGTATAGACATAAAAAGTCCAGTGTAGACATAATAAGGTCCAGTGTAGACACAATACAATCCAGTATAGAAACAATAAAGTCCAGTATAGACATAATAAAGTCCAGTATAGACACAATACAATCCAGTATAGACATAAAAAGTCCAGTGTAGACATAAGGTCCAGTGTAGACATAATACAATCCAGTATAGACACAATAAAGTCCAGTATAGACATAATACAATCCAGTATAGACATAAAAAGTCCAGTGTAGACATAATACAATCCAGTATAGAAACAATAAAGTCCAGTATAGACATAATAAAGTCCAGTATAGACACAATAAACTTCAGTGTAAACATAATAAAGTCCAGGATAGACACAATAAAGTCCAGTATAGACACAATACAATCCAGTATAGACATAAAAAGTCCAGTGTAGACATAATGAAGTCCAGTACAGACATAATAAAGTTCAGTATAGATACAATAAAGTCCAGTATAGACATAATAAAGTCCAGTATAGACACAATAAAGTCCAGTATAGACACAATAAAAGTCCAGTATAGACACAATAAAGTCCAGTATAGACATAATACAATCCAGTATAGACACAATAAAGTCCAGTATAGACACAATAAAGTCCAGTATAGACATAATACAATCCAGTATAGACACAAAAAAGTCCAGTATAGACATAATAGTCTTTCCAACATGATATTTAAATACTTTCCTGGTGTTAATTGCACAGTGTAATTGAGTAAAATGTAGGTAGCTACCACTCAGTTACTTATGATTATTCAGTAGAAATGGAAAGAGAGGTTGGGCAGTTTTACATGAGGAATGTCACAAGGTTTTTTTGTCACAGACTAGGGAGGTGTCATCTGTGTCAACCCCTTGAGCACTCTCTGCTCAAACAAGCCCTGAGCCTAGGCCTGTGCTCTTCGGTCCTTCTGTAGAAGCTCCAGCCTAATTATCAACATAGGACAGTACGTTTTCCCTCAGGATATACTGACTTTCAGTCCTTTTATGTGAAGTTAGATATGTCAGGTGTGAGAGGTGGTGATAGAGGTGTGTATTTTTCTCGTTCTCCTGGGCAGACACAGAACTGATGTTGTTAAAGTTAATGGAGCTGCAGAAGCTTTAACATTAGCTGCAATGAGACAATCAGTATTCAGGGCAGTCGTTTAATTTCAATCAGTCTGACCTCTTTAGTAGTCTGAGGGACTGTCATCAGTCTATTAGCTCCTCGTGTTCCTCTCTTTACTTTCTTTCTTAGTCATGAAAAGGATTCATAGCCATTTTTGGGGGGATTTTTGTCTTTTTTTCTTTTTTTTTTCTTTAAATGACATAATAAAGACTGTATTAATGACAAATATGAGAGTATTAAGTGCTGTGTAATTAAATGACTGTCAGTAGGGGATACATTATAGGATGATAATGCAATTAGTTTGTCCAGCTAAATGGCCATCATACAGCCATTTTGTCTCAAGTGCTCTAATTGCTGGAGCACTGAACGCAGTGTGAGTGATTTGGTGAACATGAGGATGGATAATGGCTGACAAAGTAGTGTTTGGTCACTTTCTTGAGGAGGATAAAAGGATGTGATATGGTCAGTATATCAGTAAGGATTAAAAGATGAAGAAGAACAGGGTCAAAAACAGGTCATGGTCATGAAAAAAATTAGGGCTTAGATTTTCAATAAGGGAAATAATTGTTTAATAATGAAACATTATTTTAATTAAATAAATTAAAAAAAAAAATGTAAATGATTGTAGTATTGATCACAGGGTTATGTGTTACTTGCCTGTACCTGCATCTACTACTGCCGCTATTGGACTCTTGAGCAAGGCCCTTAAAAGGTGTAAAATGACTTTACAGCCAAATTCAGCCTTAAAAAGACATGAAAAGACATTACAAAAATAAACAAACAAACAAACAAAAAAAAAACGCCAGCATGTTTATGTGTGAGGACGTCTATAGAAGCCATATACTTTTCTCAACATCTGAGCAAACGTTTCACAGGTTAACAGTGGAACCCACAGAGACAGGGGGGGAAAAAGTCAGTCAGCAAAAGGAGTTACTGCACTGTTACAATAAAGACTAATATTTCTCCAGAGTTGTGTTTAGAATCCAATTATACGGAGGCAGGACGCAGCAGAAAGCGGCCATGGTGCAGAAGACTGATACGTTTCAGAAGGTGCTGACAACCCACGTGGGCGGAGGGATATTAAGAATGAGCAGACGTCGCTAACCTTAAGAGACGCCGCTCCTGATTTATTGAAATGTGTGGCTTCCACAGCTAAACGGACCAGAGTTAGAGGAGCGCTAGAAATGGAGCAGCGTGGTTAGATGAAGTGAGTCCAATCTCCAAGTCCCACAAGTAAACTGAAAATGTAAAGTGAGTTCCACTTCGGCCATTTATTTACCGAGCCCGCTCTCAAGGTCGGTTTGGAGTGAACTGCCAACGGAGCTGACTGAAGGCACTATGAAAGGAGAGTTTGCTTTAGAGGACCAACATCAATAAAATGTGTTGCAGTGTTTGTTGCAAAAATGCAAATGCGTCTCTGCTTGTCGCCGTGGAATTTTCAGTCAGGATGGTCAGTTATGGATATAAGCAACAAACCTGAATAATTCCTAGCTAATAATTTAATAGCATGGAGCATCCCTGAAAATGCTATTCTCATACAGTCACTGCCAAGACAACCGTATCTCCATTTATTTATTTATGTCTTTTTTCTTTTCTTTTTTTTAAATATATAATCAAACAATAATGGTGACCAGATTGACTTGTGAACAAGAACATGGACCTGTATGAATCTCAAAGTGGTAACTTTACAGTTTTAAAAATGAAGGTGCTTCCAAAAGGTTCTCTGAGCAATGCACCAATTTTTGGTTGTGTGAGTGTGAAGAACTTCTTGAAATGTCTGAACACTGTTAAAAGTATAAGTTCCTTGAGGAACTTTTGGAGGTTCTTCAATTTGAAACTGTTGAGGAACTTAACCCCTTAGCACAGCAAGGCCTAATGAGGGGTCTTACTCAGTAACTACAGGGACTTCTGCTCTTTATACTGGTGGGGCTGTTTGTAAGCAGGCAGCGTGTACCGTCAGCCACCAGCAGGGGGCCTGGCCAGCACAGTAGGAAAGCTGGTGGAGCTGGAGCAAATAACTCCAAGCCCCAGAAGCCCAAGCGGTAATCAATGCCGACCAGACCCACCAGTGTGGCACGGTATAAACACACCCAGCCAAACACGATTCCCTGTCGTACCTCTGTAGAGGGGCGAACGGTAACAGTGGTTCTAAGTTGTGAACAGTGAAGAAAAGCTGAAGTTAAACAAGAGAGTTTAGAAACAAGAGAGCCCCACCACAGACCCTCACCATCTGTTACACACACAATAACATAATACCCCCAAAAAAGAATCATAGGTAGAATCATTTAAACGAATAAATTAACTGCACTTGAGTCCAAACCCCCCACCATAGCATTGTTCTTTGGTTGTAGAAGGTTGTAATAACACTTCTGGCCGTTGACGGGTCATCGGCTTTTTAAGGGGTTTAAGGTGCTTTAAGTAACCTTCCAGAAAGGATTTTTAGAAGAAAAGGGTTGCTTGAAGGTTCCTCAAAGCACCGAAAAGTTCCTCCAGGAACAAGGTGGTGGCTGGTTGTTTCTAGTTCTGGTCCTCCAGGGACTTTTACTTTGAACAGTGAAGAACGTTCACCTGATGTAAAAGTTCTTCCCACTACATCTACATCTCTACTACAAGCATGATTCCTTATGAAACCAAAAGTGGTCCTTCTACAGCAGCACTCATAAAACCCTTTGTAGCACCTTTATTTTTAACAGTGTGTAAGCAGCATACATCTGAATCAGCACAGCATGACAAACAACAGCATCCTCCCCATTACTCATACAGTTCTCAACAGCCTACATACATAATTACATTTCTACCAGTGTACCGTTGACCTCCTTCTGTAGTAACAGTAGCTTCAGCTGTTTAATCTGCTTTGTTTTATTAAGAATTTCTGCCGGATTTGATTCAGCAGCCGGAGCCTGAGAGAGCACAATAGGCCTTGCTTTCTCCGGGTGGGTAGATGGCTTGCTCTCTCTCACCACATCACTCCATTGTTATGCTGGCTGGCATGGGCGTCTGCTAGTTGACATATCAGAGCTGAGTACCCGGCAGTCTCCTCCAAGCGCGTTGGTTGACCGGTGACGTTGAGTCGGAGGCAGTTTGAAAAGAGGCAGTGGCTGGTTGCGTGTGTTTTTATTACATGTAATGAGGGAGAGCATTATTGAGTGAGGAGGGTAAGTAGCTAACTAAAATTGGGGAGGAAAACTGGGTAAAAAAAATAATGCTTTAATCACTGATTTTGATTTTCCTGATATGTAATAAATGTTCCAAATTCATACATTTTTATATTTAATTATAGTTATTATATATTTCAATGTATTGTTATGAAATAGTGTAGTAAACACTAAGCTCTGAATGAGCTTGTTCACTAACATCAACAAAACATCCACAGAAACATGGTAAAGTGCAGATTCTACACTCTACTTCTTCTTGTGCATTCGTTTGCATGAACAGTAACTTCTCTGGCATCAGTTTTAAACCAGTATCAGTAATATTAAATAAGGTTATTTCCATTTTGTAGTGGAAAGAGGCTGCTTAAAGCCTCCAGAGTTGGAGCTAACCTCAGTTTGTATGAAACTATATTAGATACATTTTGTTATGGATTGATTATGGATTATCAGATATGTTTAATGCATATGATTCATTCTAGAATCAAGGGTACATTTTGCCTCCCCCAGATAAACCTTTTGTTATTAAAAAAACAAAAAAAAACAACCTTGATTATTAATACATAATCAGTTTTGTAAAATAATACCAATTATATTAAATCATCACTATGAATAAAGCGTGATTTATATTTTAGGCACAGTTTATACACAAAATATCAAATAACTATGAACACATTACGTCTTCGCTTCCTGATTCAGGCATTTAACTCTGAGTCTAGTTTTCAGGGTTTTTAGGTTCACTCTATTAACAGTTACAAAGTTAGTTGTATAGAGTATCTATTTTCTGTAGAATATATCATTTTAGCAATTATATATATATATATATATGGTCAACTCTGTTTTATACAGAAACAAATATATATATACAAATATATATAAATATACTTATATATGTATATATATATTATTTATAATATTATAATATTATATAATATTATAATATATATATATATATATATATATATATATATATATATATATATATATATATATATATATATAAGTATATTTATATATATAAATAAATATACAAATATATATATATTTGTTTCTTGTTCTGGTCAACTCTGTTTTATAACATCTGTTATAAAACTGTGTAAAATCTGCAAACAGTTCTAATAAATAATAATAAATAAAAACGTGACATCACTTCCTCTGGCGGGACACATGTAGAAAGCAGTGAGATATGTCACACTTCTAGTCTCATTATTTTGTATAAAATGTTGAGGATAAATCAACAGTATATTAATTATTGGTCAGATGTGTTATTGTGATATTGAGCGAATCTCACATTCAGTTTTTAATAAACGATAATTCAGCCTTTTGCCGTGCCATGTGGAATCTAGTATGAGATTAGGGACATGGAGTTAAGGCACAAAATAGTGGGAAATGTCAACTCTTTTAATGGTTTAACTGGTTTAAAATGAGTCAAATCTTTCCATACTTTCCATAAATGTGCCCGCAGCTCTAGAATAGATCATATATTTGTTAATAGAAAAAAAAAAAAAACCAACCAGATCAGCATTACAGAGAAATGCATAGAAAATGTGTTTCTATAGGTTACAAATACATTAAAAAAGATATGCATAAAGATATCTGGAGGCCAATAAATACATCGGACGCACACCTGTCCTATATTTATAAGCAATTAACAACATGACCCAATCTCCTCGTGCATCCATTGCCCACATCGGCTCATATGAAGCCGTAGTAAGTGTATTGCATTTTAACTGTGAAGACTGGAACAACACTGTATGTGTGTCAACCACCTCAATAACTTCAGTGTAGTGAAAAATGGATGCTGAAGCAGCTCTGCAGCACACTGCCTCCTTTTTCATTAAAAAAACCCAATGAATCGTGTTGTGCTCCGGAGCTCTGGATGTATTTCTCCACACAAAGAGAGAGAGGCCCAGGAACAATAGCTCAGTACTTCACTCAGCAGCTTTCCAATAACAAAAGTTGTCTGAACGTTGGCGTACTCGATGCCATCAGACGGGCCAGAGTTTCCAATTCGCACTTTAATCCTGAATCTGATTCACACCATGACAGATAAAGTGGGAGAAGAGGCTTTTAAAAGTCCAGAGTACGTGCTGCGGTCCCTCTCACGTCAGAGTTTTCCCTCTAATGTAGAACACTCTGGACGTCCGTCTGCTCGCAGAGAAGATGTGAGGTTTCTCATCTGCCGAGACCAAGGTTTCAGGCCGGTGAGTGCGGTATGCGCATGTGTGTGTGTGTGGTCGTAATAAAGTCAGGCTGGCGAGTGGCACGCAGCGCATAAACCTGATACACTGGTAATGTTCCTGTCCTCCTTCTCTATCTCCATCTCCTTCACTGTCCCGCTCTCCAGAGCATCGCCTGAGAGACTGCCTCTTTATCTCCCAGCCTTTTCACATCCGCAACTCAAATTAAACAGCCGCGCTGTAATGAAAGACGCCGCTTCAGATTTGAATCTGTAATTGAAACAAACTGTGTATTGCTTTCTAATTTTAGCACCGGGGGCACAATGGGGAGCGCTCCGTCTGACTGTTAGTCATGAGGTCCCCGGTGACCTTGCACTTGTGGCCACCGGAATGATTAAAGATCAAGGCCCAGAACCATTTCCTTTCAAACGGGAAGATGAATGGTGCCTGCTGGAAGGCGCCTCGCACATTGCCGGTTAGCAATTAGATTTTGGCGTCAGGCACGTAGCTGCTACTCTATGTTAAAAGTACGAAGGGGAACAAAGTGGCCCGGTTTGCCTTTTCGCTGCGGGCCGTATTCCATGCGAGACACTAATAAGCAATGTGTGCTTCCAAAGATGTATTGTTCCACAGCAAACATGAGCAGCTACTCAGGGTGCATAACAGTAGTCGCCAGATGCCTTCGTCCCTTCAGGCTACTGCATCTGAATGCGAACTGCAAAACAGCACCTGAAACTGCAGACAGGTCAGTTAGGCCGGTCGTTTATTTGACTGAGAGACTTATTTCGCGCCATGCGTACTCGGTAAACAACCACGGCCACTTTCAAGCATGTGTTGAGGCAGTGATATGTCGCAGAGCAGTATTCAGCATCAAAATGAAAGGTTAAAAGGTTGTTATTGAATTCATACACTCTCATTAACTGAAAGGACACACCTGCACTACATACAAATGGCTCCTTTTGAAGCCAATCAGAGCTTTTTTTGTGGTGTGGCTTCAGATCCGTTTTGGTGCCGTCAGCTACTTTGAGTTGCACCCATTGCTGACACAGATTTGCAAATGCACACACACACACAAACATAAACCTAAAAGCCAGGAGTGGGCTAGAGGGGTATAAAGCCCCCCAGCATTGAGCTGTGGAGCAGTGGAAGAACTGTGTTCTCTGGAATGATGAAGGGTACTCCCAGTACTTGGGGATAGGGTGGGGTGCTGATCATCCAACATCCTGACTTCACTAACGCTCTTGTCGCTGAATGCAATCAAATCCTCATAGCAGTGCCCCTCCATGAACTAGTAGGAAGCGTTCTTCCCTGGACAGTGGAGACAGTTTCTCCTACAAAAGCAGGATAAGGTGTCCCAATACTTTTGTCCATATAGTGTTTAATCAGTATAAGTAAGTAAAAGGTAAATACACACAAGAGCAGGATTGTAGCATGCATGTGTAGGTATGTGTAGTGCACTGGCTGTTAGCCAAGGAGCTAGACTAGCCCATGTACCACCCTGCTATTTTACCTCTTATCTAGCTGAAGAGATTTTAGGGTTGTAGAGGTCTGCTAAGGTTAGCTTTTAGCCTAGCAACTGGGTAGCGACCGGATTAGCTTCCCTGCAATATTATCCCTGCTGACACTGGTTAAGGTTTCACCAGTATGATTAACTTGATGAAGCTTGTCTCAAGCTGGTCATGCTAGTTGTCTAGTTTGGTACACGTCTGGATCAAGACTCACCAGCTTGACCAAGGTGGCTGACCAGCATAACTACACTGGTCCATCAAAATGACTTGCCTGGCCAAACTGGCTCAGTGAGCTTTGCCTCAGTACCTAACTAGTGTGACCACCTTGACACCAGCTTCATCCTTCATCCAGTTCCAGAGCTGAGCTGATCTTCCAGCATACGCTGTGTTTTTGTCTGGATGGCGAGCTTTTCAACCACCTTGACCATCAAGGACCAGTTGTCAGCAAAAGCTGGAGCTTTCAGCAGGGTATGATAATTACTTTTAGCTCCGTAGACCGAGTGCCAAAGTAAACAAACGAACTTCAGGCATACCAAGCATGTCTTGGCTTATGGACTTGACTACACTTTGGGGTAACTGCCGAACTACTGCTTTAAGAGAGTAGGAAAGAAAGGCTGCTGCAACAGGCTGGTTCAGCTGGATGCAGCATCACACACATGAGCTTGGCCGCCGGGGAAGGCTGCATGAGATGAAATGGCAGAAGACAGAGATGGCCAAGGAGGGACAGTTCCAGTCTTTCTGAAACAGATCTTCTCCCACGTTATTGATTCAGCGTGTAAGACAAGCCTCTCACTCTTCAGCCCGTCAGAGATGGACACGATAGCATCAGCCGCTCATACTGCAGGGAGGGGAGGGGGGTGTAGATATTATCTCCTGAAGCAAGCCAGGGAAGTTTGCCTCTCTCTCTTTGGGCTAATGTTTGAAGCTCCGTTAAATCATTTGACACGATCCCAAGGAGCGCAGCCGGAGAGACGTCTTCATCACTTAGCTGATTGAAATCTTATCTTAATAATTGGAGATGACATCACCACATCATCCAACGAGGTCGCGCCTCATTATTTTAATTTGTCACACATGCGTCTGTGTTGGAGTTGCTTAGATTTGAGGGGAGAGGCGTTAGAGACAGTACAGTCTTTGTGGCTCTCGAATGCGAGGGGATAAGACGTTAAAATCAGTGTTATGCAAAATGCAAATAGCATAATAACCATTGAATACGTTTGTCCTATCTTTGTCCTTATTGGCTCAAAGTGTGGAGGTAGGGTCAGCCTGGATTTTTTCCATTTTCCCTCACTTTTGTTAATGGACATTTTTAGTTTTTAGGATGTAACAAGCTTACTGTTGTTGTTTGTTTGTTTGTTTGTTGAGTATTTACCAATACATGTTAGCTGTGACCAGTCCCACCCACTAGCTATGTCTCCCAAAGGAGTCTAATATATGGCAATAAACAATTTTTTTAAATGTATGACATATATTAAAATATATGGAATTACATTATATCCAACATGTTTTACAATTAATCAATTACAAAATTATTTCAAATATACAACATGAATGCATGAATTTATTTAAAATTGGCCATTTCCAAATGTGGAACATATATTTATCACAAACCTACATATTTGATAATGTACGACCAAAAATAGTCATATCTCCATCTCCAGAATGGCAACCTTACAACTGCACTAGCATTTTTATTGGTCCATTCATCACACAGTTGTCACACAATGCATTATTCATAAATGTCAAATATGTTAAAAACAGCAGGGAAATGTATGAAATGACATTAAATATTATAATATACAAATAATATATATGTATGTTTACTATGTATCATATATACATACATGCATGTACCTACCATATGGATCATATGTATGGTCTGTATAGTATGCATATACATATGTACAATATCATAACATATATGGATACATTATTCACAGTATGTATATTTAATGTATACATATATTACATTATATTCATGTATAAATATGAGGGGAGAGGCATTAGGAACAGTACAGTCTCTGGGGCTCTCGAATGCGGGAGGATATGACGTTAAAATCAGTGTTATATGGTTATAATGTACAGAAAGACAAAGTAGGAAATGGTGGATGATTGATTTCTTTATTTTACAAGCTGTTGTTAAAAGCATAGCGAAGCTTTTTTGACCCAAAGGTGTTTTAAAAAAAGGGCTGATGATGAAAATGTGTGGGGTGTTTAATTATCATGTAATTGATTATTTTTATTATTATTATTTGGTGTCAATTATTTATACACAGTGTTGTTTTCCGCAAAAAACTGTGAAAAAATCTTCAACACTACCTATAAGACAGAAAGTGTCAACTATACTGGAGAAGGAAAATCTCCTTATCCTTCAATAGAATTTTTGGAGCATTTCTATTGGTCCATTCAACATAAGACAACTTAGGCACAATGTACAAACAGGACATATTCATATTATTACATATAGATACATAAACATGAACCTATGGGCACCATGCTGCCTAATGCCTGCTTACATTTACATTTACATTCATGGCATTTAGCAGACGCTCTTCTCCAGAGTGATTTACAAAAGTGCTTCACTATTTACCCAAGAAAAACTTCAGCTAGTTTGAATAGACTAATAATTTAAAGATCCTCTAAGTTAAGAAGGAGTCTTCAGTCTGGGTTTGAAGACAGCGAGCGCTGGACTCTGCTGTTCGGACACCCAGGGGAAGTTCGTTCCACCACTTTGGTGCAGGACAGAAAAGAGCCTGGACGCCCGTGGATTTTGAGGGATGGCGGGTCGAGCCGAGCCGTACTCGAAGCTGGAAGGGCTCTTGGTGTGGATCGGCTTTTGAACATTGCCATCAAGTACGGAGGGGCTGGTCCGTTCTTGGCTTTGTAGGCCAGAGTCAGGGTTTTGAATCTGATGAGGGCAGCAGCTACAGGAAGCCAGTGAACCCAGCTGTGGGCTAGAGGGATATAAAGCCCCCCAGCATTGAGCTGTGGATCAGTGGAAGAACTGTGCTCTCTGGATTGATGGTTGGTGCTCCATTCAATACTCATGGGATAAGTTGGGGTGGTCATCCAACATCCTGTCTCACTGAATGCAATCAAATTCTCACAGCAATTCCCCTCCAAAATCTAGTAGAAAGCCTTCTTCCCTGGACAGTGGAGACAGTCACTCCAACAAAATCAGGATCGGCTCTTTTAAATACCCCTAATTTTTTAAAGAAACCATGAGTCAGCAGGTGTCCCAATACTTTTGCCCACATAATGTATGCATAACACATATGTGACATTACTGTGACCACAAGTTTTGATACTCCAGATGATTAATATTTCATGTACAGTCAGTTACTGTAACAGCAGTGTCCTCCATTAGAAGACACTGTGATAATACAGTGGCACCTTTTTATACGAGCCATGCTTAATCTGTCCCTCGGGAAGAAGTCAAATATTACATCAGTGTTTTTAACCCTTGTCCCCTGTAATTCACGGTTAATCTATACTTCTTCAAACACATTGACTATCCCCGCACCTTAAATCAGGGGGGCTATAAAAACATGACATGAGGAACTTCTTAAATCTCCTAGATTATTCCACTGTCAGCACTTTCCTTGGTGCTGTATAATCGATTAGGAGTGGGGGCTGCTGTGAAATGAATGATTCAACTGCTGTCTTCACTGTAAATCACATTCGGGTGCTATATCTGTGTGATGTACATCCGCGGGGCTTTCCGCTCAGGACATGCTGATGTATGTGACCATGCTGTTTGAGCTGAGCTCTGCTCAAATATGTTATTTGTAAATATTTGTTGCTTCATTTCGGGAGCGTTGAGAGTTTGCTAACATTTGCAAAATGAATTTCACGCAGCATGCACTGTCTATCGGCAAGCACTTTCCGCCGCCACGCTATAAACCTGTGATATTTAATCCCGGGCTGAGACGGATGTTTATTCTTCATACGCCGGCCCGACTTAAGCACTCAGCCTCTTTCTTACTGCGCTAACTTTATTGGAAAGAGTTTTGATGCAGGTATGAAATTTTCCTTCACTTTAATGGAAATGGAAGAAAGCCCTTAGTTTTCCAGCCACTTCTTCTTTATTCTGCTTTGAGGAGACAAGTTAAATAGCAGGTTTTAGTAGTGATGTTGTCAACTCAATAATAGGCTTTCTGTGTTAATGGGCTTAAAGCTTCCTGCATGTTCATATAGCACTAATTTTAGTTGAAATGCTCTGCATTGCACAAAAGGGGCTCTCTGACCTCAATTAAATTACTTAGCGAGACAAGCCGAATGGAACCGAGCAACTCAATAGAAATGGCTAATTTCGAGGTCACAGGGGTCGCCAGTGCTGTGTTTGCAGTGCAGTTTGCTGCACATGCAAATGTTCCTGTCACTCAGTACACAATGTACAGCGGTCTTAAATCCAGAATCATATAAAAAAATGATCATGTTAATGTCCTGAATACTTATCTGATGTAGTAGAGTGTAATGAAGGGGGAAAGAGGGCAAAGTGCAAGAGCTGAGGGCCAGGTAGTGTATTAGAGTATTGAGAGGGTATTTTTATATACTCCCCTTTTTTGTTACTAAAATTATTTCAAATGCAAATAGCATAATAAGCATTGAATAAGTTTGTCCTATGTCCTTATTGGCTCAAAGTGTGGAGGTAGGGTCAGCCTGGAATTTTTAATGGACATGGGTTTTTAGGATGTAACAAACTTACTGTTGTTGTTTGTGTTTGTTTGTTTGTTGGGTATTTACCTATACATGTTAGCTGTGACCAGTTCCACACACTAGCTATAATATATGGTTCAATATATGGCAATAAACATTTTTTTTAAATGTATGACATATATTAAAATACAGTATATATGGAATTCCATTATATCCAACATGTGTTACAATTAATTAATTATTAAATTAAGTAAAATATATCAAATAAATGCCAATTTATTTCAAATTGGCCATTTCCAAACGTGGAACATATATTTGTCACACAAATATTTGATAATATATGACCAAAAATAGTCCTGTCTCCAGAATGGCAACCTTACAGCTGCACTAGCATTTCTATTGGTCCATTCATCACACAGTTGTCACACAATGCATTATTCAAATAATGTCAAAAATGTTAAAAACTGCAGTGATATGTATGAAATTACATATTAAATATTATAATATATAAATTATATATATATATATATATATATATATATAGAGAGAGAGAGAGAGAGAGAGTATGTATATTTAATGTATTCAAATGTTACATTATATTTGCATAAATATTAGTCATGTATAAATATATGCCCAGTCTTTTTTATGTGCATAGATGGCTACTAACGGCATGTCTTTGGACTGCTAAACACGCTTGCATGAGAACACTATCCTCTGCCAGTTCTGATGCATCAGTTAACTCAGGGGTGGATAACAGGGGACGGAGTCCAGCACAGTTTGCTGGTTTTTCCACTCCAGCAGACCTCAGACTCATCTGGCCGGTGAGTTGAATCAGGGGTGAATGACCAGGAAAAGAACAAAGCAGGGATTCAGCCCTCCAGGACCAGAATTGCCCACCACTGAGCTAACTGATGCCAGCACTGGCTTGCATTGCAGTGAGTGATGGTCAGTTATACTCTCCTGGACTGCTGGCCACAAATGGTGGCGGCATCAGAGGGAATCGGGGAGCTTGCAGTTTTCCAACAATTAGACAGTTAGACAGTTGTGCCACTCTGGAGCCTTGGCTTATAATCCCTGCTGTGTACAAAATAGAGTCAGAATTTAGCTGTAAAATGTAGATTTTTGTATTTGTATGTTTAATGGAGATGAGTTTAAGAAGGTAACAAGCTTCTTTTTGGCCTTCTTTCTCTTCTCTAATCTGGGTAAATGATTCTTGCTTTGGTGCCTTATTTTTTACACTGAAGATTTCTCTCATGACAAGATCCTTCGCATCCATATTTCTTTGACATTTAGTTTTGGATCCCCACTGTCTGCCATCACTTTTTCCTGCCTTCCGACCGATTCGTTGCTCCATTCAGCAGCTGCTACACGGAAAAATAATAAGAAGCCTGCTCCGCCAGCCATGTCCTTCTACCAACACACAGCAATAGCTGAACCTATTTACAGGGGGAAATGAATGCAGAGGGCTTTATTTTGGCTGCATTTTTCAAGGTCAGCAGGATGTAGCGTTTTATAGGGGAAGATAACGTCCAGCCAAACCAGATTTGGACTCAGTTTTACAAGCATTCACTCAAGCGGTTCTTCGTACAAGTCCCCTTTTTTGTCTCATTTCAAGTTACTTTGAGCTCACACCATACAGAGGGGCTTGGGAGAGGCTTTCACCCACCCCTCCCAGTTCTCCCTCCATGTGCATCCTGAGGGTTGCCAGAGTAGTTAAATCTCTCTAATTGAGATGCTGCCCCGTCACTCTGCAGCTCTCTCCTGCCTCCTGCACCCAGTAGGACGCTAATATTTCCTGGCACCGTTCGGCCAGGCTGTCAGTTATCTCTCAGCAGAGCTGCAGTAAATATCCTGCATTGATTAAGCAGATTTGCATAGGCAGTGCAGGGCTCAAGGCGAAGAGCTGAATGCTAACCAACACCATCCACAATGTGACAGACCCAAAATATCACCCCTCCCTGTGGGGCCGCCAGGGAGGCCCGAAGTGAGCTGCACAGCCGCAGCCTGCCGGGGGCAGCCAAGCCGCCTGTTCTCGGGCCAAATCACAGTCTTTACACCTCGGCTTAGATGCCCTGTGATAGCTGCTGATAGTTTGACTCCAGTGTAAACCGGTTCCCGACTACAGCCCCAAAGAGAGCGCTCATCCTCCTTTTGTGCCCTCTCCACTTTTCTCTGCCGGTGCATTCAGGCCGGATACCTTGAGGACAGCCGTCTGACATAGCTATGCACAAAAAAACAGAGTCAGGATAATTTAGCGGAGTGTATCCCCCCGCTTTTTTTTTCTGCAGAGTGGCCAGCTTTTGATGCAGCCTCCTTGATGACAGTCACAATGAGCTTATCTCAGTGGGATTGCAGTCTCTGGCCTTCAAAGGATCAGGAGCGCAGAGTTAGCAGCTTCTCTACGCTTCTTTACCTGCTCAGGATTTTGCCGGTATCCGCCGCAGCGAGTTGTTGCTCTTTTCTCATTTTCAGATGCGACTGTTTTATTATATTTTATTTCTGCTTGAAGCAATCCTCCCGTTGCCATCAAACCGTTTGTAATCCTCAAAATAAGCAATGCTAGCTCCATGTTCACTGGAACCACTGTGCATTCTTATTACTCATGCTGCATGGACAGAATCCTTCTCTGGAGGTAATTTAAGCTTCCCCGGAGCAAGAATCATCAGATTTTAATGGGCCAGGCCTGTGGTCACATCGCTGAACTTTGGCCTTCACCAGAGTCCCTTTTCTTCCTCCACCTCAGAGCTGGAGCCAGGTGGGAATCTGCTGTTGAGTTGTCTATGCCGGCAGGAATCACTCCAGACGGCGCTGGCTGATTGAATGAATGAATGCTTTATAGATTCCCAATCTCTGCACTTAAGGACGTACCAATTGAGGCCTAGCCAACCTTATCAAGAAGTACAGAGCAGAATCAATAAAGGGAAGAATCTTGATTTGGGCTGTGAATGGTTTGTGCTTTAAATAATGCATAATTTCTTCAAGACTGAAAATAAATTGAAAGGATTTAGGCGGATTTGCTTATCTGTCGGACACCATGAAGCATTACACTCTCGAGGCTTTGGGAAGCATATGAAAAAGCGCTAATCTCGCAGGAGTTCAATATTAAGTTCCCGTCACTGTCAGGCCCGGTTTAAGAGAGGGACGTGATTAAGCCCTTCTGCAGAGATGAACGTTAAAAGCTTATGCGCTGCAGAAACATACTCTGCCGTTGTTAATGTGCGGATTAGGCCATTTTCTCCTTCCCAACAAAAGTATCAATAAGTGATTACAGAATGACATAATACAGCTTGCCACCACACCACTCGCGTTGCTCTCAGTGTCGTGCACGTACAATGGGGGCTCATGTGAAGAACACACACAGGAGGGGGACGTGCGGCGTTTGTATTTGTGTATGTGTGTATTTTCAGAAAGAAATTCAGTGGCTGAAGTAGCTGCTAGTCAGAGGTCACCCTCAATAACTTAATTTGCAGTCAGAACCAAACAGAACTTTAAATAGAAGTTATGAATGTTGAGGAGATCTTTTGGAAGTTTCCAAAACAGGTAGGACTCCTGGACCCCTAACAGACCTGAAACTGCCCCCTCAAATAAACAGCACCTCATGCTACTGTGAGACGATGGCTGTGAATCTGAAAGGAGGATGAGATGATTAAGAAGAAGAATATGAGAAAAGCAATCCAATCCAATCCAAAAATCCAAGAAAGCAGCTGCTGCTGTTGCTGCTGCTGCTCCTACTAGAACAATGGACTGACCACCCCCAGAATCCAGACCTCAACATCATTGAATGTGTTTAGAATGCTTTATATGGTGGGAAGCAGAAATTGTTCAAAATGTAGAAGAGGAGTGGAAACATTTGTGAAGGAGACTGGAAGCTGTTTTGAAGGTATAGGCTTTAGGTATAGGAGTTCTGAACAGTCAACCATCTGATATGAGATTTAGCTGCTGATGCTTCGGAGTAATGTGATTTCTTCCCTGGCGCAAAGCCATTTTGACTGGAAATGAAGTAAACGAAGAGTGCTCTCCGACGAGAGTGCTGGGGCTGTAAGCAGTGTGGATTTGAGAGCGGGCTTGTGCTGCTATGTGGCCTGTATTTGCAGGGGTATGTATCATTGCTTTCATGCAAAAACTGAATGGGCAGCAGAAATGATCTTTTTACATTGACTTCCATTAAAAGTTAAGAAGTTTTTACCTTCTGTAAAAAATGAGACATTTGTGTGATTCTTTTTTCTTCTTCCCGACAGTCAGTTTGAATTTGCAGCATTTAACACTGAATAGCAATTGTGGACCAGGCTCTTGGTTGTTTATGACATCTGACACCCCTCTGTCATTCACTGCGGGAGGCGGGGGAAGGCCAAGATCATTTCACATTTTCTCTGGAATCAGTCAATTACTTCTCTCACTGCTTTTTGCATCTGTGATCTCGCCCTCTTTCAGCCACAAGATGAGGCGTTTGCCACACTAAATATAAATTCAATGAATAATTTTATATTTACTTAGAGCAATATTCCACAGTACTCCGGCGTGGAAAGTCACCCTGCCTGCCGTCTCACTGATGTGCATTTGAATGCATTTTTATCGCACAACTTTTTTCATCCTCAAACCAAAGTGGGGGAAAAAATCTCTTCCCCAACCAAGTCCACTAGGAAAGTATGTGTGTGTGTGTGTGTGTGTATGTTGGGAAGCATTTTATTAGCCCGTCAAGCCCAATCATATTTATGGTTCTGCGGCTTCACAGATGAGAGTACTCTCCATTACTCCTTGTGTTATTTATAATATCATGAACCTGGTGTATGACAGTGCTTATTTTATCCTGCATTCTAATCTGCTCCTAATAAAGACATGCCAAGCTCAGGGTGTGAAAAATGAGCGCTCTGCATTGGCTGGCGAGAGTGCTGGGGGATAAATCAGAAGTGGGGGCGATGCAGGCCCACAGATAATCTCTGACTGCAGTGCTGCATTCGCGCACTCCGCTCAATAGCAGTGATGTACAGTAATGAAAATCCATGCAAACTACTGAAGGGACCGGATGGAGGTGACTCTCTAAAATGATTGGGGTCCGCAGTCTTTCACATAAACGTCCCTCCCCCCCGCACGCCAACGGCAGGGCAGCCCCCTGGGCTGTAGGGAAGTGCAGTGAATTATTGTTTAATAAAGTGAAGAAGACAATTACGCTTGTGATTACTTTGACTGATTTGATTAGAAGCTGAAGCTCGGTGGTGGAGGTGGATGGTATGATGGTATGATGGTATGATGGTATGGGAGCGTTAGCACATCGGTTGCATCCCGATGCATTTTTCTGGGCATTTCGTGGAGGCTGCCAGTGCAGGAAACTGTCCATCTGCATGCTACATTTAAAAAAAATGGCATAATTGGGGTGGTGAATATATGAATATAAGAATATGTGGGATCTATATATTAGGCAGCAAGTGAACAGCCAGTTCTTGAAGGCGGTGATGTTTAGGAAACAGGAAAATGGCCAAGCATAAGAATCTGAGGGCCTGGATTGTGTTCGGATTATTCAAACCACATTCAGAGAGACGTTCTCGTTCACATTTAATACAGGTGTAAATGGAAACAGCGTTTTCTGTGATCAGATTCCGTCAGGCAAGCGGGAATACATCTGTCAGAAAAAATTAACCTTAATGGGAGTAATAATCACAGGAGGGATTTGTATGCATCATTGCTGTCATGCAGGAACCTTGTACTCCATTTTTTGCAGGTTTTCACTTTTTGACATCATTTGAATCTGGCCATTGTTCTTCACATTCTTTAAACATTTCATACTGAATGGACCAATAGAAATGCTCCAAAATGCCTTGGAATAAAATCGGACATTTTTTACAGTGTTTTTGTTGATCGGATTGTGTTCGGATTTCACAAAAAGCCGGGTGCAAACACCCCCAAGATACAATGTGATCGGATTATGATCGGATCACTCAAACCATATTCAGAGGTGGTCTGAGACGATCTCGTTCACATTTAGCGCAAGTGTAAAAGGAATGTGTTTTCTGAGATCGGAAATCGGATTCGCCAGGCAAGCAGGAATATGTCTGTATTAAAACCTTAATAGGAGTAATAATTACTCTCTCTCTCTCTCTCTCTCTCGCTGTTACACTCTATCTCCCTCGTCCTTTCTTATTCTTGGTGTTGGTAGTTGAGAGCAGTATTACCTGTTGTTTCTTTGCGGTTTAAACAGTCTGTCATATTTTGTCAGAATCTACGGTGTTGTAGAAGAACCTTCATGTCTCCCAGATCAGGACAGTTTTGATGAGAAGCTGTTTTTACGCGGGAAAGTAAAATCGGATCTGCTCTGATCTGACTGGACAAACAAAATCCGATCAGAGTATCCGATCCAGATACTATTCAGATACAAATGTATGTCAATGAAAGGTGTAAACTGTGATGTTCTAGACGACTGGGGCAGAGCATCAGGCAGTATTCACAGTGTGGTGTTCACAGTATGCAGTGGTCAGTACCTACCAAAAGTGCTCCAAAGAAGGACAACCAGTGAACCAGCAACAAGGTCATGGAAATCAAGGCCTTATTGAGGCACATGGGGAGCGAAGGCTAGCCTGTCTAGTCTGATTTCACAGAAGAGCTTCTGAAGCTGCTGACAGTAGCTGAAAATAGTTATCACTGGATAGGTGTGGAGTCCATGCCTTGGGTCACACAGGTCAGAGCTGTTTTGGTGGCACAATGGGGACCTACACAGTTTTAGGCAGGTGGTTTTAATGTAATGGCTTTTTGGGGTGTATTCAGAGATGTAAAATCAGAGATGTAATAAATCGAATCAAATGAAACTTCAGAAGTATATACATTTATATGCCTACTACTTATTGGTGTTTGTGGACGTCCCAAATTGGAATTGGACCTCCTAAGCAATGCTGATATGTCTGTTGGAAACACCAGACCTGATCTCATGATCTACAGAATGCTGCTGTGATCCCAATAACAGCAACATCACTGACTTTTCCCCTCTCTCTCTCTCTTTTTGTGCTCCTTTGTGTTTTCCCCTTGCCGGATCAACTAAAGAGCACGGACGACATGGGCACGTCCGCTGAGTGCTCCAGCGACGATGAGGACTTGGAGGAGTGCAACCTCGAACATACAGGTGGGCTAGGTCAGTTTAATTCTGCTTGCTCCTATGTGGTGGTCTTTCATTTGCAACAGAGGATTAGATCCTCAAAGCATCGCCGCCCCCCCATGGATAGATAAAGTGTAACTTTCCTAGTCTATCAAACCAAAGCCAAGCATGCTGAGACACGTAGTCACACAGCTTACCAAGCTTACTTCTTCTAACGCTGACCAATTTCCACTCAAGTAGCGAAAGTGTGAACTGATCACAGATCATTTTCCCCGTAAGCTACACCAGTTACGAGCTACACTTGCCCATGGGGTTTTCCGAAGTGGTTAACATGCTCACATTTACTGCTAATTTTGTCTTCCCCACTCCTTATGAGGGCACAAGTACAAAATTAGTACGGAGACGTGACATGTTCTCTGCATTGATGCTTCAAAATGTATCATATTCAGAGGTTTCTTTCTGCAATGTGAGAGTGGATTGCATTTTGGTCCATGATACATTTTGAGATTTCTCTCTTGAAATTTGCTTTCAGCCAACTTTACAGTGTGATATGTAGAAGAGTAACTGTGATGGAAGTAGTGTTTCCTGAGTTCCTTTTGGTTCCCTCATCTTTCGAGGCCTGAGTTAAGCATTTGTTTTAATAGAGAACAGATATCATCGAATTTCTGTGTACCAATTTTCGTTCGATTTCATTTTGTTTTGTTTTTTTTTACTGTATCATTTCGATTGGTTTAGTGTGAACAAGTTATTCTGCTATTAGTTTTTTCCCAATCCAAAAGCAAAAGTATACAAAATCTAATTTCAAATTTGAAAACATGTTGGGTTTTGAAAGAAGTTGGGCGTGACTTTTTGATAAAATTGAAATATTGTTTAAAAATCAGATCGAAAAAAAAAGTCTGTCATCTAAATGTAAAATATAAGCAAACATGGACTAGAAACACAACCCCCATCCAAAATTCTAAAATAACTGGGTTAAATTAGCCCAGGCCCTGATAATCTATCCTAACCTTGTTTATCAGGTATACAGTTGGCTATTAGCTTTACTGCTGGGTAAAAATTTTATTTTGTGAGGGACCATGCACACAATACATTCATCTCCAAAGAGGAAAAATGCTTTTCACCAGAATTTGCTAATAAACTAGTTTCCAACATAATTTGAACACACGACAAAGCAAACTACAAAGCAAAGCACAGCACAGCCCTTAATTTCAACCTATGCCCCACTCACATCTTCAATTTTACCTCCCCCAACCAACCCAAATACGAACAAGACCCTCATCAAGGGTTACTGCTACAGTCATATGAGCAGGTTTGGACACCCCTGCTCACGTGACATTTTGTTTGGTTTCTATTTTTGAACAAATCCAGGAAAAAAATTATAATTCTGCAGATTTTAGGCAAAATATCTATATGTCAGCTGAATTTATGGTGCATAGCAAAATCGCCAGTGTTAAATCAAATATATTCATTTAAAGTGAATATATAATTCTTAATTTCTCTGGCTAAGAGTTAAATGATCACTTTTGTCAGTGTTAGAAATGTTTCTCTATATTAGTGTTAATCTAGTTACTAGTTATTGTTAGATGGGAAACTCTGAATAGTCTTATTTGAACATTATTTCAATGTTGTGTTAATAATAACACTTTTACAGTGTCCATATAGAATTATCACCATAATTGCTCACCATACGAGTAGTTGCTTCCACTTAGGACAGTCTGTTCAATTCTTCTATATGTATTTACCAATTGGCATGTTAACATTTACCATCTTCACAAAAGGTGATGGTTGAACCCTGCAATAGCGCCAGAGTGGAAGCTTGCCATGCAGCCTGCAGGGAAGGTGGTAATTTGCTCTTACATCAACACTGAGGCCCAGCTGTTACACCAAAATGTAGAATACATTAAACACCCTTGGAGATGGTAGCCTGGGGGGAACGACAACACAATAATGGTTAGCGTGAGGTGAAAAGACATACCCAGCATGCAAATAGGTGGTGCCAGAAGGTGGAAGGAGTGTGGGAGGAGCCTAAACTAATTAAACCCATTACTCAACCCAACCTGCTTCTGGCATCTTTGAACACTGTCAGTGTTGAGAGCATTTAGAGCAGCTCTGAAATCAACTCTACTCAATTCTAGAGTAGGTAACATGGAAAATTCTACACTGGTGATTTTGCTGTGTAGATCATAAATAAAATGTTAAAAATTAATAAATAAAACAAATTAATGAATCTATTTGTTATTATTAAGTAAATTGCTATGTCATTTGGATCTTCTTGGTGGGAATGGGCTTCCATAAAAATTCCCATTTTATGTTTTATTTCTCAAACTAGGCAAATAAACAGTCTTTTAAAGTGTATCTTGGACTTGTTTACACTTAGAAAAGTACCTAAATATTACATTTGAAATGTAACCAGGGGTGCCAAAACTTATGCATACAGCTGTACCCATTCAAAATGCAAAACTGACTACAAATCAGAGTCATCCGATTCTGAGTCATCATTTAAATCAGTTTCAGCCGTGAATCATTTTATGCCATGTCTGATGAAACTCAAGTGAACCATTTATGCTCTAATTAGCATTCCCACATGCTGTGAGAGGGACAGTTGCCCCACTGGCTGGAGTGTTACTGTGATCCAGGCTCTAGCCCAGGGGCTAAACTGTCCAGAAACTCCCCAGTACTTCGGAAATAGACCAAGAAAACCACCCAATAGGCTCGAGCCACACTCTTAAATGTATTTAGAATAGAGCAATGTGAGTGTAAGGAGCCTTGGTGTAAAGGTTCTCCACACTTACTATTATTATTATTATTATTATTATTATTATTATTATCTCTATTACAAACATGGTTCTGTATAAAACCTAATCTGGCCCTAAAATATCAAACAAAAAACAGCAGTTTTTTTTTAGAATGAAGTTCCATTTCAGCAAAGTAATGAACAAATAACATTAGCATGCACGGTCACATCCATTACAGTAATGGTCATATGTTAGGGGAGCTCATAATTTCTAGCTCTGCAGTGTACGGCACAGCAACAGCTAACAGATCGTGCCCTGCAGTTCTTTCATCTCAAACACCCTCATCACTTCCCACCACAAAGAGGGCTTTATCTTACACCTTACACATATGGCACTCACTAATGGCTCTTTGTCCTGTATAAATTGGGTGTCATAAATATTTTACGTGGACATGACAGACTGACAGACTGCCAAAAGGCTCTGTTTTGCTTCCCGAGCAGCCAGATTTTTTCAGTTGCTTCGTATTATACTGTCGATCCCAATTTCTTTCAAACGTTAGTCGTAGGTAGATGTAGCCACGGTGGAAGTCCTGGTACTTCTCGTTCTGTACCTCGATCTTTATGTACTCATAAAGAAAGATATTGGCAGGGCCCCAATCATCCAGTCACGTTTACACAGAAATTCATGCCATTCTAACCCCAGCATCAGTTAACGTGGACAAGCTGCATGAGACGCTGTTGTTACAGACAGTTTTCTGTAAAGCATGTCTGGCTGTTTCTCCTCAGTTCTTTGTGGTCTCTTTGAGTTCTGTTTCTTTCTCTTTTTTCGTTTTTTTTTTTGTTTGTTCGTTTCTTCTTTTTTTGTTTTCCTTCTTTTCCTATCTTTAATTTCTTCTTTTTAGACGGTGTCCTCATCCGTTTCCCAGCTATCCAAAAAAACAGCAACATTCCTGTCGCCCCGCCTCATCGTGTGCCGCATGATTTTTTGGTGTTGAGATGGATTTTTTCCTCCATTATCTTGAGCATTTGTGCCATCAGACTTCTACTTCAGCATTCCCATCTCTTGATTAACAAAGCAAATAACTGGCAACAAAATCTTTTCTTGCCATCAGAACAAAGCTTTTGGGCCCCCAAAACGGTTTCACAGTAAAGTTAAGAAAGTTGTGTTTAAAGAATGATAACGATTTATCCACTCCAGTCCCCCCAGTCCAGTCCCTACCCTCCTTCCTGCTTACAGCCTGTCTGCATACGGAGTCATTTTTGAATGCAGATGGCATAAAAAGAATTTTATTGCCACAAAAATATCTGTTTTTATCAATTTCATGTTCTCTCAAGCAGTCAGTCATCTGTGGCATGTTATACGATAGCTTTTCAGCTAGAGTCATCCTCTGGAGAGCTCTAGGTCTCTCGCTCTTTCTCTCTCTCTCTCTCTCTCTGTATTTTCTCTCTTTCTTTCTCTGTCTCTCATCCTTTAGTGCATGGCGCCATTTCGTGTGCTCCACACATAACCCCCCTCCGTGTTCAGACTAACCGGATTGGTTTATGTATGAGCCAGTTTGAGTTTAGCATCATCCCTGTGGTTGCGGTTGCAAAGACTGCTGCTGCATTTTTCTCTCCCTCGTGCTGTGTTTGCGTCCGTCCACTTGTCCTTGTCTTAAAGTATCGTCATGTGATTCTGTTCTCTGTTTGTAAAACTGTTGGATTTTCCACCCTTTTTCCCCCCTCCTCCTTTCAGGAATTCCATAAGAGGACTTGATACCGATTCATAAAAGACGCTGCGTTTCCTTAGAGAGGAGGGTCTGCTGATTGAATATTTGCAGACTCCAAGCTATTCCTGCCATGATAATCCCGTAATCTGCACGCGCATGTCTATATATTTATATGCTATATACACAATATGTACACACACACACGAGTATGAGCAACTGTGCACTCCACATATTGTTACCACGGTACTAAAGTTGGTACTAAATAAAGTACTTTACTGGACAAAATGTCCCCAGATAACATGCCCATGTGAGGCCTGTGTGGGTAGCCCAACTAGGAACCAGAAGGTTTTGCTTTAACCAGGTGGGGTTAACCAGCATGGGCCCCATCTGGGTTGTACACTACTCATGGGGCCTAGATGGGACCCATGGGAGATTCAGGTGGGCTGTAATGATGGAGCCGATTTAGAAAGCCCAACTGGGTCCCAGTAACAACACATGGGTAAACCCTCTCAGAGCCCATGCTCACCCTGGTTCCACCCATGTGAGCCCCACATAAGCATGTTGGCTGGGTAGTTACTGAGTCCTCAACAGGGCTGTATATTGGTAAGAAACTGGCGATATGATATAGGCGAGATCAATATAAGCAAGCCGATATTTTTGTGAATCAAATTTAAGAAAACTGTCATAGCATAAAAAGCAGACCATCATATGCATCAAATCTGAGTTTTAATAAAAAAAAAGACTTTTTAGGGCCCAGAGTGGTCCAGCGGAATAAGGCGCTGTCACTATAACCAAAGGGTCGCTGGTTCGAATCCTGGTCATGCTGCTAGCCATCAGCAGCCGGGCCCAGAGAGAGCACAACTGGCCTTGCTCTCTCCAGGGTGGGAATATGGCACTTTTACCCTCACATCACTCCAGTGCAATGCTGGCCGGCACTGGCATCTGCTGGGCGATGCAACAACAACTCTGAGTGCGTTGATTGCCAGGTGATGTTGCATTGGCGGCAGTCCGGAAAAAGAGGCGCTGGCTGGCTGCTTCATCCTCCCAGTGTCGGGAGCATTGCATGTGATGGGGGATATGTATAGGTAATTGGGTAATTGATGATCCAAGATGGGGAGAACATGGGTTAAAATCAGAAAATGTGAAAGTGGTTGGGGTTTAAGCACATCATCATATCGTCGCTGTCATGCAAAAACCTTGTATTTACATTTTTGTAATTTTCTTTCCGTTGTTTCCATGATGAATGGACCAATAGAAATGCTCCAAAATGACTTGGAATACAACCTTTTTGCATTGACTTCCACTGAAAGTTGAGAAGGCCTTCTCCTGTAAAGTGCCATTTTGGAGATACATGCTTTTTTGTGTGGCAGCGATGATATGCACCACTCTCTGCCACCAATTTTTGCATTTAAACTATTGATTAAATCTATTGATTAAATACGATACTGTGTTTTTTAGAATCGATACAATACTGCAAAACAAAATATCGCGATATTCCAATAAATCAGTATTCTCTTAGTACTCTGTGGTAGGCACCCTACAAATTGTTCATTCTGACGAGCTGCTAAATGCGTTTGTTTTCACCTCCTAAAAACGGTCTAAAAGTGTTCCTTTGAACGAGACAAAAGTAAAACTGACTCACAATTAGGAGCAACAAGACCCTAATTATCTGGGCAGCTGGTACACCTGAACAGCTCCAGTGGTGTGCCATGGTCAATTTAGGGTCCTTACAGTTTAGTTTGTTATCACTCCTAGCATGCAGGATACGGTGGGGTTAAACACTGCCTGGGGTAAGAGTCCATGAAGCACCATGCTTGTAGACATGTAGAGTGTGAGGAATCTTTTAAAGGTCTGAAGATCCATCACTTGATGTACAGCTTCTTTGCCACATTTAAATGCTCTTCACGCTCATTCATCTCTATTACAAGCATGCTTCTTTGTAGATAAAGTGCTTCTCCTATGGCTACCCTCAAAAAAACATTTGTAGGACCTTTATTTTTAGGAGTGTAGTCACATTATGCTGGAGTAAAGATTTAATTTCAGTGGTCGGTTCAGAAGGATTCTTAAATCCATTCATACTTTCAAATTCATGTTCTCTCTGCGGGTGTCTGGAGGTCTGGTGGAGCTGATTAGGGAGCTGGTTTTAGTTTTACTCCCATGCCTTTGGTGACCACCATTATGGCAATTACACATTCTTATCTTTCCTTCCCTCGAACACCAGATGGCATGATTTGTTCAACTCAGACCTTGAAGTCTCCCAGCTCACTCGGCTTGTATGTAGGCCTGCTGCAACATACATTTTCGTCTTTCGTCTAGTTCCTCAAGACAGTCCTCCATATAGAACAAGAAGCCGCTGAGTGCTTTGAAGCGCGCTGAGCTTGTTTTTTGCCCCATGCTGCTCACACAGAGGCATAAACCACCAGACTCAAAGGCAATTAGGCACCTCTACAATGCATGAAGCGAATATAAAGACAGGAGATTGGGAATAATGGTGGAGATTGAAGAGATGCTGTTGTTTGGCTCCATCCTGTGCTGGAGGGGTTGTGGTTATAACATGCCAGCAGGTGGCTGATCAACAGCGGAGGATCGGCTTAATTGCCCATCTATCGTGTAACCACAGATAAGACACGCCGCAGAGATCCACCCGCATACATTAAAGGAGCAATAACTAGAATCGTTAGGTTTTCCTCGCCACCACCGACTGCCATTAAAGCAGGAATGGAACAACAACTTTTTCTCCACCTGTGGGACTGTTGTGTGATCTCAGTTAAAGGGACAGCACACAGTATTTTGTATTCATAGGTCATATTAATGATCCTTACTCACCAACCACTTATAAAGAAATCTCTTCTTAAAACACACTCAGGCAGTTTTCCCAAATATCCTGACGTTCACCAGAGTATTCTTATTATTAATGCAAGTAAATTCTTAGGAAGATATCTGTGAAAGAGGCCCATCGGCCCTAAAACATTCTCAGGCTTGACGGAAGCTCAAATCATGCCCCGCTGTAATGGCAGGCTACCTTCTAGCACTTTAACAACACTCAGGGCCCCATATATTAAGTCACTAGGTGCCAGATTCAGGTGCAAATCAGACACCTCCTGTCTATGTTATGTACAAAACTCATGGCAGACAGTTTTGCATGTCAAACCCGATTTAACATTAGCATTGTTAAATAATGCTAATGTTTTAATGAACAGTGATGTAAAAATCCATGCTTTTGTAGGAATGTTGTTAGTATGTATTTTAATATTAGTCTTTGACGGAGTAATCAAACATTTCCAGCCCAGATAAGCAGCTTTTTCCATTCATATTTTCACAGGTGCCTAAAACGTTTGCACAGTACTGTTTGCACAGTATGTGTTAAAAGATGCAGTGAAAGAAGTGCCTTTGTAGGGAAGCATTATGGGCTGTTGCTGTCTCTGCGATTCAGGGTTTTTTTTTGTTTTTTTTTTTGGCAAAGAACTTTTATTAAAACTGCCCAACAGAAAAATGCAGCTAAAGACCAGCTTTTGCTGGTTGTTGGGTTCGGTGGTCTAAGCTGGGTTTTAATGGTCAAGGTGGTTGTGTTTGGACTGTTCTGGTAAATTACCCAAACTTATTAAAAACTCCAACCCAAGAGATGCAATCAAACAACAAAGTGAAAATCAAACAAATTCTAACATAAAACACAACCTTTGGGTATTTTCAGGGAAAATACTCTAATACTCAGACTAAAGTAGTCCTAACATGATAGATATGACGAGACAGAGGCGGACATACTCGCGGGATAATGTTTTAATACAAGACAAGAAAACAGAAACCAAACAAGCATAAAGTTTAGCAAAATAAAGAACACCAGACTCACATAAACAAATCTACAAATCGTGAACTGGCATGAACACATACGCAGGAACAGGAACATTAGCTCACATACATGCCCAACATGCACAAGACCAGACAAGCGACGACAAAGGGGTACTTATACAGACGCTAACAAGAGACTCACAAGGAACACCTGGGACTAACAAGGGGGCGTGGCTAAAGAGGAGACACAGGTGGAAGCACTAATAGACAGGCGTGGCTAGGGCAGACAAGACACAAACAGAGCCAAACAAAGGCAGACATGACAACAGGAGCAGGCATGACCCAATCAAAACTAAAACCCACAGCACATAGTAAACACAGTAGCTGCGTTCCAAAGACTAGGCTGAGTTAGCTGCAGCCGAGGTAGCATGGGTCCTTGGTAGGACTGTCCTATGAAAACGTCTTCTTAGTAGCCTATTGGGCACACAAATGGAACAGTCTAACCAGGCCATGTGGTGGCGTCACCGGAAAGGTCCCACCTCTTGCAGTTTCTTCACAGAAATTAAGTCTTATTACAAAAATTAAAATTTTGAAGGCTTTCGTTTCCACTATATTCGTGGACCTATTTTATCCTTTTTCCCCCACGTTGTCTGTGCGCAGAAAATTCTGGGTAACCGAGAGCCAGGAAGGATGCATCAGTTGCGTCCTCCAAATCTCTCCAAGTGTAGGCAGCATTTCTGGGCTGTATATGAAGGGCCCTTTACTTTGGAACAGCCTTCTATGACGTAGCGGCTGAGAGAGAAGCAGCCTAGGCTTTGGGATGCACCTACCGTGTGATAGCAGTGCTTTTTCTATTCATCCATCTTGGCTCCTCCCTAATTACTGTAGCCAGGACCCTCAGTGATCAGTGGCCCTCATGTAATCCATGTGGCTAAGCAGGTTAACCTGCAAAAGGGGAAACCAGAGAAGGATAGAGATCATATTTTTGCAGCTCATATTTTCCTGTATCCTGTAGTTAATTATAGTGAATAATAAAATTGGATAAAATGATAACTTCTTGTATATAAAAAACTTCATGTAATGTTAGATCATCTATAGATCTAAAGCTAGATAATAAAACATCTGTTTTATTCTGTTTGCATCTGTTTATCTCTATACAGCCTCTAAATGTAGCTTCAGCCCTGGCACGATTGGAGCTTCCAGTGAAGGCTTTTTCCCTTTTTTAATTACATTATTATTTAATTTTAAGTTTCTCTAATCAGCCTAAACAAGACCACTGATTAACACTGATTAAAACACATTACTCATTTCAGTTGTTGTTTCCATTCCTATAAAGAACAATAATAAAAACATGCAATATTCAATTCAATGTTAAATTCCATGTATATTCAATATTTCAAATAGAATCCAGTCAGTGTTTCTCCTTGCCGTTTTTTGTTGCTAGAGCTCACACATTAAGGTGGACCTAATTGAGTGGAAAGGTTCACATTTGCATGCTGTGATACACTCTCCATTTTTTTTCATTTACCGTGTGCCATCACCTCATTACGCTTTCGTTCCATGTACTGAACACTAGTCCTCGCCTTTTGTGGGTTTTGGAACCAAAATCTCTGTTTAAGCCTGAAAAAATATTTTGTCGGACGTAGTCAGAGATATGACGGTGATGAAGAATGCGTAGCGTGGCAATATCACCCGTCAGTGAGAATGCAGGACTCCTCTACACCAGTAGAGTAATCAGATCTGTACTGCGTACAGATGTTTGTAGTCACCTGCTTATTCAGTGTTTCCTCTGAAATCAAGAGTATTAGACACAAGATGTTGGAACACTGCTGTGAGGATTTGGTTGCATTTAGGCATGAAAGCATTAGTGAGATTAGTAGGGTACTAATGCTGGATCCCAAACACCACTCCACCTCATCCTAAAGGTATTGGATGGAGTTCCATCACTCCAAAGAACACAGTTCTCCAACTGCTCCACAGCTCAGTGCTGGGGGGCTTTATACCCCTCTAGCTGATGCTTGGCATCAGGCATGGGGACCTTAGCTGTACAGCTACTATATATAGTGCCCCATTCTAATAGTAATGCTTTTCTAAGGAGCTGCATATGCACAATTGAATGCCTCTGTCAGCACTGGGTGAACCTTACAGAAGCTCACTAATTAGTTTACTAATTATAAGGAATGTCTGAATAGTTCGGGACAGTGTATGAAGGTCATTCATCTACCTGATAAGTTCCAGTGGATAGTTTTTGAAGGCCCATTTGCACCTGTGTTAAAGGAGAATTTCAAGCTTATAGAACCTACATAATGCAAAGGTTCAATACCAGTTAATGGTTTTCCATATATGCCATAGATGCCATAGAAGAACCACTTTTGGTTCTCTAAAAAACAATGTAGATGGGATGTTCTCATGTAAAGAACCTTCAGAATACTGAATAAGATCTTCCTTACATTGGAGGTTCTTTGAACTTCCAAGAAGGTTCTGTAGGGAACCAAATGTGCCATAGCTGTACGGCACCTTGGTGTTTAAGAATGCTGAGTAGCTGCCAGAGCCCCTCCAGGGATGTCCACCTTCCCCTACAACATTCTCCCTTTTCTGCTTTATTCGCTGGAGATTTTCAACCAGCACAGCTACTGCAGTGAGTTACTCAGGAATAACATCTACTGTCATTTAAACTGTCAAGTTTTAATTGACAGTGTGTTGCCAATTATTTGCATGTGTGGCCTCGCTGGTGCAGCACAGTGTATATTCTACAACCATCTACACAGGTCTATTTACTGATGATCACCTCCAGGACCATTAAGCAGGATTTCTGTTTTGCTGTAGAAGTCCTTCAGAATGTAATCTTCGTCGTCAGGGATCATTTCATTTTTACTGCAGTTTTACCGTGTACATGGATTTCCAATGAGATCAACAGCCCTCTAAATAAATCTGGAGCTGTGCCGCCGATATTGACACTTGGGTGCTTAGTAGTCAAATTCATTACCATTCATGCATTCATTAGTTAGGTTTTAATAGCCTTCGTGCATTCGTTAGCTTCATTTTCGCAACAACAACAGTTTCACCCAGCAACGTCTGGATCAGTTGCGGTGTTTCGAGTCCTCTGCCCTCTTGTGGAATTCCTAGTTGAGTACTGTACAGCCTTCGAACCAAAGTCTGTGGGTGTCAAGCATAACCATCCTTTCCCTTTTTGGAACAGTAACAGGCTGGAATTTGAGATTCAGTCAAAACACTAGACCCAGGGCTAAGAAAAGCTAGCCTGTTTAGCAGCACTCGGTGAGGGTAAAACCTGTCCCAGCGTGCCTTTGTAACCTGCAGGCCTTGGTTAGATGGCATCTCTGACCTTTAACCTCTCTCAGCCTTTAACGTGTTACCTGACCCCGGCTTGCTGTGTTGTTTGTCTACTCTCCCTAAATGCAACTTACTTTAAGCATGCATCAACAACATCTTGCAGTAAAAAATTAACCCATTTTCAGCCAATTTTCTTCTCTCTTTGACGTACATCCAGACTGCACGCCTGTTTACATGTTTAAGACTAACAATAACAGATATATTTGTCTTCCGGATCACATGACAGAGGCGGCAGTTGTCCATCAGCTGTCCCTCTCGACTGTGTCTGTTTATAGTTTGTGCATCTGGTTGTAGTGTGTGAAAGTTAAAATTGCTTTGTTCTTTTGTCTCTGGGATTTTATTTTTGTTTGTTGGTTTGTTTACACACTCAAATCAGTTTCATTATTTTGTTTTTGATTTATTCTTGATTTTGGTTATCATTTTTGAATAGCTGAATTTTTGGGTTTGTTCAAAAAATTAGTGGTGCAAAATTAAAGTAGATGTAAATACCAAAACTCTCATTAATTTGATAATATGCTTTTATTTTCCAGTCTTCCTTTTTTAGATTTGGAACTACTTCAGCGAACGTTTTATGTGCTTGCAGTTACTTTTATACCAGGAGCAATTTTTTAAGCGGGCCAGTTTAGACACTATGGGGGAAAAAAAAGAAAATTGAAAGGAATTGAATTCTTATTCTTAAATAAGGCAAAAACTAAGCAAATTCTAAATCCTAAATTTTAATCCTAAACCCAAAAAAGCACATATGATTGTCGGTGAAACTGTTCCAGATCTTGATGTTCTCTTGTTTTTTGCTTTTCTTTCTCAAATTTTGATGGCGAACTTGCTAAACAATTGACTATTAAATGAATGGTTTTTCAAACTGCATGGCGAAGAAGTTGCAGTTTAGGGTTTGTCAGATTGTCAGTGTTAGAGTTTTGTTCTTTTTCGTAGATGGGCATGTATATGCTCATTGTTTGTATATCCCCATCCCTTCCTTACAGCCAAAAGCTCTAATGCCGCCCGACCGCTTCGTACTGCCTTTACATGGACATGGCAACTGACTTACACAATCACCCCCATCATTGTCATCTCCTATGTAGTATGTTCATAGGTCCAGCCCCCTCCTCACACCCCCTTCCTCCTCCTCCTCCTCCCCCCCTCTAGCTATGCTAAAATATGTACAGCCATCCATTCATTCAAACTTTAAGAGTAAATCAATCTAAGCAAAAAGTTTAATTACTAGAATGTAGATATTTATTGAAAATGATATATCAAATCCAAGGCTCAAATATGTACAGTTTTTGTATGAAAACTGGATGATTTAATGAAGAAGAAAAAAAAACAAAACAGAATAATGGTGAAGTTTATTTTTCATGTTATGTGGTGTGGATGTATGTGTTGTTGCCTCCCTGTATACTCATGTCTGAAGAATATATCTAACAAGAAATACAGTGGCTAGTAATTTTCTTTTCACAAGAAAAACCTGTCCAAGGACATTCTTACACAACTTTCTTTTGTGCACTTTTTTCTTCATGCCAAAATCATGCGGGCAATTTGTTGATGTAAGTTAACACAAATCTGGTCTACTTATTTTCCTTAACCTTCTTATTTTTGTGTACATGGTGTTTTCTTTAAAAAGCTTCTGTTGTTTCTTTTTAAATAATAAACTTACTTTCTTTAATAACTTGTTTAAACCATTGTTGATTTAGACTGTGCTTGTGTGTGATATAGTAACGTCTGCGATGACTAGCTGCTAATCATTTCATTCTTTGATAATTGCCTTGATTTGTTATTTTTCAGTCTGCATTTTTATCCTTGAAGCTGCCTACAAGTCTTTTATTGTGTAGTTCATCTATGCAAACCTAAATGGCAATAGAAGGCTGTCGGCTGCAATGACAGTCTGAATATCCCTCAACCAGAGCTTCTAAAAGGCGAATTTGTAATCCCTATAGCCGAGCTATTTTTCATTTCGGCTGGGTTTCCGACTTGCATTAGATTTGTTGAACTGGGCTACACTCCCAGCAACTCCCCCTACCTAGCAGTGCATTTGCAATTCTAATTTACAGTGTGCACAGTAATACTTTATATTGTTTTATTAGCTACATGAAAGTTCTTTATTGCCCTCAGGGTGTTTTCCCATGTATTCGTTGGAAATTCACCGAAGTTGTAAGTATCGGTGACAGCATTTGCATCTGAAGGTAGAAATGGCCATTGTGGTGGCAGTATAATGCATATTAGGAACTAAACAGGCCCCATTAGTACTGCAGCACGGCTTGTGTGTGCACGTATATTAGAAATTATGGTAATCAATACCCGCTTCATCTTAGACATAGATAAAATGACTGATAAGTCCCAAAAATAATCTGTTTTAAAGCACAGACACAGTTAAAGCAAGCTCTGCTCTTCTAGCTTGTTGGGATATGCCAGCCAGATCTTCAGATGATTGCTCTGGGCACAACTTTTGAATTAAAAGAATTCCACCTAAAAAAAAGTATTCCACCTGGATGTTAGTATTCATGGAAAAAGTACTGTTATGAATAATACAAAACATTTATCTTTCTATGTATACTAATTTCAAACCAGTGAAGGCCTCGGGTCACCAATCCTGGAATCCGAAAGCTGCTAATTGACTGAGGTTGGGTTGTGGTGGTGGTGGGGGGGGATTTGTGTGGGCTCTGGGATCATTCAGCTGTCACTGTAGCGTCGAGACAGGCCTGCCATTTTGGTTTCAGTGTAAAAACGTTCAAAAGGCACGAGGCAGGGGCAGCTGGAGAGCCAGATTTTTCCTCAGAGAGATTACAGCAAGTTCCAGCAGCATTTCAGAAATGCTTCACCAAACACACTGTTCCTCATCTGTGTGCTGGAAGATATTTTGTCCTTTCGAAATGGTTTAGTTTTTGCGGCAGTGACTCAGTGCACATTAAATATTACTGAGTCCTATTGGATGCCACAGTTATTACGCAGCGGTCCTTCATTTATTGGACACGGACCACACTTAATGCAAGAGCTCTGGTTTCCTAGACGTGGGTTAGGTTTTGTTTTTTGGGACGAAATTGCAAAGCCAGTAGTGGCTTTCACTGTTTGAAATCCTGTCGTAGTTCAAGCTTAAGTTTAACCTGTGTGTGAGAAACCGACCCAATATGGGTCCAGTTTATTTGGGTAGCCCATTGTAGATGCTTTGTAGATGCTTACTTTGCCTTTTACTTACATTTAAGTAGATTTGTGACTCTTTAAACTCCATGATTTTGGGTTCCTTAGTGATATGACCTAGGGATAACTTAGGTCAGTTAATTTACTGTACATGTAATTGTAGAATACATGAGTGTAAGAGGTCAAGTGTTACATAGCACATAGCACACATTGACCCTACACTCATAAATAATAAATGAGGCCATAGAAGAACCACCTTTGGTCCATAAAGATGCGTGAGTGAGAAGAACGTTTACCAGCCATCAGGCGATGGTTCAACAAACCACAAATCTCTATCACAAACGCAGTTCTTCTATGGCAGCGTTCAAAGAACCATCTGAAGCACCTTTATTTTTCATAGTGTAATACCAACCCTAAGCTTAACCTCAGTGCCAACTAGCCCTGGTCCTATGCTGCTGCCAATCACCAGATAGTAGGCGATGTAGATGATCTACAGGGGGCTATCTAAATATAGCAGGACGTCGTTTATTTGACTCTTGGTAACTGGCTCACCCACCCATTAAGACCTCTTGAAGCCTTTTGAGATAACTTAGTAAATGCTTTGTTTGTTTGTTTGTTGATTTATCAAACAAACTTTGTTTACTTTGTAAATTCAGTCTTCTTTCCATTTCCTTTCAACGTATTTCTGTTGCTTAGTACCAGTTACCTGGTTTTCTTTACGTTCTTAAGTCTTGTTTGCAGACCCTTCTTGTTCTTGTTCTTGTTGGGTGTCCAAATCCAGTGCTCTCTAACACGATCTCTTGTTGGTTCTCTTCCATCCTAGGAGGTGAATTAATTATCCCAGTACATGTAGAAGATCCCTTAGAACTCCCTCCTGTAGCTACACGTGCACCCTCCATTCCTCTCCCCCCAACCCTCCGTCCCCCCCTCACCATTATTGAGACCACCAAAGAGTCCCTGTCCATGGCCACTGAGGCGGGGGTACCTTGCTTGTCGGACCAAGGCAGCGATGATTGTGATGATGATGGCTTGGTGATATCTGGGTATGGCTCTGGGGAAGCATTTGACTCTAACCTGCCCCCTACTGATGATGAAGATTTTTACACCACCTTCTCCTTGGTAACAGATAAGACCTTGTCTACGTCGGCCTTTGAAGGTGGCTACAAAGCTCACGCGCCTAAGTGGGAAGCCAAGGACTTTAGGCCTAACAAAGCCTCCGAATATGGTAGGACTACTACCACGTCTTTATCCCCCAAGCTGAGCCGCTCCACAACTGCGTCCACGCCCGCCACGCCACCCAAACTGCCTGCAGGCAAAATGAATAACCGCGAGGTTAAGCCCCAGCCCGACATAGTCTTGCTTCCATTGCCCACTTCCTATGAGGTAGACAACACAAAGCTGAAGAACCCATTAATAACCTCCCCCATGTTCCGTAATGTACCCACAGCAATTCCCACGGAGCCAGGCGTCAGGCGGGTTCCGGGGGCCTCCGAGGTGGTCCGTGAATCTAGCAGCACCACCGGAATGGTCGTCGGGATAGTTGCTGCTGCTGCTTTATGCATCCTTATTCTGCTGTACGCCATGTATAAGTACAGAAACAGGGACGAGGGATCGTACCAAGTGGACGAGAGCAGAAATTACATAACCAACTCAGCACAGAGCAATGGTGCGGTCATGAAGGACAAGCAGCATAGCTCGAAAAGCAGCAACAAGAAACAGAAAAACAAGGACAAGGAATATTACGTGTGAGTGAAAGGCGGAAAAATTAAGAACAACAACAACAACAAAAAAAGAACTAAAGAACTAAAGAACTGAGAGCTGAGAGCTGAGAGCCAAGAGAGAGAGACGCTGTAAAACACTGACCGTATCGGGAGCTGCACTGAGCGAGCGTGAGAGAGTGAGAGAGAGAGAGAGTGAGAGCGCGAGAGAGCGAAAGAGGGGAAATGGCACTGTGCTGAGGTGCTGACCACTCACATGAACTGTAATATAAAGCACACTTACTATTGTAAGCATACCAAGAAGGTAAATAGCGACATTAGTGACCTTATTCTTCAATCTGGTCGAAGACGTTATCAGTGTAGAACAACAACAACAACAACAACAACAACAACAACAAAAAGAATCTTCACAGCTACATCATTATCCTAAGTGACTTTTAGAGGTATGTGATCCTTGGCGTAAAAAAAATAATAAATCTGGTTTCATTTGTTTTTGTTTTTTTTTTGTTTTTGTTTTTTTCCGTTTTTTTGTAATCCTGTAAAGAACAACAACAAAAAAAAGTAACAAGAGGAGAAAATTATTCCGGCCATTGCAAGCATGTGAGCGACACGTAGTGTTGGCATCTTACGAGAGTGGGACAGAAAAAAAGAAAAATATTTATTGTACAAAAACAGAGAAAGAAGGACTCCTGCCAAAAAAAGATCTATATATATGGAAAAAAAAGATTTGTATTGTTTATACATTAATTATATGTGGTGTCATAATTTTTTGCTCTCTGCAAAATAAGAAGAAGAAGAAGAAAAAAAAAGACGTATTATGTAGTAACTGAAATCAAAGTTGAGTGAAACTGCTGAGGACAGATCAGCCGAGCTCTTGCAGCACTGTTATTCAGAACTCGACCAAAATTATGTTCGTTTTCCAACCGACTGTGACATTGCAGATTTGTGAATTTGAGAGAAGTGGTGCATTTTCTTTTATTTGTTCATTTGGTTTCTTTGTTTTTCTCTTTTCTCGTCTCGGTAAAGCGACTGATTGTAAATGCATGCCATCTTACGCGACGATGTACGACGTTCGAGTGCGCTCGAGCAGACAAGGCCAGTTCGTTCATCAGACACACACGTTCTTCTTTTCCCCTCGAAGTGACGACAACGGCAACAACAGAAACAACAACGACAACCATGACAACACCAACTCCAACACCAACACCAACAACCACCACAATCACAACCAACCAACCAACCAACCCTGAGAACCTTCCTTTGTTTCTTTTTCTTTTGCAGCCAGTGCTGGTTCTAGATCTTTTTGGTTCTCTGGTCACATGTATGTTGCTCCATTTCCTCTTGTTCTCTTTTTTATGAAGCTGTCTGGTGCAGACTGGCACTCTACTATAAACGCTGTTACGGATGTCTATACGGAAAAATAAATCTAATGTGAAAAGTGTGAATTCTATCTGTTGTCACAGTCAACTGTGTCAAAAACGACGATGAATTTGTTTACATATTTTACTACATTCTAGCGGTTGTACTTTTGAGGTAGATAATGTACATATATATACCAACTTAAGTTGTTATTTTTTTTAGTGACTCTATTGTACAGAGAGATCGTTTGCTTTATCGGTGTGTTTCAATGGAGAAAATCAGACCTTGTCGACTTGACGTGAAGAGAGACTTTGCAGTGCCGGGAAATCCGCACTTATTTTGTAATGCACAGCAGAGAGAACATTGTTAGATTAGAGGTCTAATCTTTCTCGCAGATTTGTTTCTAAGTCGCATGGATATTTGACTACTTGACGCTGTCAATCAAATACAAGACACACTTCTTAATTGTACTGAGACTTCCTTGTTATCGGTTGTTTTTATTTCTGGAAGAATCAACGGAATATGTATAACAATAAAAACAGAGTCATATGGATGCGGACACGCAGTTCACACCATTTACATGGAGTGTGATTCTTGCCGTCGTGTGTCTCAATGCGGCCTGCCTGGACCGCCGTGAACCAGCCAGTGCGCTTTTCTCATCCTCATTGTGATGGCAGTGCCATAAGTGCATGCTTTGGTACCATAGCAATGTGACCGTGCTTTCTGTGCCATCCATCGGCCTGTGTTGTCTTTTCATCACCTTCTTTTTCTTTCATACTCCTGCATACTGTCTTGCACTGGCACTGCACTGTTTCATTAACAGTCTAGCGTACTTAACCAGGCTGTAAAACAGGGTCAAATTGAGGTGATGACCAGGCAATGCCATAGAAGAACTGCTTTCGGTTCCATAAAGAACCCAAGAATCATGTTTGTAATGAAGCTGAGTGTGAAGAACCTTTCCCAGGTTTAATCTTCTAGAGCCACTTTGGAGGCAGTTGGACATGCCTTGGCATGTGCAGATCATGCTCACTGTAGGCCGAGGCAAAACCTGAGCTGGAGTTCTGGGCGGATTCAGCTGATGAAGCGTGAAGCCAGATTCGCCCACTTGCTGACCGAAGACCACCAAAGAAGCACGAGTTGGGCCAGTGGTCGCCATGAGAAGGTGAGGAAAGAGGAGCGGTATTATATGTGGGTGTGGTTCCTAACTCTGTTTACATGCACACGAATGGTTCTTTCTACGGGACCAAAAGTAGTGGTTCTTCAATGGCATCTCTCAAAGGCATCTCTCATATTTTTAAGAGTAAAGGGCTGTCTACAACAAAGCCGAAGCCAGTTTCGTCCACCAATCCCACAAACAGTTGGAAGTTTGTAGTGTGGATTTCCATCTTATTTACAACTGATGATGGCATCATCTGCTGGCTCCTTCTCTATTCAAAGCTTGTCCTTGTTGAAGGCACAGTAAGTATGCAGTATGATGGCAATGTCTCTCTCTGAAACCCTGACGGCAAATAGATTCATGCTCCACTGACACAGCCCATGAAAGTTTAAATCCATACACCCCAACAAACATTGTGGCTGGTGTAAACATCGTAAATATGTAATATTTGTCAGTGTGAAATTGTCGTAAGAATATTATGAGATTACTTTTAGGTGCTTGAAGTTAAACATTTTAGTGAGTCATTTTATCTAGAGAAATGATTGGCAAGTAATTTAGCTCATTTGAATAAATAATGTGAATAATTTAACTTTTTTTAGGATGTGAGGCATAATAAAATGACATAGGTAAATAAATTGCGTAAACAAGGCAACTACTATCTGGAAATAAGTAAATTACATTCTGAAAAAATAAAAAATGAGAACTTAGATGATTTCACTAATGAAAGATTTAACACATTTACCTATTTTTTCATAAATATATTATTTTATATCTTATTATATCTTTTATTATTTTATATCTACTGTCTTATGGATTCAAAATTCACTCAATTTCTTATGATTTCCCTTTCCCTTATGCCTCTATTAAGCTAAAAAGTAAGTAAGACCAATATTTAGCTTTAACTTTTTTTTTATTATTATTCACAACTTCAAGCTGCTCTTTATATTGGTGAACATCTTACAATAAATGGGTTAATAGAAGTGGTCCTCAAATACCTGGAACAAAAAACTTTCAAATTATGTCCAAATAATTATGTCTCCTGTAAAGTTAACTTCACTGCCAGTTTTTATGTTGTTTTATGTTGTTCTGACCATAGCCCTGTTCAGACTGGATCTAATGTACATGTGGTCACTGGTAGTATTTTCATGTGGATCGTTCTTGTGTTTTTCTACTCCTCTACAGTTTTAATGGACTCTGCGGTGGTCTGATCATTTCAGTCCTGTCCCAATACACAACTCAGAGGTCACCTCAAATCGGATACTGCCGTATTTAATCTCTGAGCACACTGATCTGAGATCCTCCTGTAGATATGAAACACTTTCTGAAACTGTACAAAAATCTGATCAGTTGTTTGTTGGAATTCTGAACTGAAATAAGAGTCAGCATCTCTTTCAACATTCGGACGCAAATGGAAAAACATCTTAGAGGAAATACTGTTATTAATGTGATCATGTGACATCTTGACTTTTTTCCTTCTCCTCTGAGAAAATTACAGGCCGAATGACCGAATGACCTCTTTTTCACTGACCTCAGACCTCAGATTTTAGGCCCATCCAGATACACATCTCTGTTGTTCCAGGCAGATTCTGCCTCATGTTGGAAAAAGAAGGTCACTTTTGGTCACTGCCACCTGCTGTGTTTAGTCTCAGAGCACGAGTATCCATCACAGATCCTCCATTGGATGAAACACAAACAAAATGTACTTCTTATTTCTGATAGACCATTGCTTCGCTCCAAACTGAAATAAGAGCCGTTAGTCTTTGCCCGTGTGACCATGTGATGCAAACATTCCGGTGCTAAACTCTCTGTAATTGCATTGCAGTCGAGACGTAAACATAAACATTTTACAGACGTTTCCCTAATAAAGAATCCAATCCGAACAGGACTAATAACAAATAATAACATACTGTATCTTAACTCAATAGCGGTAAGGCTGAATCCATACACAGCAACGAATTTCATGGCTGGTGTAAACATCGTAAATATGTAATATTCCTCACTGTAAAATTGTTTTAAGAATTTAATGAGATTATTGGACTTGTTAGGTGCTTTAAGTAAGAATTTGAGTTTAAAGTAATTTTATCTAGAGTAATGATTGTGTAGGCATAATCTAAAAATGATAAATATTGATTTAATATTAATTTAACCTATTTTAATAGGTTTAAAGTGATGTTAATAATAAAAGATTTCAAGCATTTATTTTTTATTTGCTAATAAATAATAATCTTATTTCTAGCACACTTTTTATTTTTTATTTTCTATACATTACAACATACTGTATCTTACCTCAATAGAGATACGGCTAAATCCCCACACCAAAACAAACATTAAGTGTAAACATCGTAAATATGTCATTTTTGTCATTGTCAAATTGTTAGAGTAGGATGAGATTTTGGAACATTTTAGAATATGATGAGATTATTGAACATTTTAGGTGTTTTAAGTAAGAATGTATGTAACTTTGTAATTTACCTTGTTTCAACAAATAATGTAGATTTTTTTTTTCAACATTATTTGCTGAGAATTAAATTTTTAGGCCTAAATTAAATGACATAAGAAAATTAAGTGATGTAAACATACATCTAGAAATAAATCATATTATGTTCTGAAAACATCTAGAAATAAGAAATATTGGATATTTGAAAAGATTTCAGATGATTTTACAATTGAAAAAATGCAAGCCTTTACTTTTTTCATAAATATTTTTTTATATTCTATTAAACATTTGTTTTGGTTGGTTGGTTAGTTTTTTGTGTTTGTTTTGTTTGTGGTAGTAATAGAGGTAAGGCTAAATCCAAACAGTGACAAACACTGTGGCGTAAAGAAGGGCAGTACATCTAGAAATATTGAAGTAAGTTGTTCTGAAAACATCTGGAAATGAGAAATATGAAAGATTTTAAGCATTTACTTTTTTCATAAATATAATATTTAATAATTATTTTTATTACACTATAACAGTTTTGTTTTTGGTGGGGGGGGGGGTTACAACATTACAACATACTGTATCTTAACTCAATAGAGGTAAGGCTGAAAGGGGTTCTACTAGGTCACCAACTTTTACCACCAAAAAAGTTCTTGTTTGTGTCAGTGAGTCTAGTTTCATATCACTGCCTCTCTCTCTGTGACTTTACCCCTCATGTCATCTTTTATTAATTATTTTTTGGTGTCGTTTTCATGCTAGTCGTACTTTCTGAACTCATATTTCTACTCTATCTCTTCTGTTCCACAGTGCTGTGTGTGTGTCTGTGTCTGTGTTCCCACTATTACTGCCAAAAGTCACTGGAGAAGGTTATTGATCTTTAATACATTCCAGCACAGCATTCAGCCCTAATGTACAATCTGCATCAAGCTGAATGGCCTGCGAAGGAGCCGGGCTCATTACCATTCCACAGCGCAGATTTCCACTAAGTATGCTAGGTGTTCACCCTGGTCCCCAGTTAGGCACTCACCGGCAGACCACGGAGCCTCCTCTGAATGAAAGCAAAGTGTGAAATGTACAATTTCGAAATGAACATCTTATTACATGGGTGGCTGGCTTATTGAACCACATTGACTGAAGCAACCCCTTTCCAGGCGATGAGAAAGTTAATTAAAATTCTGCAAAGGCTTAAAATTCAATAATCCCTCCACAACTTCCAGATGAGCTCTGGTGATTAGGAAGATTCATTATAGCAGGCCTCCTTTATGCTAAGACTAAATCCTGCGTTCTGTGTGTCAGAGGCAGACATCTAATCAACCCGCTTTCACAATGTACACTTTAATTCTATTCCCGCTTATGCAAACTAGCTGTGTTGAGTGATGGTTTAAAAACGCTCAGATAAGTACTGATCCACCGAGTTGACTTGAACCTACTTTTAATGACCAGTTTATCAGAAACACCTGCCATTAGGATGCATTACAGCGGCCTCATCTCCTCTCTACCCTGCCTACCATTGACCAGACATATTATTTGGGTGGTGAACCATTCACAGCCCTGCAGTGACACTGCTGGTACAAGTGAATTGGGCACAGCAGAGAGTTGCTGATCAGTGAGTGGATTTCTATGGTTTACCTAGTACCTAATAAACTGGCAACAACTGACTTGATTTCTGCTGAAGCCACAATAAACTACAGAGAAGTCCAGGGACCAGGGATGCCCCCATATTTGCATGCAATGTAGGTACACAATATTTGTCAAAAGTATTGGGACACCTGCTCATTCCTTGTTTCTACCGAAATCACGGGTATTAAAAACAAGAGTTTGTCCTGCTTTGTTGGATTACCTGTCTCTACTGGCCATGTAAGGCTTTCTACAAAAAAAATCAGAGCAGTGCTGTAGGGGTTTCATGTCTGCATTCAGCAACAAGAGCTTTAGTGAGGTCACAATGCTGGATGATCACCACCCCACCTCATGCTCAACTCCCAAAAATATTGGATGGAGCACCAACCATCATTCCAGAAAACACAGTTCTTCCACTGCTCCACAACTCAATGCTGAGGGGCTTTATACCCCTCTAGCCCACACCTGGCTAAGCATAAGACATGGCACCAATAGGTTCATGTTTATGTGCTTCAGGTAGTCCTATTCTTTTGGCAGTACTTCTCTCCATGGACTAGATAAGCTGTGTGTGTGTGTGCATGTGCACATCTGTTTCAGCAATGGGTGCAACCAAACTGAATGCATTGGTTATAAGGGGTGTCCACAAACATTTGGACAGAGTATTATGATATATCATTTTTGTCATGTTTTTCCCTGCTTGTGATAAAGCTCCCCCACCCCCCCAACACACGCCCCCTCCAACGCATGCGCAGTTTAGCCACTGATTTTTCAAACTGCTGTCAATGCCACATCACCAGGGCACCAACGTGCCTGAAGGGAGCCTTCGCATACCCGGCCCCACGCACCAGCCTGCAGACGCCAGTGACGGTCAGCACCACGGCGAAGCGATGTGAGGAGAGTGCGTCATCTACCCACCCAGGAGAGAGCAAGGCCAATTGTGCTCTCTCAGGGCCCCTCGACTGTCGATGGCTAGCAGCATGACCGGGATTCGAACCCTCATGCTGGTTCTGATTTAAGAATTTCTGCAAAGATCAAACCTGCTTCACAATGCTGTACTTAACAGGTGATTCCAGGCTTTTACAAATACTGCATCATGACAATCTTCTAAGCTGCTTCTAAGCCACTGCCTGACAGTCTTGAATTCTCCTTTTCTGAAAGCCTTGAATGACAGCAGGACTCAAGAGACCCATTGTCTCTACTCAGACAGTGCAGCACACGCCTGCAATGAAGTGTTTCAGTCTCTAATTTACCTTCAATAAGTATTAATTGGTGTTCATTGTATTAAACACCAGTGAATCAGCCTTCGTCCTCCACACTCTTAGACGTGTAGGTTATTTAATGGTTCTTGGCTTGGATGTCAGCCTGGTCTCAGGAGGAATTGGTACATATGTGACTAAAAGAGCATTCCAGTATTACAATGTGTACTAATAGTAGGTTGACCCTCAACTGCAGCAATTACTGACACACAAACCTGAACAGAGAATGTTACAAAGCAACCAGTACACTTTTATTACTTACACCTAAACTTGACCTAACCCACCCTACACCCTTACAACCTAAACTTAAGCTACTAAACCTAAACCTAATTCTAACCTTAATCTAACTTAAACTTAACCTACTACACCTAAACCTAATTCTAACCTTAACCTACCTAACCTACTACACCTAAACCTAATTCTAACCTCAACCTAACCTAAACTTAACCTACTACACCTAAACCTAATTCTAACCTCAACCTAACCTAAACTTAACCTACTACACCTAAACCTAATTCTAACCTTAACCTACCTAACCTACTACACCTAAACCTAATTCCAACCTTAATCTAACTTAAACTTAACCTACTACACCTAAACCTAATTCTAACCTTAATCTAACCTAAACTTAACCTACTACACCTAAACCTAATTCCAACCTTAATCTAACTTAAACTTAACCTACTACACCTAAACCTAATTCTAACCTTAATCTAACCTAAACTTAACCTACTACACCTAAACCTAATTCTAACCTCAACCTAACCTAAACTTAACCTACTTCACCTAAACCTAATTCTAACCTCAACCTAACCTAAACTTAACCTACTACACCTAAACCTAATTCTAACCTTAACCTACCTAACCTACTACACCTAAACCTAATTCTAACCTCAACCTAACCTAAACTTAACCTACTACACCTAAACCTAATTCTAACCTTAACCTACCTAACCTACTACACCTAAACCTAATTCCAACCTTAGTCTAACTTAAACTTAACCTACTACACCTAAACCTAATTCTAACCTTAATCTAACCTAAACTTAACCTACTACACCTAAACCTAATTCTAACCTCAACCTAACCTAAACTTAACCTACTTCACCTAAACCTAATTCTAACCTCAACCTAACCTAAACTTAACCTACTACACCTAAACCTAATTCTAACCTTAACCTACCTAACCTACTACACCTAAACCTAATTCTAACCTTAATCTAACCTAAACTTAACCTACTACACCTAAACCTAATTCTAACCTCAACCTAACCTAAACGTAACCTACTACACCTAAACCTAATTCTAACCTCAACCTAACCTAAACTTAACCTACTACACCTAAACCTAATTCTAACCTCAACCTAACCTAAACTTAACCTACTACACCTAAACCTAATTCTAACCTCAACCTACCTAACCTACTACACCTAAACCTAATTCTAACCTTAATCTAACTTAAACTTAACCTACTACACCTAAACCTAATTCTAACCTTAATCTAACCTAAACTTAACCTACTACACCTAAACCTAATTCTAACCTCAACCTAACCTAAACTTAACCTACTTCACCTAAACCTAATTCTAACCTTAACCTACCTAACCTACTACATCTAAACCTAATTCTAACCTTAATCTAACCTAAACTTAAGCTACTACACCTAAACCTAATTCTAACCTCAACCTAACCTAAACTTAACCTACTTCACCTAAACCTAATTCTAACCTCAACCTAAACCTAAACCTGACCTGAACTACACCTAAACCTAATTCTAACCTTAACCTACCTAACCTACTACACCTAAACCTAATTCTAACCTTAATCTAACCTAAACTTTACCTACTACACCTAAACCTAATTCTAACCTTAATCTAACCTAAACTTAAGCTACTACACCTAACCCTAATTCTAACCTCAACCTCAATGTAAACTTAATCTACTACACCTAAACCTAATTCTAAGCTCAACCTAACCTAAACTTAACTTACTACACCTAAACCTAATTCTAACCTCAACCTAACCTAAACTTAACCTACTACACCTAAACCTAATTCTGACCTTAACCTAACCTAAACTTAACCTACTACACCTAAACCTAATTCTAACCTCAACCTAACCTAAACCTAACCTACTACACCTAAACCTAATTCTAACCTCAACCTAAACCTAAACCTGACTTGAACTACACCTAAACCTAATTCTAACCTTAATCTACCTAACCTACTACACCTAAACCTAATTCTAACCTCAACCTAACCTAAACTTAATCTACTACACCTAAACCTAATTCTAACCTAAACCTAAACCTGACCTGAACTACACCTAAACCTAATTCTAACCTTAACCTACCTAACCTACTACACCTAAACATAATTCTAACCTTAACCTAACCTAAACCTGACCTGAACTACACCTAAACCTAATTCTAACCTTAACTTAACCTAAACCTGACCTGAACTACACCTAAACCTAATTCTAACCTCAACCTAACCTAAACTTAACCTGCTACACCTAAACCTAAACTGTCCTTCAACAAAATGAGCCAATCAGCTAGCTGGTTACACTGTGAGCAGAGGAAACCTGGACAGTTGCCAGAACAAACAAAAAGAAATCTGTTGTTTTTGTGCATTTTTAAGGCAAACGCTACAAGCTGTTCATGAAGTTTTAGTCAGATTTGATCACTGATTTAAAACGTGTGTTTGAAAGACTAATCTGACCTTCAGTTTCCAGTGATTTGGTATCTCCCCATTCACAGAGATAGAAGCCTGGTCTAATATGGGTGGAAATAACTGCCCATGGCGTTGCAACTATTGCCACTGAGTGAAGAGACTTTGTTAGACTCTGCTTATAAGCATTACAACGTCTCTGACGAAGCTTCATTACGTCACTGAAGTGCATTCACACTTAAAATCTGAGGCTCATTTACAATCTCAGTTCCCCTGTCCCGCTATAGTTCTAAAATATGAGTAAGTAAAAAATGGAAGTACACGGTCGAAACATGCACAGAGTATTTGGTTTGAATGCCAGCTGTTATAACCTCCATATTCAGGATATTTGGCTGGAGATTTTGGCTAGAAATGATCATGATTAAAGATGATTTAAGCCTAGTGGTTCTTTACTATTATAACACACCTATGCTGTGTCCCAAATTCTAGCCTGCAGTCAAGGTAGGACAGACCCTCCTAGCACTGGTATGTAAAGGCTCCTCTCTAAATGCCCCCTTAGAATTCTCCTGTCCTCATGCACAGAGTGAAAAGAGTGCTTCATAAACGCACAAACATCTACATTTTACTGTGTGCAGTCGTGTATTGCTGCGATGATTCAAGGACCTCTTGTTGCTCTACCAAGGCTTCCTGCATTTGCAGTGATTTTTGAATGGACCTTTAACCCCAGCTCCCCTCGTTAAATGTTCTGTGTTCATTGGAGCTCAGAAATTGGTCGAAGTTCCCTGGTGCCAACTTATGTAACTGCACAATTCCTTACACATTCTGCACACGACCCCTTTAATACACAAATGCCTCTGTGTCTCGCAGCGTCTCTCAGTGCTCGCTTTGAATCGAAGTATTGATATGACGTGTTGTTACTGTGCTATTTTTCAAGGTATCCATATGATAATAATGTCCAGGAAATGAAAGGATGCATGGGCTTATAAAATGTGACCTTCCCAAAGAAAACTCTTTATCTATGCAGGGAAATGAAATTCATGGAAATCATCTAAAACATAGTAATGATGGAAATGAAAAAGGGCTAGAATCCAAACAAAGGTACTTCACAGTCAGTGTAGAAAGGGTCATGGCCACTGTGGCACTTCTAATGTTCTGCTCATGACCTTTGCAGTTTCTTTCAACACAGTCGAAAAAGGGGGAGCTGCAAAACTGGACGGATCTTCTGAAAATCAGCTGCTTTGGAATATATAGAAATTCAAAGTCCAAATTTGCTTCAATAAAGTTTAAGTTTAAGGTGTTTTTCTAGAACCTTTACAGTACGTGGAGCTTTAAAAGGTTTAGAAGGTTCCCACAGAAGATCGCACATCACATTTACACGACTAACTCGGCCTCTCTACCGTCTCCGACAATCTCCGGCCGCCCACTCATCCTCCTTGACGTCTGATCAGTTTCCAACTAGTTTATTTTTGCTCTTCAGAAAGTGAAAGTCCTTTGAAATCACTGATGAAGTGCAATTTCCATTGAATACAGTTTACATTGACAGCATTTATCCCATTTACCTACACGTTCAGTAGAAAAATACATAAGCTTAGTGTCTATGTGTGATTTATGTCATGTAAGATTCACTGCAGATGAAGCAGCCTGCATTTTTTCACATTCACACAAAACCTCCTGTCTCTCCATTTTTACTGTTTTTCTCCTTTTGGGGATTATTTGAAGCTGGTCGATCTAAAATCTACACAGTTTGACCCTGCTGTGGTGCTCTGGTCAGATCTGTCCGAGAAATGTAGTTAATTCAGGAATTTATGGGATGCAAAGTTTGTGCGCCTTTCTTATGTATGTGCTGATGCTAGAAATACAACACTAACACCCGATCAACCACACTGGGTACCACAGCAACCATGTGACAACAAGCTAGCAAACAAATGAGACTCCATAGAAACCACCTAGGTTACCATAGCACCCAATTTACTGTCTGGAAATATGCAATTTTTCTAGGTTGTACTGTTGTTTATTTATGTGTTTAGACTATTATATTATATTATATGTGGGTAAGACATGGGGAATAGAAAACGTGTCACTATTAAATTAATTAAATGGTTGTCTGTAAAAAATAGCACAATATGTTTCATCTAAATATTACGTTTATATATATGTATATATATATATATATATATGTTTTCCTCAAAAATGAGTTGTATGACCTCAGGTTGTTGTGTCCCACAGTCCATAAATATCAAACAGAAGCTCAGAAACTAATGTGTTGTTATGGATTTCTAATCAGCAACAATGGGGTGGTCAAGTTTGAGCAGGAACACAAAGCTAATTAACATGAAATGAACACCACAGGAGGGCTAAAAACCACCAGACATGGTTAAAAATGAATAAAATTGGTTTACACTGACTTGCAATGCCACAGAAGAACCACCCCCAGTTCTGTAATGAACCCTTTACTGAAAGGTGTTTAGGAAGATGAAAATTCTATTCCAAATAAATAAATAAATAAATAAAGCACCTTCATTATGAGGGCTTATTATGCAAAAAAGACTTTTCCATTCTTTTTTGTAATTAAAAGCTTGATATAGAAGGTAAACATTGTGAATCATAGTGTTCACTCCTTCATATTGTTCATATTGTTGCTATTGTCTTCATTTTTCTCGTTTTCAAACTTACTGACATAATGTGAATCTGTCAGTTTTCTGAAAAATCTGGCAAATTTCATGATGAAAGGACATAATGTCTTGGAATAAAATCTTCCATTGAAATGTGTTCCTAAAAAATAGATGCTTAAGTAAGAAGGTACGTTTTCTACATGACAGCAATGACTGGATGATGAATGTAACACCAAACACTGTATCGCGGACAGGTGTATCGTGTTCACATTACAGACAGATACACATCTCTTACATTTATGAATGTGAACCTTTAAGATAGCCAAATCTGATCTGATCAAAAATTTTAGAATTGATAAACGAGGCTTGTAGTCTAAACTACACTTCGGTTTAAATTAAATTAATTAATTAAAAAATATTATATTTTCCCAACACACAATCCAATATCAACCTGTTACCAGTTTAAATAAAAAAAAAATTGCATTCAAAAATTAGAGTATTCCTGTCATAGTCTAAGAGAAGTAGATCTTACACCATCTGTACACCAGGGTGCAGCATTGAGCTAAAGGCACTGGTAACTCTGCTAGATTGGCCATTGGGCTAGCTAGCATGTTGTTTAAATTATGATATAATAAGCCTTATGTGGGTGTTAATAAACTCACATTCCAGCGTTGGCCTTAGAGAGTGTTAACCGGCCTCAATATTTCATGACGAGTGGACCAATAGAAATGCTCCAAAATGGCTTGGAATAAAATCTTGTTACATTGACTTCCACTGAAAGGTAAGAAGGTTTTTTTACATGACTGTGATGGCGTGCTGGATGTTAACACCAAATGCTGTATCTGAAACCCGAGCAGGGGCAGCTATAATCTATAGGTAATGCTCCAGTAGATCTTTCTTATGTCTTAGTATAACACTGCAAAGTGTCTCAGAATACTAATAAATCCTTACTCTGCTCAGTTTCTGTATTTCTGGTTCCGTCTCCAGGACATTCTCGTAGCTAAGTGACTGTAAATGTAACATCTCCACATATTTTACCATCAAACTGAGAGATTTCTACAAAACAAAGTACCTATTGCTTATATAAGGCTGCGGCCTGAGCCCCTGATTCAGAGCAGAATGTGTGTTAGTGAGCTAGTTTGAGCACACAGCTCCCTCTAGGGTCCATGCGTGTGTGTAGATTCATTGTGTTTGGGCTCGCTGTGTATTTGGAGGGCGACTGTGGGCAGCAGGAGGGCACCGTGGATGCCAGGCCCAGTGGCCAGGGGCAGCGAGGAGAAGCGTGACTGGAGTTTCTCTGGCACACTCAGACGCCATTGTCTGAGCACAATGCCACGGCTCTGTCCTGCGCCAAGAAAGTGGAACAGTACGTTTTGGGATGCAAAAATAATGTCATTTCTGTAATGAACACCTCCTCCCCTTTCCCCTTTCCCCTTTCCCCCCTTTATTGAGGACAGACTGCAGCGGCATCACTGATCCTTTGTCGCGCCTGACAGGGAGGCCGGACGCCGGACCTAAGAGAGTAAGTCCGTGCAAACCAGCAAAAACAAAACCGTCTCCACCGGCTGTGTGGAAATAGCACAGCCCTGTCTCCTTCACATCCCAGAGAACAAAAGGCTGCTTTTGTAGGCACTCCGCGGTCGGACAGGCAGAAGTACGGGCTGTCCTACAGGGAGCCGCTGTCACACTGTTCTAGTTCCACTAATCAGCAGGGTTGGACTAAATCTCCAATAAAGCACAAATCAGCTGAGCCGATAACTGTGGGGAGCTGGAAACAGGGATAAGAGCTCTTGACCTGAGATGGCCTGGTCCAGTGTGAGAAAATAGGTGTTATAATTAGGGCCTCTTTGGCTCTGAGAGAGGGGAACCCACACCAGAGCTGTTTTAGATATGCTCCAGACATACATGACACCATGTAAAACACTGTAGCTTGGAGGCGAAAGTGCCCCCAGTCTGGGCATGCTCCCAGACTTTGAGTGCCGTGCCCAACTATCCTAATGCAACATAATCCGCCCAATAATACACTCGATATTATTTCTCTTAATGCGTCCAGGCCTTTCAGGCTGATGGAGTCTTTGGCACAGCTTGGCTTTTTTGTATGAACTGTACATGTTTGGGCATGGCGTTTCTGTTGGCAGAACCATTGGGTCAATTGTGCAGTGACTTCATGTTCATGGGTCGTTTCAAATCTTTATAATTCTTATAAAGAAAGAAATAAGCCTGGGGCTTAGTGTCGTATAGGTGTGATTTATTTCATGTGCCATTGCATGACATCTTAAAACTGTAATCTGGTATTCTGCACCACATGGAACAAAAGTATTGTGCCAAAGTCAGAGATAGCCCACGATCCACCCATGTGAGCCCCACACGAGCATGTTGGCTGGGATATCAACTCAGATATGGGAAAAGTTTCTTTCCTCTGAAAGTAGAAGCAAACACTTTTAAATGTCAACCTGAAAGGTTTATTACACTTTATGGACAAAAGTATTGGGACACATGCTCATTATCCTGCTTTTGTTGGTGTAACTGTCTCTACTGTCCAGGTAGGGCTTTCTACTAGATTTTGGAGGAGCATTGCTGTGAGGAATCGATTGCATTCACAGACAAGACTGTTAGTGAGGAAAATGGTTGAGCAAAACTGAAGTTTCTAAATGAAGAGTCCAAACAGTGATTACGAACCCCCAACAATTGTGCAAGACCTGGTAGACCACCAAAATTGCAGCACTAGATAGCACTTAAAGCTTTCATCTCCATTCTCAGATAAAAAGAAAGAGCATCTAATCAAATCCAGGGAAAAAACAAGGAAGCTGCTGTTGTTCTCAGAACAATGGTCCGGCCTACTTTAGAGCCCAGACCTCAACAACATTGACCATTTGGTGTGGAAAAAAAAACTTCAGCTTCTAAGGCTGAAAGTTAAGGTAGTGGCAGAGTACTTATTCTTTTGCTAACTTTTATCTGACCACTTGCAGACGTCCACTCCAAACCCAGTTCTGACTCACTTTTCTGACTTTTAGTCTTGCTTAGGCGCAAAAGTACCTTGCACTTGCATCAGGCATCCAGCACAACTTAAATAATGGAAAATAACCATATAAATGAAACTTAACTTACATTTGGCTCTTACAGTGAAAGTCAGTCTGTTGAAAAGAATGAAGCTGTAGTGAATGAAAAGGTGGATCACTAAACACTCAAACTGGCATTCAGTTGCTGTCTACTGTGTATCGTCTGCATTTTGCTGATGCTGAAAATTGACAAACTAACCTAATGACTGTTTAGTCTGGAAATAAATACAAGACGGTCTCTGACTTTTGTACAATGGCAGAAAGGCTCCAGATTTGCAGTCTGTGTACTAAAATCTGCTTAATGTCTGTAAAACAATCAAAATTGGAATGAAATCATTTCAAAAATCACTTTGCTTTTGGTTCTAGATACCTAATCCCTAACATGTCCATGTGGGGCCTGTATGGGTATGGTTTCTGGCCCAACTGGGAGCCAGAATGTTTTGTCTTTGGGTTCCTTGCTGGCCCCACATATAGATGCCCACCAGTGGCAGTGATTGGACCAGGAGGGGTTATTAATGGGCTCCATCTGGGTTGTACACTGCATACAGAGCCTGAGATTAAGGTTGGCAGTAATTATGATGCCCATTTAGGAAACATGTACAAACCCACTCAGAGCCCATGCCCAGCTGGAACCCACCTAGCTCATGTTCCACCCATGTGAGCCCCACATGAGCATGCTGGCTGGGATATCACGTCAGATACGGGAATGTGCATTCCTCTGAATGTGGAAGCAAATGTATGCCTTTCAGTGAGAACAAACTGAGAATTATTCATGTACACTATATGGACAAAAGTATTGGGACACCTGCTCATTCATTGTTTCTTCTAATCCTGCTTTTGTAGAGGTAACTGGAGTCTCTACTGTCCAGGGAAGAAGTCCACTTCTTCTACTAGATTTTGGAGGGGCATTGTTGTGATGGGAACGTTGAAGTGAAGTGAGGATGTTGGATGATCACCACCCTACTCATCCCAAAAGTATTGTATAGAGCACCATCCATCCATCCTTGGCAGTACTTCTCTACAGGGACTAGACAAGCTGTGTGTGTGTGCATCTGCACATCTGTATCAGCAATGGCTGCAACTTAAAGCAGCTGAATGCATTCGTTAGAAGGGGTGTCCATAAACATTTGGACATATAGCGTTTTACTATGCATTTGAGGTTTGCAGAACCATAACTAATAAGCCTATGAAGTCACCATGCTGTTTATAGGCTTTGGCCTATGACAACGTTTTTGTTAGGTGTGTAGGGGGTGGGAAGGCTGCCCAAGTAATGCATAGATGTTATTAGAACCCCCAGTCTGGCTGGTGGGCTGGCGCTTTAACAACAAGATAAATTTTGGTCAGCGCCTTCTGAGAAATGCTTCTAGCCAGCTATAATGACCACTTAATGCTTCCTGAACTCAAAACCCGCACCCCCTCCTCACGATTACGTCCAGAAAGCAAATATATTTCTAGCAAACACCTGTTTCTGGAAGCTTAACAACTCTTGTAAATACATGGATCCTGCTATTTGAGCACAGCTGAGAGAACGCTCCTAATTTGTGTGGTCAGCATGGGGTGGGCACGCCACATGCTGGACACTTTATGAGGGTTATGGAAAATACACTGGCTCATGCACTTGTCCTTTGGCTGCTAGCTCTTGTACAATAGTGGCCCAATGTTTGGTTTAGTGTGAGTCACGGCCAGCGCGTGCCGAAATGTTTAACTGGTGTGTTTTGTTTGGATAAGACTTTTTTTAAAGGCAGGCAGGTCGAACCTTGAGCCCAAACGTAAAAGCGTAGGGGGGAATGGACTAGTACTGCCAATGGACTGTGCCAATGGTTTTGCGATTAAATCACAGCATGGTTGCTTGAGATGGATGGAAACTATCAGAGATATCATGAACAAGCTGTTAATCTAAACAGTACGCTCTCAAAAATAACGGTGCTATTACAGGGTCTTTCAGCGAGGCCGTAGAAGAACTACTTTGTAATAGGGATGTTTGAGTGTTCTTTATTGAACAAAAAGTGGTTCTTGGTTAGGTGTAGATTAAGGTGTAGTTTTAGGTTAGGTTTATGTGTAGATTCACTTGTTGGTTAGGTGTGGGTAAAGGTTAGGTTTAGGTGTAGATTAAAGTGTATTAAGTTTAGGTTTGGATGTAGATTTAGGTGTAGATGAACATGTTAGTTAGGTATAGATGAGGGTGTAGGTTAATTTAAGTTTAGGTGTAGATTAAGGTTATGTTAAGTTTAGGCTTAGGTGTAGATTAACATGTTCGTTAGGTGTAGATTAAAGTGTAGGTTAAGGGTAGGTTTAGTTGTAGATTAAGGTGTAGGTTAGGCTTAGATTTAGGTGTAGATTAAAGTGTATTGTAAGGTTTAAGGTGTAAGTTTAGGTGTAGGTGTAGATTAACATGTTGGTTAGGTGTAGATTAAGGTGCAGGATAAGGTTAGGTTTAGGTGTAAATTAAGGTGTAGGCTAAGGTTAGTTCAAGATTATCACACAGGTCTACACCATAGTTAAGATGTCATGGCTAAATTGTAGGGTATGGTTAGGTTAAATTTAGGTTTTGGTTAAGTTTAAGTGTTGATTAAGGTGTAGTTTAAAGTTAGGTTAAGATTCTTTTATATGTAGATTAAGGTGTTGAGCAACATTAGATTTTGTTGTAGATTAAGGGGTAGGCTAAAGTTAGGTTAAGATTATCATGAATATCATATGTTTAGGTGTAGATTAACATGTTGGTTAGGTATAGATTAAGGTGTAGGTTAATTTAAGTTTAGGTGTAAATTAAAGTGTAAGTTAAATTTAGGTTTAGGTGTAGATTAACATGTTGGTTATGTGTAGATTAAGGTGTAGGTTAAGGTTAGGTTTGGGTGTAGATTAAGGTGTGGTTTAAGGTTAGGTTAAGATTATCACACGGGTATCTACTGTAGTTAGGATATTGTGGCTAAATTGTAGGGTATGGTTAGGTAAATTTAGTTTTAAGTAGGTGTAGATTAAGGTGTAGTTTAAGGTTAGGTTTAGATTACATTTAAATGTAGATTAAGGTGTAGGCTAAGATTAGGTTTAGGTGTAGAATAAGATGTAGGTTAAGTTTAGGTTTAAATGTAGATTAAGGTTAAGTTTAAGTTTCGGTTAGGTTTAGGTATAGATTTAGTGTAGATTAAGGTGTAGTTTAGGGTTAGGTTAAGATTCTGTGTAAGTGTAGATTAAGGTGTTGGGTAAGATTAGGTTTAGGTGTAGATTAAGGTGTATGCTAACTACAAGACCTCTGAAGGTGGGCTGTGGCATCTGCTAGTCCTGTAGGTTGCAAGGCGGAGCCTCTATGGATCACGTCATTGAGTCTTGAGTGCCCATGACTCTGCATTTTCAATTCACGCCTAAATATTATTGGTGCTGTGATACAAAAACCTCATATTTCCAAAATGGCAACTTTACAGGAAGTCTTCAACTTTCAGTGGAAGTCAATGTAGAAATATTTTATTACGTCAATTTCAAGCATTTCTATTGGTCCATTCATCACGAACCTTTGATGCAATTTGGAGGCCATTAAAGACTCTCTAGGACCAACACTTAAATGGGAATTTAATAACACTTACAAATGGTTCATTGGACTGTAGGTTGGGCAAAAATATCCTTGCTAGCCCAAATGTTTATCTTGCAAAGTTATGTTTGTCTTTAGCTCAAGGCTGCCCCCTGCAGTACAAATGACACCTACTACTCCTAGACTATTCAACTTGTACACTTGAACACTGTAATACTTTCAATTATTTATTTACAATTGGCTAGTTATAGGCAGATGTATTTAGCTGCAATTTAAAAAAAAAAAGGAATTTTGATTCAAATAGAGTAAATAAGAAATGTAATTGATGTTTACTGTAAATTACATTTATATTTATTTTATGTATTTAAGCTGTAAAAATCGGGATATTGTTGCATATTCATTCAAAAACACATTTATGCTACATTTACCTTTATAAGCTTTTTACCTTTATAAGGATTTGTTGGCTATGTTGACGGTTCACATTCAGTAATGTAAGTGACCTGTATCTCACTGCAGTGTGAACAAATCTGTCCCTTAAATGGCCAGCTTGCACATACTGATACGTTTATGCAATATCGCCTCCATTATTGTTGATTTACCACGCTGCTAGTATGCTGGCTGATGACGCATCTAATGTGCAAATCGGATTTGTGTCTGATCTAGGAACACATATGAAAATGAATCAAAACTGATTTGAAAAGATCAGGTTTGACATGTTCACACAGCCCCAAAAAATCAGATCTGTGTCACAATAAGGCAAAACAGTCGGATTAGAGTCACTTCAGCCTGGTAATGTGAACATAGCCTGTGTGATAATGATGATCATATTGATATCAACACTTATGATATTAAATTCTGGTAATGACTTATACAAATTTCTAATAATTATGATTCTGGTTATTAGGACGCATCAAAATACAGCATTTAAGATGGACGCTCAGTACCATATAGCAAAATGATATTATTAATCATATGCATTTTTTTTATTTGCCAATTTGCCTTGTTTACAACTCAGAATAAAAGCAAATTGTAGATCGATATGCAATAAATAAATAATTAAATAAACAAATACATTTCTATTACTAAAAGAACAGCCTCAGTGTGTACAGAATTCACTGTAGTTACTGAGTAATACACCTTAGTGTGTAATAAGCCTTTCTGCATTAAGGGGTTAAGGTGTCATTTTTATGGGCACGCAAAAACCTCGTAGCTCCAAAATGACAACGATACAGCAGAAGGAAAAGCTCTACTTTCCTCGTACATCGAAACTCTGAAACAATGTAAAGAAGCTCTGTCAAAAGCTAAACGAACAGCATAAATGGAGATACAAGGTTTTTGCATGACAGCAATGATATCTTCATCTCAAGCTTCGTCTACAGCAGGCAGCTGTAAACAACACTGCTCTGGCCGTCGCCTGCATGTCAGGGAATTTTGGGCCGCTGCTGAGCCCACATTAATTGGAACTTTGCCAAAGGTAGAATAGAGGGCACTCGTGCACCCCTTTCGAACGGCAGAAAGAGAAATGGGACACTCTGCGACCTCGAGGTCCTCTCAGGCACGCAGAGATGAGGACCACAAGACCACAAGCGCGCCAGTTGGGACAGGGCTTAGGTCTGGTTTGCCACCGGTTCCATAACACGAATGGCTGCCAAGCTTGGAAATGAGTAGGCATCACCTGATGATGTAGTGACATATATTTAGGCCTCAAGCAGGCTCTAGAGGACAGGATGATCGCGTCTAGATGATAGTTTATGGTCATGAGATAAATGTCGGAGGTTAATTAACCCTTTAAAGCCTGGGGAACTGTGTGTGGGTTCACAGTTCAAAACTACAGAGCCTACACATGAATGTTTTTGACAGAATAACAAGACTTTAGGTCTAATGACGAAACGTTGAGCCTAGATAGGCATCACTCAAGGACTGTATTTGCAAATATACACTAGACATTGCTTAGTTTGGCTAATGTTCAGACCATTTTTCCATTCTTAATAATGTGTGACCTATTTTTGACCTATTTATATTAATGACTTCTTTGTGTTTTCCTTTCATAGTCAAAAAGAAAGCTGATGAAATGGCATGAGATGGCAGTTAGGCATGTGTTATCATGCAGGTGGTTTCTTCTAGAGCCACGAAACACAAAACAGGCTGAGAGAATTTGCATACTACCCCAGGTTTAAGGTGAATATGTAACACTAGAGGTCCTTATTTGGCAGAGGCCGAATGACCATACATCACATTGAGGATATTAAATGCTGTATGTATTGGGACACCTGCACACCTGCACACCTGCTCATTAGTTTCTTTTGAAATCAAGACTTTTGTTGGAGTAAGTGTCTAAGCTTAGAGGTATCTTTGAAATTTTAGTCTATTCAAACTAGCTGAGGTTTTTCTTGGGTAAATGTAAATGTAAATGAGTAACTGTCTCTACTGTCCAGGAAAGAAGGCTTTCTACTAGATTTTGGAGGAGCACTTCTGTGAGGATTTCTTCGCATTTAGGATGTTGGATGGATGGATGATCACCATTCAATCTCACCCCCCAACTCATTGTATTGGATGGACCATTATTCCATCATTCCAGAGAACACAGTTCCACTGCTCCACAGCTGGGGGGCTTCATACCCCTCTATACTGCAGGGTTTTTCTCAGTCTATAGTCTCAATAAATTAAATAAATATAAATTTTTATAAATTTAAATAAATTTTCATTTTCAAGGGCTACATATGAGATATTGGGTTTTTAAAGCAAGTACTCAGCAGCCGCTTTCAGACATGCATGGTAACCCAGACCCTTTCCGGACTTTACCGGATCAGTTGTACAGGACATCATCCAGACTTTATCCTGCTAGCCCCCTAGTGCAAAGTCTGGGTAATGTCTGAGTAGGCCCATCTGTGAACAGAGCAGGTCATTTTTCATAGGGTTCCATCTGTAAGACCAATAGACTGCTAAGGCTACTAGGCTACTAAAAAGGAGTTTTCATAGGACAGTCCGCCCGAAGACCTGTCCTACCACGGTTGAAGCCTAGGCTTTGTCTAGGCTTCTAATGTCCAGACCTGATTCTGATTCTCTAAACATTTCATATGTGAAGACAAGCACTGACACCTTTATTAATTAATTATTTTATTTATTATCTTGAATTTATTACTGCTTATAATCTACTTCTGACTATTCCATTGCTTTATTTACTTAAAACTGTTTCATTCTTTCATGACCATTTTTTGAAATCCCTCTTTCTCCTTTGAGAATAAAAAGCTGTATTCATTACTGTGCCTTTAAGACTGCTATATGTAAATTATCTCTGTTGTGATAGGCTTTTCCAAATGGTGCCTCATTTAACACGTATACAGGTATAACTTAAAAGTGACTAAACAGGGTGAGACAGAAGTGTGTAAATGCAGTTGGTAGGTTTGAAATGGGTTGTTTTTTCTTCCATATGTTGTTAACGTAATGCATAACCCTTGTATCTCCAATATGGAACTTTACAGGAAAAGGAAAACCCCTTCTTAAGTTTCAATAGAAGTCATTTTTTGGCATTTCTATTGGTCCATTCTTAATGAAGAGCAACTGTCGGTTTCTGATTAAGCCAGAAAGTGGAAAACAGGGACTTCGAGTGTCTCAGTGTGCAATGTGCAACCACTATGACCTGAGTTCAAATCCCGAGCCATGCTGCTTTGCCATCAAGGCCAGAGTCTGAGAGAGTTTGGCCAATTGTGCTCTCTCAGACTCAAGCCTTGACGGCAAAACGGCATGGCTCGGGTGGGTAGCACTCTGTCGCCTTGTCAGTCCTAAGCGATGTTGGCATTTGTTAGCTGGTGTGGTGGAGCAGGGGACCCGATGCTTTTCCTCTGAAGCTGCCTGAGGTGGTGGCTAGCTTTGCATGTATCAGGGGAGACACTTGTTAAGTCCTTACCCTTCTTTTTTTTGGAGCATTACTAGTGCTAGGGGAGCTACGAAGAATTGTGTAAATTGTACATATGCATAGTGTAAGAAATTTGTACATATTTTTTGACTCACACTACAGTTCCCATCCACTGGTGGTGCTGTTTTGCCAAGTACACACAACCTGTCTGCCATGTACTTGAAGAAGAATTGAGAACACAGTGTCACTACAGCTTCTGGCCTTAATGCAGAATTTTACATTCTACTATGGTTACGGGAAGGCTTAGGTCAAACCTAATTAAGTTTAGGTTTAGGTTAAAGTAATTTTGGTAAGGTTTAGGTTTAGGTTGTAGTTATTCCTGGTTAGGTTTAGGTTAGATTAAAGTTAGACTTGACAATGTTTAGGCTTAGGTTAAAGTTAGACCTAGCTGATTAGACCTGGCTGGTTTAGGTTAGGTTAAGGTGTCGGTTCAGGTTTAGGTTCAGGTTCACTGGTTGTTTTGTAAATCGTTTACTTTCAGCTTGTCTGTGTTGTGCATCAGTACATATGTTGATCTTTATTTAGTCCACATTACACGAATCCTGAAATCCTGAAGTTTCTTAGTCGCATATGTACAAATTCCTCTTAAGACCAGGCTGCCTTTGGCTCCCCAAACCTTTCAGTAGATGTTTCTTCAGAGAACTGTGAGAACTGTTCTTCTAAGGCATTACTCAAAGAACATGTACAATAATTTGTTTCCCTCTGTCAAATTTCTCAGTTAAGTTATAGAGAAGCTAGTCGTGACACCTCAGTGGCTGATTTTGGTGTCTCCTCTGTGGTTACACTGGGAGTGGACTGCATCAGTAGTCTGTGCTCAGTCTCCAAGGCTGGAAAAAGAGGCTCCAGAGGAATGGTTCTCACTGCAGCTGGAACCCAGACAGCACTACTCCAGAAGACTATTCAGCGCAGTCTGTGAAACTGAGAGGATTTCCTGAATACTGATGTTAAACTTGTGTTCCTGAGCCAACATCAGTCCGTGCCATGGACTATGTGCGTGCCGGCGCGCATGTTTGCATGTATGAAGTGATGGACGATTACGTCAGTGTGATGTAACTGTTATGAAGCACCATATGGTGAAGTGCTATTCCCCGATAGAGAGGAAGTAGGAGGTTATATGGGTCATACAGGACAAATATCTTAAACACTGGCAAATAGATACATGAGCAATGAGAGACTGATAAGAGTGTTCCTTTCTGATTGGTTTACATGATGTAAAACCAGGTTTTCCTCCCTTTTTTACCAGCTGATACCTCACATCAGTTTGATGTAGGATATGAAACTTACCATTTACTCCCAAAGTCTGTTGAGTAAGTAGAAACCAGGCTGAGGTGGTCATTTCTGGGTAAATTTGCTTAACCCTCAAGCCACAGTGGAAAGAGAGCAGTCGCTGGTCTGCCGCAAATGCCATTAACAGAACATGAACAGAAATGTGGCGATACATTGCCAGTGTGAAGCAGGTGGCAGAAATCAGCAAGCCTTCTCAAGAGGAGCCAGGGATGAACCTAACATTAAACAGTGGGATTTTTATTAAGAAGTGGAAAAGAGCTGATAATGGCGAGTTACATGACAGCAGCCAGCCAATGTTTTGCTCCCATGGTCGGCATCACGCTCTGGCCAACAACAAGACAAAAAGGCTTTATTGTGGGCACAAAAGAATTGAGATTAGAGACTATAAGTGACCATAAAGCATCAAAGTGTCACAAGGAGGTGATATGCATTATTGGAAAGTTGGCCCTGGAGAAAACAGAAACAATGAATCCCAATAAGTCCCAATACTTTTGGCCATATTGTGTGTATTTTCTATATTTTTCCAGCCTAAAAAACAGCCCTGTGTGAGGAGCTGAACGTATTTCTCAAAAGTGCACACGCCATTGTTAAAAAGGGAGACACTTTTTTATATTTGCATTTACTGTTTAGTGGTTATCTTGACATGTTAGCTCACTTAACCTTATTAAACACAGAGAAGCTGCACTGTGTAGCACTAGCAACGTATTGCTGACAAATGCATTTTGCTCATAGGAAAGGTTTGATTGGACAGTTCATGTGAAGGTCAGATCTACCTAATGATGCTAATCTAATCTAATCATTTTTTGGTATTTCCTTGTAGATTTAATGAAAACAAGGGAATAAACACAGAATTGCAAAAATGTGATTATAAAATAATGGCTGGTAAAATATTTAAGTGGCTGGATGAAGAAAATTAAAAAAACAATAACAAAACTATGCTATATACCAGTATATATACCTATATACCAGTGCATTTACATACTGTATATCCAGTATCTTCGGTTTGGTCCTGATGATGATATAATAAGTATGTTAGCCTGAACTGCAGGTATATACAATATGTATATTATATGTATATATTAATTTTCTATTTTTAGACTGTCGACTTTTGGAGCTTAGGGTGTGTTTTAAAATTGTGATGGTGTTCATCACAATTAGAGTATATCTGCGTTTTAGTCCTGCTGATGGTATAAGACCTATCGCAGCTTGCTGCTTTTTAAATAAGGCATAAAACAGGACAGCCAATCAGACTAGAGGGTATTTACATATATCAGTCTCAAAGGGGCGGTGCTGAAACCTTAAAGAAAGGTTGAAAAACCTAGTACTACTATGAAAAGGCCCACTGGAAATATAGAAAATACACACAATATGGCCAAAAGTATTGGGACTCATTGGGATTCATTGTTTCTTCTGAAATCAAGGGTATTAAAAAGAGTTGTTCCTGCTTTTGTTGGATTAACTGTGGATACTGGATACTGGCAGCCTCAAAGGTGCAGAACTTCCCTGCCCAGGGAAGAAGACTTTCTACTAGATTGGAGGACCACTGCTGTGAGGATTTGATTGCGTTCAGCGACAAGAGTGTTAGTGAGGTCAGGATGTTGAATGATCACCACGCCACCTCATCCCCAACTCATCCCAGAAGTATTGCATGGAGCTCCACCATCATTCCAGAGGACACAGTTCTTCCACTGCTCCATGGCTCAGTGCTGGGTGGCTGTATACCCCCTAGTCCATGTTTGTCTGTTACAGAGAGTCCTATTTCCCCTTCTCTACAGGGACTAGGGTGTGTGTGTGTGTGTCTGTGTGTGTGCTTAAATTACATAATAGTACTTAAGTACGTCTTGAGATTAAGAAATAAATACGTCCACAGTTGAAGACATTAAATGACCTTAAAGGAGTCAATGCTCTCTGAGATGCTGTAACATGTATCTCTCTTGGGTTGTATAACCAGAAAGAACCTTGTCACATCTCCCTGTCTGTATGAAGGGAGTGAATGGAGATCAGCAAAACACTTGAGAGTGAAATACTGATGCTGTTTAATGGTGCTCTCTCCCCTCTCCTCATCTACAGTGAGGTCAGCCCTGCGGGGTCAAATATTCAGCTGTAATTATCGCAGAACTCAGAAACACAAGCTCCAGCCTTCGGTTTTCGGAGGGAGTGCTTTCAGAGCAAGGCTGAAAAAGTGTTTATTCTTCCAAGGAAGAAAAGGGGCAGACCAAGTATGAATAAAATGTTTGGCATCGCCCGGGGAGAGTTGGAGTTGATTTATAAGAGATATTGATACCAGACATGGGATAATTTGGCCATCCAAATCAAATAATCCATTGTATAAGTAAGGACATAAAGGCCTTATCTTCGGAGCGCAGACGCATACGTTCAAAAAGCTTGTATCAACATTTTGTTTTGATTTATATACAGTGATTTGGCAAACTCTGGCCATTACTATGCTTTATGTCCTTGCTGTAGCTAAAGAAATGAGAGCAGCCTTCCCGAACCCCCCCTCCACAAAGCCCTTTTCCTCACTTCAGGGGGTTCGGCCCTTGTAAATGAGGACACTTCCTAACGAGCTGCTTATGATTCTGTCCAGCACCTGTTTACCAGACGTAGGCGCTAAAAAGTACTCTGCGAGCCTCCTTCTTCCTGGAGTGGGCTTGTATGGCGCTGTTATGTGAGCCTGTGCCCTACCACCTCCATCCTTGACGCTGGCAACCTCCCTGTCCCACAGAGCTGTGCTCTGCTTTCCAAGATCCAGGCAGTCCGTGAAAAACGTCCAAGTGGCTCCAATGCGCCCGTTCCGCTCGGATGAACGATGCCCGGCCCGCAACAAGGGTTTCTGTTTCATGGCGTTTCCCCAAGACATGTTCTCCCTGAGGCTTTGCTCTTTGGATACTGGCAGCCTCAAAGGTGCAGAAGTTCAGCCAGGACCCGTCTGCGTCACACAACTTTATAGTGCTGCACATGTTCAGACCCATCACCGAGAGCATGTCTGCAGCCACAGCCTAAATGGAAACAAAAACACCGGCGTGAAGAAGAAGCCGGTTTCTCCCAACGCAGGTCTGTTTTTCCTATCTCTTTCTCGAACCCTCCAGCTTCTTCTCCCCCCCTTCTTAAAACATAATTCGTGCTGTCACCCAAAGGATGCGTCCATCTGGACTCATCTGCTGGCTTTCCATCCTATACCCCTCATTGCGAATCTCCCAGAGCCGAGTCAAACCAGAAGGAGAGAGAAAAACTCACGCAGTCAGCGGCAAAAATAGTCGAGCTTTATTTTTCCTTTGCTTTTTTCTTTTCCTCTCATAGTATGAAAGCAGCTGGTTCGCACAACATGAGTCTGAACATTTGAACAAGCAAGTGAATGTGTAAAACGTGTCAATCGTGGAGCTCTCTCTGCATGTCTACAGGAACACTCATTTAGGTCAGGACAAAAAGGTGTGGCTTTTCACATCCAACCACAGACAGGATCCGAGACCCTTTCGTCAGCGGCCTTCATACACACGCCAGTTTGCCTTTGACATAAAGCAGTGTGCCTGTAGCCTGTAGGGGATCTGTATCACCGCTGTGACAATAACGGTTAGCTACTTTCTGGAACGTTTCCTCAAAACATTCGGGTGTGATTCTATCATCAGCTTCTCTGTACACTGTTTGCCACAATGCAGTGTCCAAGCAAAACCACGTGGCAAAGGCTTTACTCTCGATTGCCACAGTCCACAACCCTGGTCCTCTCAGTTTGCATCTGCCAATGCATCACCCATACCATCTCTCCACCACTGACCATCCTTCTTTCCAAATTACTGCCTGAAGAGAGCACCAAAAGCCCAATACATCTACTAATGCATTTTTTCCCCCCAGCGTGCTATTGGCAGAGAACGGAAGCTATTGATAAGTTTTCAGTCCTGGGATGGAACAGATGTGTGACAAAGTGTATCAGGAATGAAAAAGCTGATGATGCAAGACCAGTAAAATGGAATATGAGCGATTGTCAACTTCAAGACGGGAAAAAAAACACAGTATTACATGTACATAAACAAGCCACATATTAAAAACAGTAAACATTAAATGTCGACAAAAATAAATTATCTTTTTTTTATAATATATATATATATATATATATTTATAAAAGCTGGGTATTTGTGCTTTCGTCTCTGTTCAACAATTTGGTTTGTTTTGAAGCAATGAATGTTATTTAGTGGAAAAGGTATTACACAGTGTAATACTACATTAATGGCGAATGACTGTTACTGATAGTGCACATACAAATCTGGACTCTGTGGTCAGCAATGTCATATAAAAGCCTGAAGTGCAATTCTTAGTGTTTAGTGTCTCTACTCGCTGTGTATAAAAGAGGTTAGGAATGTTGGATTCCACCCAGGAGACTCGTTGATCATTTCAGAGAATTCAGGAAATTGACTTGGAGCTTGGCCCGTGTTGCCACTGGAGCCACCTTAAAACAGTTCTGAAAGCACTTTACCTTCCTTTTTTTTCCTCCATTATACAAAAATAAACTATTCCGCCATTCATAAAAGAGGCTTTCTGACGTCCCGGTTCAAAATTACCGCTTTCCATAGCACTGTTCGAGCCAGCGCTGCACATCTTTAAGGTTGTAGTAAAATGGACCCTTCCCTCCCAGATAAGCTATTTTCTTCTTCTGCACAATGCACACCCTCTCGTAAGACACGCCGTATGCTACGTTGGCGTTGTTATCCATGCAGTCCGCCACCAGCTGGCACTGTGGGGGTAAAGAGAAATGCTCCACGAGCTTCTGTGCGGCCGTCACCCGCTCCTCCAGATTCCGGTGCTTCTTGACCTTGAACGAGTAGGGCTTCATGGGCGGCGCCGCCCAGCCGTCCGAGGGGTGAGCCTCGTCGATGTAGACCAGCAGAAAGTCCGCCACGTCCGAAAAGTCCTCGACCAGCCGCCGGAAGAACGGCAGCTGGCTCAGGAATGGGGGTCAGGTGGCCGAGCCAAAGTTGACCACCAAGGGTCGGTCAGACGACTCAAAGTCCAGCAGGTGGCACTCGTCCGTGCTCTTTCTCCAGCTGCTGATTCCGGGCACCTTCACCACTTTAGAGTTTGGAGCCACCTCGCCAAGCTTCACCTGGAAAGGAGAAGACAAGGATTAGCATTACAGCTCTACTGGCATTCAACAAATACATCATCAAATACTGGGTTTAAAATACACTATATGTCCAAATGTTTGTGGACAGCCCTTCTAATGAATGCATTCAGCTACTTTTAGAGGCCCATTGCTCACACAGTTGTGCAAATGCAAACACACAGCTTGTCTAGTCCCTGTAGAGAAGGACTGCCAATAGAATAGGACTCTCTGGAGCAGATAGAGATATGGACCTATTGGCATCATGCCTATAGCCAGGCGTGTGCTAGAGGGGTATAAACCCCCCAGCATTGAGCTGTGGAGCAGTGGAAGAACTGTGTTCTCTGGAATGATGGTGGTTGCTCCAGCAAATACCTTTGGGATGAGTTGGGGAGCTGGGAGTGAGATGCAGTGGTGGTCATCCAACATCCTGACCTCACTAATGCTCTAGTCGCTGAATGCAATCAAATCCTGAAGTCTGAAATTTAGTAGAAAGCCTTCTTCCAGAGACAGCTACTTCAACAAAAGCAGGATAAACTCTTTTTTAATACCCTAAACTTCGGAAGAAACAACGAATGAGCAGGTGTCCCAATACTTTTGTTCTGATTTCATTGACAAGGCCAGGAGCCTTTATTGGCTGAGTGCACCCATTCATCCATTTACAAGACATTACAAAGTGCACACAATAACTTCTTGGCATCTTCAGTAACAGGAGAGGCCGTGTTAAAGCTGTGAAGGTGCCACACAACAGCAATACACACGCCCATACTACACAGCCCAGTGAAGCAAGTCAGGCACTCGAGAAATTATTTAAAGAGTGGCTTGGTTTCTCTGGGAACTTGAGCGGTGTCACTGAAAGTATAGTAAGTGTACACATGACCCTTTTCATCCATAATAAACCTGCACAGGACAACAGAGCTGGTAAGAGATTTACACAGCATTGTGATGTTGAGGCATTAAGCCCATTAAAGAGATGCTATTTGCCTAAGTACTCTCAGAAGAGGAGGGTCTTCAGTCTGGGTTTGAAGACAGCGAGCGTTGGACTCTGCCGTTCGGACACCCAGGGGAAGCTCGTTCCACCACTTTGGTGCAGGACAGAAAAAAGCCTGGACGCTCGTCTTCCGTGGATTTTGAGGGATGGCGGGTCGAGTCGAGCCGTACTTACAAACTTCTAAGCCAGAAGTGCACTCTCTGATCTCCACATCCTCAGCATCAGCTATATCCTCAAAACAACCAACTAAATACTTAGGAATTTCGTTTATCCCAGTCTGCCAATCTCTCAGACTTTCCGTGCAAGTGTTTATTTGCGCTCCGGCATTCTTCAAATCTATTTCGACTCTTATAAACTGCACTGGATAAACAAAGTGAATAAAAAACATGCAGGGCACATGACCCCTTTCATCCATAATAAACCTGCACAGGACAACAGAGCTGGTAGATTTACACAGCATTGTGATGTTGAGGCATTAAGCCCATTAAAGAGATGATCCTGAATTTTTTTTCAAAGTATGCCTTATCTTAGATGACTGAGAAGGCCTTACTTGAAAAGCCCATGGCCCGCGGGCAGGCCGCGAGTGTTATTACATTTACATTACATTACATTTAAGGCATTTAGCAGACGCTCTTATCCAGAGCGTCTTACAAAAGTGCTTTGCTATTTACTTAAGAAAAACCTCAGCTAGTTTGAAAAGGCTAGAATTCAAAGATACCTCCAAGTTAAGACATGACTGGACACAAGTCAATAGTGTGACCACTCTGCTATTCGCCTAAGTACTCTCTGAAGAGGAGGGTCTTCAGTCTGCGTTTAAAGACAGCGAGCATTGGACTCTGCTGTTCGGACACCCAGGGAAAGCTCGTTCCTCCACTTGGTGCCAGGACAGAAAAAAGCCTGGACGCTCGTCTTCCGTGGATTTTGAGGGATGGCGGGTCGAGTCGAGCCGTACTTACAAACAAACTTCTATTACCAAAGAACAGCCTCAGCAGTTCGTACAGAAGTCCCTGTAGTTACTGAGTAATACACCTCAGTGTGTAATAAGCCTTGGAGTGTTAAGGGATTAATGTAGTATCTATAATGCTTTAAAAAAGAGCCATTCAGTTGCTCCATTTGACAAAGTCCAAAAGTCCCTTTCTGTCTCACACTCTGCTCCTAGCAGAGCATGACCCAAAGTGGGAACACAGGTTTTTGCCTGACCCAGAAACAAATAACAACAAATGTGGTCCCCTGGCTTGCTTTAATTGTTTCTACTGTGCCACTAGTTGAATGCCAGTTGCATAAATCACCCTGGCGCTCATCAGCCGGGGCATTCGGGCCCTCTATACAGAGCTGACAGTGAGTTAATAGTTAAGGATGCTGAAAGCATTCAACTGGCAGGCGTATAACTTACTACGCCTTACTAGGCAATCTTTGATGGACGTCAAGTTAAAAAGTAACACCAATGGGGACCCAGACATTTGGCAAAGGGTCCAACAAATTTGAAGGCCATTGCCCTGCGGGGCCGTTGACTGTCTGTCTGGAGATCAAAGTTCAGGATTCTTTATACTGAATGGAATTACCTGCGTGATACAATAACCCTTGACTTTCAGTGAATGGAGACAATTGGAGATTTCCATTCAAGCCTCCTTGTTACTGGAGGATACATTACTTAAGCATAAGCTTCATTTAAAAATAATAATTCAATAAAAAAAAGACACAGGACGTTGCCTAGGCTTTGTTTAAAACTGCTAACCTCAGTTAGTGAAGCAGAATGCAGTCATGGATGCCCATCAGAAGCTAAACGTATCCCAGCCCTCCTATGTGCATGCATCTAGTAATGAATGCAGATGTGCTTAAACCCAGTCCAGTAAGTACACACGTGCACACTGTATGCATACAGCAGAAAGTTCAGTTGTGTTTACCTACTCTCGTGCATCCCACAGTAAGTCCAGTCTGGCTTACTTGCTCACATGCATGCAGCTTAAATTGTAACTGTGCTGTATGCATGCAGCAAGTCCACCCAAAAGTGCTTAATATGCATACAGCCGCAGTACTCTCGTGCATCCCATGCATGCAACGTAAACGGTACCCATGATATGTATGCATGCAGCAAAGTCGTGCAGCCGTGCTCATATGCCTGTGCGTGCAGCACACGGGCACTGTGGGCACCTGGGGGTGAGCGCGCCGCTTACCTGCTTGTAAGCGTCCATCAGGAAGCTGTTCCAGATGGACTTCAGGCCTGCCGCGGTCAGCATGCGCTGCCACTCGCCCCCGGAGCCCGAGCAGCTCAGCAGAGACACCACGCGCTTCACCAGCACCACCGAGTCGTAGAGCACGAAGAAGAGGCAGTTGGAGAAGAAGCCGGGCAGGATCTGCAGGGTGATCAGCAGGTCCACGCTCAGGGCGCCCATTTTCCGCCGCCGCCCGTGGGGTCCCCTGCCCCCACACCTCACCTGTCTGTCCAGGCTCATGGTGGCCCTCGCGCACCGTCATCAAACTAGGAGTCGAATGGGGCAGGTCCGAGGCGCGCGCGTACTGGCTGGCTGGGAGGCGCCGCGCGGGCTGGAGTGAGTGACACTTTCGCCACTTTCGCCACTCACTTTCTGCACCCCCCTCCTCTCCTGTTGCACTTCCAAAGGTTCCCCGGTGAGAAGTCGCCCTTTTTATACCCTCCACACATTCCCGCCTTTCAGACGAGCCGCCAGCTTTCGTCCAGGGGTAAGACCGTGACGTCACGCGGAGAGGGGGCGGCAGTAAGGGCGATGGGACGGAGCACGCGCTTTCTCTGATAACTCAGTAATACACACCGTGCAGGGTGAGCTAGTGTGTGTGTGTAGAGTGCAGGTATGATGTGGGGATAAAATAATAATAAATAAATTAATAAATAATAAATTAACATATGTGTGTGTGTGTGTGTGTATGTATGTGTGTGTGTGTCCTTCAACATTTGGACATATAGTGTATATATAAATATATGTCCTATATAGTGTATAATGAACATAGGGCATTTGTATATTGGGGTGTCCAAATGTCTGTGGACACCCCTTCTAATGAATGCATTTACATACTTTAAGTTGCATCCAGTGCTGACACAGAAATAATATACCATATATATATATATATTCTTTCTTTGTTGCAGACGAGCCGCCACCTTTCGTCCAGGGGTAAGACCGTGACGTCACACGGAGAGGGGGCCTAATGTGCCTAATGTCAAGGCGTGGACTATGTGAGAATGTGGGATGCGCCTATGAAAAATTTGCCAAATCTTCTCTGCCATTGCCAAACAGCTTATCTTGCAGTTTGTTTTGAGCTTCTGGTACCTCCCGGATGAGCACCAGGACCTGTGAGCATGGGCCCTGCTACAGTGGTCAGTAGGTGTCTGCTCCAAGAATCTGGATAGGGCCCGTGTGATAGGGCAACTTCAGGCCGGTGTTCAGCAAAACCAAGTTCCAGCATTGTTTTTGAGTGAGCCCTAGTACCATCTCCAAACTGAAGGCCAAGTTCCATATAAAGGGGGGCTGTCAGAGACAGGCCACGAAGTGGGCGTCCCAAAAAGACGACACCCCAAGAAGATCGTTTCCTCGCCCTGTCAGCTCTTAGGTCTCATCGGGCTGCCACGAGGCCTGCCATGACTTCCCTTCACCCTCATGCCCGTTTGCGTTGATGTCGGCAACACGTGCACTGGAGCCTGAATGTGTGGAGGAACGTTATGCTCAGCGATGAGTCCAGGTTTTGCCTAAGGCCGCTGGATCATAGAGTCAAAGAGTGGAGAAGACGTGGAGAACGCTGTGCTGATTGCTGCACTGATAGAGTAGCATCTTATTGTGGGATCAGCTTGGGCGTGCTGTTCGAGTGACCAACGCAACCACGTTGGCTGACTTGCATCAAATGTTGGTTGAAGAATGGGATGCTATCCCACAGCAGTCTGTGACCAGGCTGCAGGTGCCAGGCTGTCTGGCTGTGTATGGTTCTTCCACATGCTTAAACATGATATATATATATATATATATATATATATATATATATATATATATATATATATATATATATATATATAACTTAGCACATAAAGTACAGGTATTTGTGTTTGGTAGATTATTTCTGTTCTTAATATTAGTATGTAAATGCATTCATTAGAAGGGGTGTCCACAAACATTTGGACACCCCAATATACATATGCCCTATGTCCAATATACACTATATTGGACATATATTTATATATACACTATATGTCCAAATGTTGAAGGACACGCACACATATACACACACATACATACACACACACACACGTTAATTTATTATTTATTATTTATTTATTTATTTATTATTATTTTATCCCCACATCATACCTGCACTCTACACACACTAGCTCACCCTGCACGGTGTGTTATCAGAGAAGGCGTGTGCTCCGTCCCATCGCCCTTACTGCCTCCCCCTCTCTGCGTGACATTACGGTCTTACCCCTGGATGAAAGCTGGAGGCTCGTCTGAAAGGTGGGAATGTGTGGAGGGTATAGCATATATATATATATATATATATATATATATATATATATATATAAATATATAGCATTGAAGCATATCTATTTGTCCATTTATACTTTATACATTACTTACTAACTTCTTATCTAACAAACAAGAACCAATGACTGATTCATTTGATGACTGATCAGATAATGTGGGACAGGCAGGAAGTGTGTACATAAATAAAAGTGGACATAAAAGAATGACTGAGTTCAAATGTTTTTTTTATGTTTTAAAAAACATTTTATTCTCAGGCAAAATTAGTCCCATCAAAAATAATAACTGTTATCACACCAGTTATTACTGACATCTGCTGAAATAACAGCCTAATAATAACTTTCCTCCCCAGACAAGGGGACACTCAGTGGTTGTACTATTTAATGCTATAAATCAGGCACTCTTAGGCTGATATTGGCCTGTAATGGACTTGATGAGCAAATCTGCACAGTCCATAGACTTGAACTGAACCAAGTTGATGCTATTTGTGTTATTGTTTTAATACAAAAGTAATACACACACACTGAAGGCACTGATGCTGGGGTGCAGATTTGATCTAAGATATGGGCAAGAAATTCAATACTCTTATGCAATCTGATGCTTTCTATGTCAACGTTAATAGAAAAAAAATAAACAAACAATATTAAAAGTAATTTAATGAAAAATAAATCATAATTTCATGTATTTTTTTAAAACTATTGAGTATATATATATATATATATATATATACACAAAAAATATAATATTTGTATAATATATTGTATATTATAATATTTTGTATATTATTATTATTATTATATTATAATAATCAAAAATGTCATGATAATGAACCATGCCACAACCTCCCAAAATCATCTCGTATTAAATCACACAGTCAGGGGGGGCATATCTCTTCTCCCTTGCTTAAATAGGCTGGAACATCCGGCGTACGGGGGACTGTTAGCAGTAAACTCCATATCAAACTCTGTAAAACGAGCCTGTCTGTATTACAGCATTACTAGGCTGGATTTCCAGGCCTTGGTCTCACTTGGGCAAACAGAGTTGAGGTTCAGGAATCAGCCCTATTATTTGAGGATGATCAGATACAAACCCATCAATTTTTTTCAGCAAATCAAAACGTCTGACATGTGATGAGGTGGGATTTATGGCCTCTGTATATTCCTCTGTGTGTGTGTGGTGCACACAACCAATCAGACAGGCTCTCCTCAGCTCTGCCGAGAAACTGCACCGAATCCACATGCCACTTAAGAAAAGCCACAGTGGAACTTGTGAAGACCACACTATTGGAGAACTGAGAACTTTGATCAGACTGAGATCAGACTTTGATAAATGTACTGAAGGTACAGTTGAGTCCCATGTTGTAGGAAAAACACATTTCTTTACTCTTTTCAAAATATGAGCCAATTTTTATTCATGACAACACCTTCACATGCACTATATGGACAAAAGTATTCAGACACATTGACGTTCATATTTTTTTTTCTAAAACAAGGGTTTTAAAAGGAGTTCATCCTGCATTTGTTGGAGCAACTGTCTCTACTGTCCATGGAAGAAGGCTTTCTACTAGATGTTGGAGGAGCATTGCTGTGAGGATTTGACTGCATTCAGCAACAAGAGTGTTAGTGAGGTCAGGATGTTAGATGATTGCCACCACACCTCATCATCCCCAACTCCCCAACACATCCCATACAAAAGTATCGGATGGAGCATCAACCATCAGTCCAGAGAACACAGTTCTTCCACTGCTCCACAGCTCAATTCTGGCAATTCATGTCTGGCATTAGGCATGTTGCCAATAAGGTCATGCTTATCTGCTTCAGAGACTCCCATTATATTGGCAGTACTTCTCTATAGTGACTAGACAAGCTGTGTGTGTGCATTTGCACATCTGTGCCAGCAACGGGTGTAGCCTAAAGTAGCTGAATGCATTCATTAGAAGGGGTGTCTACAGACATCTGGGCATATAGTGTATATGCTTCTATTATGACTACAGCAGTTTAGGCTTGCCCACTCATGTTGAAGTTATAGGACTTTTTTATAGGATTGAATGGCAACATAGAACAGCCAGTCAGAACAGAGGTCATTTACATATATCAGTCTTACTGATATGCAATGCATTGGGAATGTATTCAGATCCCCAGTCTGCACTCAATAGCCCAAATTGTATTCACTTTAAGTGTAGACTAATGGGGGAAACCCTGTTATTCATTTAACATAACAAAATGGGGAAAAAAATGAAAGGATCTGAAGACTATCCGAATGCATTGTATATCAGTCTTAAAGGGACAGTGGCTGAAATCCGCCCTTTTAAATTCTCAGAGATAAAGAGAGGTTAAATATGCTCAGGTAAGATGGATTATGACTGTTTTTGGTTCATAAAACCACACAGATTTTGAAATAGATATGATATATGCCTGAGATATGACACACTGTAAATAGCTGGATTTGGAAAAGTGTCTGAAAGTCTTTAAAAGCGCCCTTGTTTAGAGAAAACAGTGTCAAGTTCAGAGAATTACATAAGTAATTGAACATGCGACCGGAGGGACGTAATAATGACTTAATTGACTGTTTGACAACACTGTGTCACTCAAACAGGTTTGCAATTAATTATCGAGGTCTCTCGAGGTCAGAGGGCCTCTGCCACCTGATTTTGAATCTGTAATGATGTTAGATTTGTATTGTTGCGTACCCCACTGACCCAGAAACCCCATCCAAGCCAATCAAGGTCAGCCAGACAAGGATTCCTTTGTCCGATGTGCATTTGCATCTCAAACACACATATCAATCTCTTCTTGTACTCGCAGTGCTTATATGAGATGTTCCATATACACATTTTCGGCCTTAGATCTTTGTCCAAAAGAAAGCAAGGAGGATAGCGGGGGTTGGAGGAATTATGAAAATATGTTTTGCTTAAATATCAGTGACTCCCAGATGAATAGTGCCATAACAATAGTAGGATTGATGAGCGGGGTGGACAGCGGCCGCTGCTTTCCCTTTTAGCCTTTTCTTGTCACCAGCTGTTTGGTCCCCTTTGACTTGACAGTCCACTCACGGGCTTGCATGCAATGGGTCAGTGGGTTTATGCTACTCCCAGCTCGTTCTTTAAGAAAGTATTTGGAAGGCCAGTCCAACATCACTCGCACACTAGAACTGTAATAAGGCTGCGATGCAAAGCCGAGGACGTGGTCAGCCAAATACTGCTATCACGTTTTCAATTCGGCCTCATTCGTGCGGCACGATTTGTTAGTGTTTTGGGGGAAGTAGCACTCTGTAAAATGTCAGACAGCAGCACATTACAAGAGCATGAGAATGCAGTATGCGATAGGGCTCATGTTTACATGCAGACGCACATACAGAAGGTCCAAAAGTCTGAGGCCGCATAAAAAAATCCAGGTTTTTTATTATTATATAAAGCTGGAAATATGTTTTAAACAAAGAAGGATGGGGGGGGGGGGGGGGGGGTAAATGGCCAGATTCTGCACTACGTAGAGGTCACTTCTACTCAAGACCCAATAACGTATGTTTATGTCAGTTCTCGTTCGACTGAAGCTTGTGTTCAGTCCAGACTCTCAGGTGGACCTAACCGGCTCATCATGCTTGTATTAAAGCAGCATTATGCTAGAATTGCTAGTTTTTGCTCCTGGCTTCCCCCCGCAGTTGGGGAGTGTAATTACATTTTTTTAACACTGTCATAAATACAGCTTTCGCCTTGAGCTCCCCTTCATGGGAGTGGAAGTGATTAAAACATGTGGGCTGACAAGGTAGAGTAATATTACAGTATTACAGGATTTCACACACATTTGACTACATTATTTAAAAAAACAAAGGTCATACAAAGGGTTCCTAGCTATTTTGGTTCATAATCAACCATTTGTGTAAAAGAGATATGAGTATAAAAAACAAAATCTTTATATCAACTTCTATCAACTTCTAATCAACTTCTATAAATCTGTATGTATATTTCTATAAATCTATATATTTTACACATACATAGATTAATAAGATTAGTTCTTTATGGAACCCAAAATGGAACTTCTATAGCTTACAAATCAAATCAAATGAAATCAAGTTTATTGTCACATCACATTAACATATATCATGCTAGTAAAAAAACACAAATATATGCAAAATGAAAATACAAAATATATATGTTAACTCACACTATGCATAAACTATACATGCACAGTTTACAATGTACAGATTTAATATATAACATATTATATATGGTCTAATATAATTTAATATACAGATGTTTACATTGTATTACTATTTATGTTGCTAAAAGAACCATGTGTATCACCTTTATAATCGTGGGGTTATGCAGAATTACTATGGTGATGCCTTTCTAGCTATTACAGTTAGTGAAGCATCAGCATTGTTCTGAAGCTGCTGTTTTAAAATAATTTGATAAATACTGTTGCTTTAAAGCAGCATTATGTGAAATTTGGTATTTTTGCTCCAGGGCTCCACCTGCAGTCAGGAAGAGAAATTAGCTAAAAGAAATTCTATGAAAGAAGCATGTGGACTGATACAGGAATACTGTAACACTGAAATTACAGTAAAGACGCTCACACATAAAATATAAGGTGGGATTGTTAATAATAGGTTAATAAAAAGGACAAGGCCAAAACTGTAGTACAATGGAGGAAAGTGAGGTCAAAACCGTGAACAATACTTCACACAGAAGTGTGTTACAGACCGGCTTAGATACGCAGGACCGGCGTAATCAGTCAATACTCAGTTGTGCCTGATCGGGCAAGCTGCCTCTCATTGGTTGTCCGGGGTATCCTGGGAAATGGAGTTATCTGGGCTGGTGGTATCAACAAAAGAACCGGGTTGTGTGACAAAGTATTACAGGTATTATATTTTGGATAAATATGACTTGTGTTGCGCAGTGTCACACAGATCTCATGAGCGTAAAGTTTCATACTGTTACTTTAAGTTAAAATTGCTACATAATGTTGCTTTAAATCATAGACAGAAACAAGTCTTAGATATTTGGAGCCCACTGTATATACAAGCCATCTCTGTCATACTGTCAGCGTACAGGCCTATCCCAGCAGAGCATTAGCGATATGGGCAATGATAATTGAGCTACTACTTTTTGACAAAGCCGTGTTAATCTAATTCTCGTATGCTATCATTTAGGGAATGATGCAGATCCTGAGAGTCCCACCTAATAAACATGTTATGCCCGTGCAGTTTTCCTCATCTACCTGCTCATGAAGGTAACACAGCCCCTGATTTAGAAGGTCTCCACAGAGCTGAAATCATAACGGAGTAAATTATTCAGTGGCAAATTAGCCTTTGCTTGAATCTCCGCGGTTGAGCTCTGAACTTTTTAAGGCCTTCTAATCCATCTCCATCTACAACTGTTATGGCAACAAAGATAGAGCTAAAATATTTGCAAAAGAAGCATTTGCAACCCCATAGCTTCTCCTTCCAGCTGCAGTGTGTTATATTTGAACATTCCCAGGAGGTCACAACCACACATCATCTCCTGAACTCTACTGACTGGACCTTTGCAAATGGCCTAACGGTCGGGCATGAGTGCCATCCTGATACCATCCTATTATTCCACAAATATAAAATACACCTTTTTAAGTTTGTTGAACTAATGATCTTTTAAATGTGGCTCCACAGAACCTCTGCATCCCGGTCAGCTCAGAAGCAGAGCTCCAGGTCTACCAGTTGTGTCAGGTGTAAACGTGGCTTACCATCCAAAAACCAGTATCAGCCTCTCTAAATGGCATTTGTCATGTTACGCAGTATTCCCTAGAGCAGTGTATCTCTCAGTTATGTTCTATATTATTGTAATCAGCAGATTATAAAGCGATTTTATCTTAAAACAGCAGCTTCAGGATCATGCTGATGCTCCACTGACTGTAATTGTGAGTATGGTGTCTCTGTCATTCCCACTCTAGGCCAGAATGCCGCTGCTGCACTATGGAGCTTTGGTGGAGGAGCTGCAGGAGAGAGACCTCTCTCCAGAACTGCTGTGTAACACTGCATGGCCCAAGTCATACCAGTCTAAAATCCTGTAGTGTTACTCTACCGCCTCAGCCCACGTGCTTCTCTACCTTCAGGTGCTGCTTCTGTATCTCTCAGCTTGTTGACACATGCAAGGCAATGTTGTAAATATATATATATATATATATATATATATATATATATATATATATATATATATATATATATATGCACTCTCCAAATGTAGGGGGAGCCCATGAGCAAAAAATGCAAAATGTTGCATAATGCTGCTTTAACACCTTAACACTGCAAGGCCTATTACACACTAAGGTGTATTACTCAGTAACTACAGGGACTTCTGAGCAAACTGTTGGAGCTATTCTTTGGTAACAGAAGTCCCATCTAGTCCCGTCGGCAGGCAATAAGCTATTTAACGGGTTAATATAGCCTAGAACTGCCACCTTTGACAGGAAAAGGACATTTGACTAACATACATTGACCAATCATAGCTTACTGGACAGTATCCAGTGCAGGCAGCTGTTTGCTGTTGCTAAGAATAATTTACAATTCTGTATTTTTTTTATTATTTTTTTATTTAATTAAATTAAAAACATTTCTCAAAAGTGTGTACACACACACACACACATATTTGAATGGATTTTTCATAAAATGTTATTCATCTTCCCAGCAAAAGCAATATCTCAGAAAGTCTACCACTCCATACATTCTCCTCAAAGTGACTGTAACTGTAGTTATGAAGTTTCTCCCATGTTCAAAGCAGGGCTCTGTCCCAGTCTTTCCTTAGTCTAGTTTCTCGGGCTGAATTTAAGAAACAAGGATTTACGTGAGTTAGAACGTGCTTCAGGAATCTTCCAATTAAAGATACTAGCAAGAATATATTATACAAAAAACGAAAACAGCAATTAATAGACATATAGAAAAATGCAGTACAGCGTTGGGTCCACCGGGTGGCACCAGATATCCTTGAGTTTTCTAGCGAAACTACAGCGCTTGTTAGCTTCATGTGGGATTTTTCTCTATGGGATCTCAAAGATGATAGCTACAGAAGCTCGGCAATTAGATCAGTGCCAAAGACAGTTGGCTCTGATCACAAAAATTCCACAGATTCTTGCGTCTTTTTTCACAAAAACATTTACTGTCTTTCCACAACATCAACAGAATTTAATCAACTTCACCGCCGGGATGTGCTGACCCTGAGGTCAACATACCAAGGACTATGATATACTGACAAGATGAAGAGCCATCATTTGCATGAATAGATTGCAAATGCCATGTTCATTATCTTCTGTATCGCCACTAGCATGCAAACTACAGCTTTTCCCACCAGTGCTCATGTATTTGCATGTCTTTGTGGATATGAGACACCAGTGATACATCTTTTCAAATCAACACTCAGGAATGTTGGAGCGAAATCAGTCCAGACGGCCTGGAAGTGGAGCTGGCTAGCTAGGGTTTGGTCCCTTACAGATGCACAGTCATTAGAGCTGCAAAAAGCTGGCCAGCTCTCTTCTGGTTCAGCCAGATGCTGAATCTGTTGTGCTATACCACAACATTATCTCAGCCCTGTCCTACATGCTGACACATGACTAGCAAACCCCAGGTGCAGTGAAACAGCACTGTAATTAGATCAAATACGATCATATACACACGGAACCTCAGGAACCAAAAGCTAAGTCTATTAAAATGTTCACGTATAAGAGTTGCAGAGGGTAACAGCTACACCATATGGACAGATGTTTGTGGACAACCTGTCTAACTAATGCATTCAGCTTCTTTAAGTTGCACCCATTGAACCTGTTGGCACCATACCTAATACCAGGCGTGTGCTAAAGGGGTATAAAGCCCTTCAGCATTGAGTTCTCTGGAATGATGGTTAATGCTCCATCCAATACTTTTAGGATGGGTTGAGAAGTTAGGGATGAGGTGAGGTGGACCTGACTAATCCTCACTGCAGTGCTCCTACAAAATCTAGTAAAAGCCTTAACTGGACAGTACAGACAGTTACTCCAACAGAAGCAGGATCAACTCTTTTTTAAAACCATGAATAAGCAGGTGTTCCTATACTTTTGGTCATATTGTGTATTTGTTCATTTACATTGATAGCATTTAGCAGACACTCTTTTTTAGAGCAACTTATGGAAGTGCTTTGATGTCCACTCAGAAAATACACCTAGTTTCAGTAGGCTAGAATCCAAAAGATGCCCCAAGCTTAGATGCCTAAAGCTTTTGACCACTGCCATCAGGTCTGGAGAGGCTGGTCCATTTTTGGCTTTGTAGGGCAGTGATGGGTGGCTACAGGAAGCCAGTGAAGAGAACGCAGCAGAGAGGTAACATAGAAGACAAATCATGCTGCCACATCATTCTGGACCAGTTACAAAGGCCTGATGGTATGCATTAGGAAGACCAGCCAGGAGGGTGTTACCGTAGTCAAGCCTTGAAATGACAAGGGACTAAACAAGCGTCTGGATGGCTTCTCTAGAGTGAAGGGGTCAAATTCTCCACATGTTGTGTTTGCAACACCAGAATAACATCAAAGCGTTCATTACCCTGCTACAATTTGATCCCCATAATAGAGGCCAATACACAACAAATGCTACAAACCAGTTAGAAGCAATGGACAAACTCGAAGGATCACTCATCAACTGACCGGCCGGTAGGACTTTACTAAAGACGGCACCCTTATTAGCCATTCTTGACACTTAAGTATAAACATTTGCAAAGGCTTATTCCAGTCAGCATCATTGACAATTGACAAAAGCATCATTTATGACTGATTAATAACTGATGTCTGATTAAATAAGCCTTTTTAAATGATTATGCAAGCTTATGTGAGGCCTAAGCAGCCTCATAATCACTGTCTTTCGGTAAAGTGCTACCAACTCATCTCCTGGCAACTGTCTTAAGAGAAAAAGGTGCTCCTGAACTACTGTTTTCCTACATGAAATGACCTCCTAGTGAGTCACGGAAGAGGCAGATGCTGCAGCCAAGCAAGAAACTATTCCACCTTACTCACGAATAAAGAATGTAATTTTGTTTATTATATAAACACCACTAATTTCATGGAGATTAAGCGACTCTCCACTGTAAACAATGTCCTATAGCTGCTCTGGACAAATATTTACCCTCATCACCACAATGTATACAAGCAGGACTAAAGCCAAGAGACAATGAGTGCCAATAGTGCAAACTTGGCTCCCGGCATCTGTATAGAATGTTTATGCACAACAATGTATAATGAGAATTTAGCCAAGAATTCAATCACTGCCACTGGATTAAGTGCAAACAAGAGGACACGGCCTAAAACCATGTACGCATTCCCTGTAGTCCTGCGTGTCCTTAGAGACAGACACAAACCGAGTCCCCTGGGAGGGTTTATTCACTCCAATGTGGAATGTTAAGATGAATGTAGTGTATATAGTATTTACAGGCACGGAGATAAGAAGTAACGTCTCGGCCAGCCAGCAAGCAAAGCCAGAATACGGGTCATCCTGTGGTTTTGGAGCATCGCTGACCCAGTTTCTAAAACAAAACGCACTCTCTTGGTCAGGACTCTGAACACAGTAGCCAGAACATTTAGAACCAATCAACACAAGTATGGCACACAGTGTTCAGGATTAGGAGCTTCTCTGTCATACCAAGAAATATGAGAGCGGATTCTTACATAAGAGGATCAACACCCGGACACATTTCGTGGCAAAACGTGGGGGAAAAAAAGTCTGGTCAAACTGTACCAGTGGGTCAGCTTCTCCCCCCAAAAAAACTCCTGCTCATGCTTGAGGGGGTAGGGGATTAAAGCTTATGGGCTTCGACCGTGTGTCATAAGCCTAAATCTCATCCATTAGCCACATGCAGTCGTCACTGCAAGAGTGCATGCACAATGAGCCTGGCTTATGTTCTTTAAATGCATTGAGGCTTCAGCAAATTAAATCTCGCACTAGCAAAGGCAACAATCTTCATTGTGCTCTGCAACCATTTAAGCTAATTTGCTGCTGAGTAAGACTACAGAGCTGCTCATGCGGTAAAACAACTTTTTAGCAGAAGGAAAAAACCTTAACTTTTACTGGAAGTCAATGTAAAAAGTTATTTATTTCAAGCCTTTTTGGAGCATTTCTATGGGTCCATTTGCCAGGAAATTCTGACACCATATAAATAAACAACTGCCAGATTCACATTATGTCAAAAAGTGAAAAACGGCGAAAGTGGATATACAAACTTTTTGCATGACAGCGACCTATGGACATGGCTCCAAGACTACTGGCACTGTATTGTGATAAGGCTGGACCTGTGAGATTGTAAACAGGCCATTATTACACAAGAGGGATAATGAAGCCATGAGATAAAGATAAACTTGTTTATTAGGTTAAAGCAGCAGTCATTAATGAGATTTGGGCCACCCTTTCTAGAACCTTCTCACGATAGGCCCAGAGAAAAATGGGATTATCTAAACTTTATTGATGGGGTCCTCTATTTTCCTAAGAGTCTTTTTAAAGTCAGTGGGTTCAGTATAGGAAGTCTTTCCAAAAGATTCTTCCATAGGGCTGATTTAGATCCATGTAAAACATAGTGTGTCAACCGTCTACCTTCAGAAGTGTGGAAATATTTTGCTCTTGGTCTGAGTATGAGCTCCAAATCCGAAAACCTTTAACACCCACCTTCCTCCCCATGAGTTATGACATTACTCTAGACATAATGTGGAAATATAGCACAATTCCCAACTGAAGCCAAATCCACTCCCTGAGCTGTATGCACTATAGAACTATTCAGTGTAATTCCAGGCAATATTCAGCTTTGGCTGGAATCACTTATTAAACATTAACATACAGAGTATCTATAAACAATAAAAGGGTTGAGTGGACAGCGTGCTCGGCCTACAAGGCCTCCAGAATCATTGCTATCATTGCTAGTCTGTGCTTTTAACTTTCCTTGTAACAAAGTAATGTTTTCAGTAAGTCAGTAAGTGAAGATGTAGCAGAGCACAGTCAAGCATACCTCCATTTCCTTGTTCTGAGAAAGTGCTCACTCAGCTGTCGGCAGTCAAAGACGGATTCAGACTGAGCTTGTCCAAGTGTAAGGGACCTCCTGCAAATTTCGGAGCTTTTCTCTCCACATCAGCAGTTTGTTTTCAGAGAGCTCCAAATGGGATATCGGCTAGACAGTCTAAAGAAAAGGTCTGAATATAGGATCAACAAACTACTGATCATCTGGGGAGCCAGGGGATGACAGGGGCACTAACAGCTATCAACGATATATTCAGGACATATTTTGCGGCCACATGTGTTGCCTCTCATGGCAGGACTTCCAACTGGCATTGTTCAGCAGGATAATGCCCACCCATACACAGCAATCCCAGTTTCCCAAGAATGTCTCCGCCAGATTTGCCACCAATTGAGCATCTATGGGACCAGCTGGGACGCCAGTTTTGGCAACCTCGGGAGCATGCAGGATCTACAGCACCAGCAGGATGCTATTCGGAACCCGGCCTACATGCCCAACCGTATCTTGTATCCAGGCTAGCGGCGGCCCAACATGATACTAGAGACTCCTTCCAATTGTACAGTTTCCCTCAGTAACATGTCCTTTGACTCCAGACTCCTTTTTGGTTCATCATTTGGTGCATTTTTTTTGTCAGTGACTATAAAAGAACATCACAACCCCTGGTTTCTATCACCACCACTGCAAAGACATCTGAAGTAGTCTTCTCTACTGTAAGCCATTTCACACCAGACCACTCCAAACGACTGAAAAATCAATGAGTCTCTTTAAAGCAGACATGAGGCTCAGCATCTTGGCATCCACAGCTGGTAATAAACACCAACCTGGCTAATGATTAGCAGTAACGCTTTGTCCTGCTGCTTTCTCGGTCAGTGCCAACGCACAGAGAGAACATCTGAAGTAGAAGCATCTATGAATAGTGTATGAGAGGTCACGAGATCTGCTAGTTGAGGTTTAGAGACACAATAGATAACTCAAAGCGCAAATTTACAACCTGCGCCATTGACCCAGCCTTAAAGATCAGGTTGCCTTCTCCCCTTTCTCCCTCCTGCTGCGCAGAACAAGGAGACTTGCACCTGTCTACTACATAAGCAGCAATTGACTAACGCAATTATCCATTACACTGAAAGGTCACTGACGTAACAATGCTTTGTACAAACGCATGTTTTGCTGGGCACAAGCTCACCTGCTGATCATATCTTAATATCCTCTTGCATTATTTCTAATGGTATTCTCAACTGCATTGTTATTCAACACAAAAGACCTGGACATGGACATTAGCTAAATCAATAGAGCGAAGCGTCTGTGATATGGGTTCCGATAAGTGTTCTGTTCCAAGCATAATGTTTTGGGAGATTAGAGCGGTCACATGAACTCTCAAAAACAATATTGAAGTTTTGCATGTGCTTCATCTGTCAGTAAATGTATTACTTGGCTTGCCTGTCCTTAATTTACATTGCTTTTCTGCTGTACGTTTCCTGGGAACAGCCTGTGGTACCTTTTGAAAGTTTTGCCAAAATGTCAAGTGATGCAAGAATACTGTATAAGGCGGTATCGATACAGCACAACAACCAGGGGAAAGCTTCTCTAAGCCCTGTAGAGAAGTAACGACAATAGAAAAGGACTTTCTGGAGCAGATAAATAAGAACCTATTGGCACCATGCCTGATGCCAGGTATTTACAAGCATTGAGCTGTGGAACAGGGTAACTGTGTCCTCGGGAATGCTAGTGGTGCTACATCCAGTTGGGGAGTTGGAGATGAGTTAGGGTGAGGATCATCCAACATCCTGACCTTACTAAATGCTCTTGTTGCTGAATGAAGATATCAGATCTTCACAGTAATGCTCCAAAATCTAGAAGAAAGACTTCTCTGGACAGTAGAGACAGTTACTCCAACAAGAGGAGGATGAATGAAGGCCCACTGTAAGTTCCCCAAAGAACCGTTTTTTGAGGATCTGTAAATGTGAAGAGTTGGATTGGATAACACATCAAAGCTACTTGTCTAATTTAACATCAAACAGTAAAGTGCAGTCTATTTTCATATGTTCTTCTTCTTGATCACACGGGCACCTTAAGACCTAAAGGCTTCCAACACAAGTGAAATTATGGCTGACTTCTTGCTGCAAATCGAAACCCTGTTAGTCAGCCTACCTAATGCTACCTAATGATCTTAAACGTTCTGGAAAAATTTGGAGACACTTAGTAGCATGACCCTTAACAAGAGACACCTCCTTAACCTTAGTCAAACCTCTCAATACACACAGCCCAACACTAAATACACTAAAACAAAGTACTGTACAACTTACCTTAGTACTGACTGTGCATTCATTCCACATACATGTAGTCCACAATCTACTGCCAGGTTTTTTTATTGTCAGCAGTCTTCAAAGTGGTGCGTTGGCTTAGAAAGTTAGTTCTTAAATTCCAGTTCATATTAATGGTTTCTTTGTGTTCTTTGTGTCTGGATAATGTCCAGACCTGATTCTTTGAACATTTTCTGGAGTTTATATGTGAACACAAGTACACATTTTTCTTTTTTACATTACACTTCTGACTATTCCATTTCTTTCCAATAATTAATTATTTAAAGGTAATCAAATGTCTGATTTTTAAAGTTAAAAGAAAAAAAAACATATCTATAAAACATGGTGGAGGCGGCATCATGATTTACAGTAGATATGCATGGTAGCCTCTGGAGTAAATCAGACTAACAAATGAGATATTCCCAGTGATATCCAATCTGAAAGGCTAAGACTTTTTGCATTAAAGGTAGACGTCTAACCGGAACTGCATGTCATCTAGAGCCTCATCTGGAGAACATCAAAACAAGCCCACATAACTGAAAAAACACTGTTCAGGGACTGATATTTTGATTCTTAATCTATACTGAATTCAGAAATATGTTAATTATTGGATTTTGTAATGATTTTGATATTGAGAATTTCAATGCAACTAATGACAAACAAATTATTACCTGTCAGGATTGATTACCAATATGTGGTCATGTCTGTCAGGTCCGTCATCTCGAGCCGTGACCCGCAAGCTCCCTTAAAGACTTTTGTTGAGTTTTAGTTGTAATTTGATTCAATGTGTCGGTTCAGTGTTCTGTTCAGTTCGGTTGTCATCTTACATGTTCCTGGTTTTGTTAATTATGTCACATCTTGTTTAGTAATGTGTTTCACCTGAGACGGGGGGGTACATGTTCAGGCCAGCATGGTTCCCAGTTCAGGTCCTCTAGCGGACTTTACTTCTTTCGTTGGGTTTTGCGAGGGGCTTCCGTTCGCTCCCTGGATACATTTGCGACTCTCGCTCCAGCTAGGCGACCCTTTTCCACTTCGCGTCTCCAGGTTTGGTCGGCCTAGCTGTTTATGGTTCTGCGGCTGGTTCCCCAGCTCTTTTCCCCCCAGTTTTGTGTAGTCTCTGCGTGGTTCACGCTTGTCCTTAGTTTTTCCTGGAATCTCCCCAGGCATGGCCTGGTAGGCCTGTTGTTCCCAGTTCTCCCTCACCAGCTCACCCAGCTCAGGTCCCAGAACCCACCAACCCAGTACTTGCATTGGATCCATCTCTGCGAGTGTTCGTCCCTTGGTGTCTGGCCTAACCAGCCATGACAATGTCCTCAACTCAGTATGGTGCTATCATTGACAATTGAAACTCTATATCCCTGAAACATCCCATAGAATTTGTCTTCTAAGCCACTGTATTACAAATTTCCTCCCTGACAAATGTAGTTTAAAAATCCCAAGGCTATTAATACAAGCTAATCCTGGCTTGCTGAGCAAGCACAAGCCGTAGATCCGAGGTGTAGGCCAGGAAGCGAAAGCAGACTGACAGGATTGAAGAGATCTTGCTCTTTTTTTCCCTTTTTTTTCACACATCATTTTGTATTGTGAGTGATGCTCTTCAGCTAATGATGCATAAAAGCTGTCAAACGTTCGCCCTCTTATCTGCCACTCATATTTGCACCTGGGAAAAATCCTGCATGGGACACATAATTACAATTACTGTTTTCCTCTGCCTGCCTTGCACACGCTTATTTTTCTTGATTAAAATCCAAGTCACTGTTGTGTGGGAATAATTAATTATACTGGCAAGTTTGGCAGGTGCAGTGACTCCGCTGCAGATGTTTTCTCCCAACCCACTGACGCTGCTTGAAGGTGGAAAATGTGAAAATGTAAAACAGTAATTGTGTCTGTGTCATCTGCACTTTGTTGTTTTTTTAAGAATGTAATGAGGCAGTAAATGGATTAAAAAGAGCGTTTCAAACGGAGGCAGCTTCCCAATCACGTCAAACAGTACCATACAAACATGCTACCCAAAGAAAGCAATGAAAAGACAGGGGTGGAGGGGAACAGGCGCATTCATTTTCTGTTAGTGTCAGAGAGCAGACAGGTGTTATGAATAAGACTCTAAAGGTGGTGTCACATTATAGGATACATCGATCAGCCATAACATTAGTATCACCTACTTAATATTGAGCAGATACCCCCTGGGCCACCACAGCAGATCTGCCCATTCAAGGTATGGACTCCACAAAACCGCTGAAGGTGTCCTGTGTGAGGTGGGACCTCCATGAGCATCAATGCGCCTCAGGTGTCTTGGAGCAGTTTCGGTAGGTACTGACCACTGTATACCAGGTACATCCTACAAGACCTGCCTGTTGTGGATGTTTTGGAGATGCTCTGACCCAGTCGTCACAGCTTGTTCTTACGACTGTCCATTTTTCCTGCTTCATCACCCTCAAGAACAGACTGTTCAGCGTTCACTTGCTGCCTAATATATCCACCCCTTGACCGATGCCACAGTGGATGAAGATAATCAATGCTATGGCTGATTGGTGTATGTCCTTTTGATAATAACTGAGTAAATGCAAACATATCTTGTTTTTAGGGAATATTTGCCTACATAACAAGACCGTCTGTCTGTCTTACACACATTACATGTATAGTTGTGGCCTTTGGCAGACCTTGGCTCATACCTGAAGCCATTTACAGCTGAATAATTGTACACAGGTAGGAGAAGTAGTGTTAGAAGTCTTGCACAAGAAGGCAGTGGTGTTTTCCACTATGCTGTAGCATCAGGGATTTCATCTCACATGTGTTAGGTGGTGTTTCAGCTTAAATCCACAGCTGGCACATTTGCATTGACATTGATGGCATTTGGCTCACGCTCTTATTCAGAGTGATTTACATTTGAATCATGTTCCTGGACAGGGAATCAAACCCCAGTCTGTCATCATGAAGATGGTTTTGTTACCCACTACTCTACACCACCACTCGAGAACCGACACATGAGGAGCTGCAGAGGTCAGCAAAATGTCAGCAAGAAGGTTAGCAACCTTTAAAGAAGGCCGTACCTAGTTACAGCGGTATTTTTGTAGATTTGCTTTTTTAACAGGAGATAGCCAGTGCAGAAAACTGCTCAAATTCACATGGATAAGGATCTCCAGCTAATGTACACTACATGTCTGAATGCCATGTATGGGCTAGAGGGGTATAAAGCCCCTTTATTGTTGGTGCTCCATCTAATACTTTTTTAGATGAGTTGGGGATGAGGTGTGGCACTAGCACACACAGCGATGCTCCTCCAAAATCTAGTAGAAAGCCTTCTTCCCTGGACAGAACTGTTGGAAGAAACAATGAATGAACAGGTGTCCAAATACTTTTGTCAATTGATTGTACCTAGCGTTTGTTAATGCTATTATTGCTAGTATTTGTTGATGCCTTCATTTTTCATCTATAACCAAAGGAGTGTCTTTGTATGTGTATAGCCTCTGGTTCCTAGCTTAATAAATAAATTAATTAATTTAACCATTAGTTTATCATTTTTGATTGTGGAAATAGCTGTTATAATTAATATATAATGAATATGGACATATTCTAGTATTGCGCTTATTTTCTAATGTTCTGGTATTAAAAACACTACAAAAATAGAATTGGACGTATGACTTATTTAGGCTCGAACTATGAAATGTGTCAAAGTATTGTATAAAACTTATTACCAAGCATTTATCCTACCTTGCCATCCTATGTCCTCTCTATGGCCACCCCAGTCAAAATGCCCTGCTTATCATTCTGTGCTTCTGTCATATACAACCTATTAACATTCAGAAAGCAGGCCTTTGCTGTGTATGTGTGTATACGTGTCTGTGTGTGTGTGTGTGTGTGTGTTTTGGAGGGGGGGGGTCAACTTTTGATAAAAACGTAACACTTTGCACTTATGTTTAATCAGTAAACTCCATCTAGCTGGATGGCCCTTCCAGGGAGAGTAAACACTGTCTGGTCGAAAATCATCCAGCATGACCACAAATAGTCCTCCAAACATCATGCCATGCAGCCCTGGCTCTTTTCCATTATGAATGACTGGGGAAGTGCATGAGGCCTTTTGTAAAGTACCCTTTCAATAATATGGACCTATGACCTCTCAAACATGACAGTGCCGTTTAGGCTGTAAAACAAGTCAGCAGCTGACAGTCCGGATAGTTTCCGTGTACACGCTTCCACGTCCGTGACACGCTTGTATCTCGGGAGGTGACACTTTCAAGCTTGCACGACTGCCACACACATTGATTTATGTCTGAAACATCATATGACCCTGGATCACATGCCAAAAGAATTTCGTAAGTTTTGCAGATTGGGATCATCGGAGCGTAGGCCAGAGGATTTGGCAGCAAACCAGTAAACATGGCCTTTCCGTGCACGCTCAGGCTTGCTACACAGCGAAGCTCACCCTCTAACCTGATGCACTTTTTTCTCTCTCTCTCTCCACATTCGTTCAGAACCACCCACTCGACTCGTCATGTCTGCACACTTCCAGACAGAGTTCAAATAGTAGCATAGTAGCAGAGTGTGCCTTTAACTTACACAATCGTCCCAGGGTCTAAACATTTCCCTGAACTAGGCCGCTTTTACATGGCCTGTTCTTCGACAGCAAGCTCTGCCATGGTGTTTCTATGAAGGACATGCAGACTGTTTGCCTGCAGACTGTGTTGTGGAGATTTAATTTGGGAGAACTGACCTGTTACTTGGTGACACGCCATTGTTACTCTTCAGTCATGGCTCAACTGGAAAAAACAATGCTCCACTCTCAAATGCAATTAGGAAGCAGATGCATGAATTAACACATTTTCTTTGACTGCTGCCAAAAGAAAAAAGTGCTAGCCCGGCGACTGTCCGTACACACACGCACTTAACTTCCTCAACACCCCCCCCTCTCGTCGCTGTGTCTTCCGTATCTGGGCCAAACATGGCATGATAAATTGTGCGCTTCTTGCTTTTCCAAAGAGTGCTTACCTGGTTGACCTTTATCATGTTAATCTGAATACACCAAGCTAATTAAACTCTGTCTAGGGATTCATTTCACTTTAGCTGATTAGAATAAACACTGCACGCTGCTGACAGCTGTGTAGAGCTCTGTGGAGCCTAGGATAGCATAAGCTAAGCTAAATGCATAGCTACCTGGACTAGTTGTTGTGTAGGCCTTACTGTAATTTCACTAACTATGAATGCAGCCTCTTAACATTGTTTACTTTGTAACCTTTAAAATATCCCTATACAGTGTATAGAGAGGTTGTCCTTTCTATAAAGGTGGCCACAAAATATTATCCCTGCTGGGCATATATAAAATGCATCTAATTGCCATTTTAATGTTGTTGTTGTTGAGCTTTACACTCACAATAAATTAAATACAGCTTAATTCACCACTATCCACCATTTTTATAGAAGAGGGGGATATTTATTGTGTTAAATCCCTGGTTTGGAATGAACTTGTCCCATTATATCGGCTCCACTTACCATATAGGAGCACTTTTTCTGCATACCCTGTTATTAGCCTCCTTTCACCCTGTTCTTCAATGCTCAGGACCCCACAGGACTGACCACCACAGATCAGCTTTAATTTGGGTAGTGGGTCAGTAATTCTCAGCACTGCTGTGACACTGACTGACATGGTGGTGGCGAGTGTGTTAGTAGTGTGTGTTGCGCTGGTGGTACAAGTGGATCAGTTCCATCATTGAAGGTCCACCTTGTAGATAAAGGTAAAGTCAGAGACAGTCCTTCATCAAGGGTCACAGGACGCTGATGCCCACAGGACGCTGTTGGCTGGATATCGTTGGTTGATGGGCTGTTCTCAGTCCTAGCCGTGAAGCTAAGGGGTTTAAACACTCCAGCAGCAGCACTGCTGTGTCTGATCCACTCATACCAGCAGCACAACACACACTACTAACACACTCGCCACCAGCATGTCAGTCAGTGTCACTGCAGTGCTGAGAATGACTGACCCACCACCCAAATACTGCCTACCTGCTCTGTGGTGGTCCTGAGTGTTGAAGAACAGGGTGAAAGGAGGCTGATAACACAGTATGCAGAGAAACAGATGGATACAGTCTGGAATTACAGATCTAGACAGTGCTCCTATATATTGAGTGCAGCTGATATAACAGACAGTTATACAGAGTTCGTTCCAAACCAGGGGTAGTCCTAATATTCAGATTTTTGTAACATTTATTGTTATATTGCAAGTAATAGATCACATCAAAATTAACATGAGTACATAAAAAAACTGTGAGAATTGGTTATTTAATGCTCAGGTGCTCCCCCTACTCACTTTTGCACCACTACTGTAAATTCAAATCCTGCTTTGAGCGCCCCCTTATGGACAGCTGTACACGTGTATTTGTTGACTAGCTGAAGCTGAGCTGTGTACTGAGGCAGTACAGTAATTTTACAGGATTTTACACTAATATGACTGAACTGTACTGATGTTTGAAGTTCTGGAGAGAGGTCGCTCTTGTGCAGCTCCACTAAAGTCCCATTGTGCAGTAGCAGCGTTTCGGCCTGTAGCGGCAATGACAGAGACATCATTCTCCCTGTTACAGTCAGTGGATCATCAACATGATTCTGGAGCTGCTGTTTTAAGGCCAACTTGTGACATAATGTTGCTTTAAAGCGCCTCTATCATGAACAACTGTATTCCCCTCACTTTACTGAAATAGAGAAGTAGTATGTAAAGTGTACCATTCAGACCCCAGTTCATATAATTCACATATGGAAGCTGAGCTAAGCCAATTTTAAATGCACTATTTCTGTACTTCTTTAGATATTTAGTGTGCCCTAATTGAGAGGCTGCATCCTACAGAGGCTGTATTTTAAGGCAGTTCACAGTCACAGTAGCGCAGTATCCTTCTTTTTTATGATAATAAATGGAAAGGATCTGACGGGTGGATCCTTCTCCAGCCAACATATCTCGATTTATTGCATGCAGGCAAGTATCGTCAATAAACACACTTTTCCTGAAATTTGTTGTTATTTTTTATTATTATTTTGTGAATATATATATGCATATAATATCAAAATCAAGGACATCCAAACTGAAGATAAACTACAAAATTAGGTCTTTAGTTACGCTTCATGATGCAGAAGGGCACAACTACGGCACACTACGGTGGGAGCGATCAACGATGCTGTGGCACAGGCATTTCAGTTCGGCCTATGTAGTCTATGCAGCCTTTGAAGGCTACACCTTCCTCTGCCACATCCTTCGAAGGATGCAGCCTCTGAATTGGGACACAACTGTTGTTTCCATTCTATCTACCAGTGTCTCAGAAGTGCTTTCTGAATAAGGCCAGACAGCCAATCAGAACAGAGCTCCTTTAGCTTATATCTGTCTTACAGTTGTAGCATCAGAGAGGCTAGAAAATGGTCATAAATTATGACCTTTAATGAAACATAAAAATGCACAAACATCTGATGTAGAGCTTAAATGTTGGGAATGGGCCCTTTAAATTCTGCAGAAACCTACCAAGAGAAGCCTACCACCAAACCAGGGATGAATTCCGGACATAGATAATTAAGTAAGCCATTAAAAGTACTGATGTAACTGTCACACCAGTACATTGTAATTAGAGACGTCAGAAACGTCTACCCCTATTAATATATGCTTTAATCCATCAAGCAATCTGGCATGGCTCAACGTATTACACACATAAAGCTCCAGACAGCCAATTACTGATTTCCAAGTATTACTGAATTTCAGGGAACATGATGGCTTCTGTGAAGAGATTTAAGTTTAACAGAAATGGTCTCATAGGCAAACCAATGTTGCTCCGTTAGCTGTGTACTCAACAAACACGCCAGCTCACTACAACACTGCAGGTTTTAGAGTCCTGTCCAAGTCCGAGCCGAAGACTGGACGCTGCCAACTTTCCTGAATGAATTGGCAGAATGCTCCCACGCCTCTGGACTGCTACATGAAATTTGTAGTGTGTGGACGAGGAGGCCTGCCAGCCCTGTTTGTCAATAATGATGTGAAGTCAGATCGCTATTCCTGTAAGAGGTCATCAAATCATAAATCTGTCTATCGGACAGGAAGTAGGTCAGTCAAACGGCAAAGGGCAGGATCTTTTTTATTCCCTCGTAGATAACAAGGCCCTTTAATTGTGATCAGGCCATGAGGAGGATTTGATAGACCGGGATTGAGAAAGGGATGATAGTCCTTTTATGGCTAAAGTCTTTCCACATGCTTTTAAAGAAGGCCACGCTTGATCATTTCTCTCATAAGGGGGTATTAAAATGCATGACCAAATGTGATCTGGTTTTATATGCTCTGTAACAGTAAAAAATCAAATGCTCATCCCATACGGACGAAGCATTCCCTACAACGTCATGCTCAGAACGGTTTCAGCAGATTAAGCCGAGGCCAGGAACCGTGCTGTTTCTAATGTCATGCAAGCTTTAGCATATTGCATAAATAGCAGAGGGTCGGCACATGAGCCATGCGGACCATTATTAGTAGTGTTTTCAACTCATGGGTGTCAGTTCAGCAAGATAGAGAAGCGCCAAGAAAAACTGTCCTGGGACTTACATAACTTCCATACATTACAAAATATTTCTGGCAGGGGGGGGTCTGTGCTGTAACAGCGTAAAGGCTACAGTCTGTGAGCTCAAATAAGAAATAAAGAGAGTGAGAATCACATGCACCGAATGTCTGAGGCATATCTGAGGACAGTACCGACCTTTCACTTTAATTTCAATGTAATCAAGATGACCATCTACCTCAGATACCCAACTCACCCCCATGAGTTGGCAAGGCCCGGTAATGAGCTGGCACCAGGGCCCAAAACAGAACAAAGTCTCCTCTCTGCCTCTGTCCAGACACGGATTAGACCTTCCTCACCCACCCAGACAGTCCACTTTTATGCCAAGTTTATGGATTAGCATATAACCTCCTCCTTCTGTGTCTTGTGCCGTGCCCTGCTGGAATATGTGCCAGGTCAGGCCACTCTGCTTCTATCTCTTTTATTTCTCTGGCTCCTTTTCTGCTGCAGGGATTAATTGAAAATCGGCACCCCTGGTGTAATGGTTCTGCAGGAGAGGGGGTTGAAATGGCTTTGGTCAGCGCTATATAGACTGGGACTGAACAGAGTGTTCCCTACTGAACGAGCACTCAACTGAATCTAGAAAGAGTCTGAGATCACACAAGCGCTGTATTCAGGTCAACACGGCTGGACCAGCAGGAGTCGAACTCTTGAAGATCCTATCAGAAGACTTTCTGTGTGGATACCAAGTGAGATATAGTAGTGTACAGATAGATACACTATGTGTCCAAATGTTTGTGGACATGCCAATTTAAGGTTGCACCTATTGCTGACACAGATGTGCAAATGTGCACACCCTTGTCCAACTTGTCCAGTGCCCATAGAGAAGTACTGCCAGTAGAATAGGACTCTATGGAGCATGAACTATTGGCACCATGTCTAATGCCAGGCGTGGGCTAGAGAAGTACCCAAATTTATCTCAAAAGTACTGGATGGAGCACCATCCATCATTCCAGAGAACACAGTTCTTCCACTGCTCCACAGTTCAATGCTGGGGGGGCGTTATACAAAGGATAAAAAGGATAAAGGTGCACGTATTCGTCACTGTACAGTGTGGACTGTACAGCGAAATGTGTCCTCCGCATTTAACCCATCTGGTAGTGAACACACACTCACACACACACACGTGTTAGGGGCAGTGAGTACACACACACACCCAGAGCGGTGGGCAGCCAACTCCAGCGCCCGGGGAGCAGAGAGGGTAAAGGGCCTTGCTCAAGGGCCCAACAGCGGCAGCTTGCCGAGCCCGGGAATCGAACCCACAACCCTGTTATCGATATCCCGGCGCTCTAACCGCTGAGCCACCACTGCCCCTAACATACCCCACACCCGGCATTAAGCAGCATGGTGCCAATAGGTTCATCATGTTTATCTGCTCCACAGAGTCCTATTGTATAGGCAGTAATCCTCAACAGGGACTAAACAAGCTGTGTTTGCATTTGCACATCTGTGTCAGCAATGAATGCAACTTAAAGTAGCTAAATGCATTCAAGAGAAGGTGTGTCCACAAACATTTGGACATGCTGTGCCGTCGACTCTGTGCTATTTATTATAAAGTAGCAGGTGGGATATTTGATAGAACCATGCCACGCATGTTTAAACCATTTCAAAGCAACCTGACTTCAGGTGTTTATGTTGGTTCAGGTATGAGACATCAACAAGAACCCAGATCACTGTGTCAGGTCACAGCGTATCCTGTAAACCTCTGCTGTACATGTCCAGGGCACTGAGGGCAGAGAATGTGTCTGCAGTATGAAGTATGAGCATGCAGAGGTCAAGAAAGTCAGTTCCCATTACATCTATGGCCCAAGTACATTCCATGAGGGGTATCAGCCCCGTAACAGAACTGGTCCACTGCCCATTTAAAGTCAATTTACCCTTTAGTGGCTTGAAAGAGCGCACTTAAGACCTTTCCAACTTAAACACTGCCAACATATGGTACTGAATGACTGCTGAAATCCCGGGAAGATGTGCTTGTGTATTAAAAGGTGATGCACCCCAGCACAGATATGTGAGATCATGGCAAGGCTTTGTGTACATCTAGAATAGATAGAAAGCAATGGTGTGATTTTACTCAAAGACATTTTGCAACATTTCTATCATCCAGTTCGGCATTAAATGACATTTGCGAAACGTAAAGAGCAACTGGCAAAACAAAAAAAGCATACATTTAAATCGCCAAAAATCTTACATTTATTTTCAACTGGTCCAAATATGTTACATTCAGAAAATGGATAGAAATTGGGCTCTGAAATCAGGCGACTGTCTCCAGAATCTTCCAGGACTTCTTTTGACAAAAAGACTGGACTTTGAGGTATGTTTGGGATAATTGTCCTGTTGAAAGGTCCAATGTTCTAGCGTGGAGCAATGAACTTTTGGACCTTTTCAGGCCTACAGATCAGCGGTACATCTGGAAAAAAAATATACGCTGAAAAGAACAACTAGAACATTGTGCTAATAAACCTAATTGGCAATTGGGGGTTGAATCATTTTGATGGCAACTTTATCTATCCATCTATCTAATCTAATGTATCCATCTTTCTTCATGTCTGTCTATCTATCTGTCATATCTCCGAAATGGCAACTTGACAGGAGAAGGTCAAAGCCTTTTTTAACTTTCAATAGAAGTGAATGTCAAAAGATTTTCTTTCTATTGGTCCATTCATCATTTTAACCCCATGAAGACAATATCTGTCAGCTCCAAATTATGTTGAAAGGAAATATTTTTTTAATTAATTTTTTTTTTTTGCATGACAGCAACGATATACTGGTTTAGATCTTATAAGGCATATACTGCAATTAAAGTAATATGAGAAAATTTGGGACCTCTACAGACTCTGACCCTCCAACGCATTGTGAGGACAGCTGAGAGAATCATCTGAGTTTCTCTCCCCTCCGTCATGGACATTTACACTGCCCGCTGCATCCGCAAAGCAACCAGCACTGTGGATGACTCCACCCACCCTTCACACAGACTGTTCTCCCTCCTGCCATCAGGAAGAAAGTACCGCAGCATCCGGTCCAACACGACCAGACTCTGCAATAGCTTCTTCCCCCAAGCCATCAGACTTCTCAACTCCAGAGACTGAACTGATGCTCTCTCTCTCTCTCTCTCTCTCTCTAAAGAGACTACCCCTAAATTATTTATTATTCTTTGTCTGTATTGTATGTCTGTGTTGTATGTTCTGTCTGTAGTTGTACTGTGTTGCACTTGTGTTCTGTATGCACTGTGTCTATGTTGCACCATGGTCCTGGAGGAACGTTGTTTCATTTCACTGTGTACTCTGTATGTAGTTGAAATGACAATAAAAACCCACTTGACTTGACTTGAAAATTTATACAAGTTTTACAATACAATATGACTGAATATGGCTTTAATCAGTTTTCAAATGTCACTTTTGTTTAGGAGCCCTAATGTCAATGCAACGGCACTATGAAAAAAGAAAACAGCATTTAATGTCAATGCATGTGTTATGAAGTCCGTGCCTTACTAGTCTTTAATTAAAATGTTATTGAAATGATTTACATGATAAACAGCCCGATGAGCAGATGTGCTTGATGAAAGACAGTGGCTTTGAGATGATGTAGACATGACTTGATAACATTATCACTCAGCATCTTTTGTCTCAGAGATATTAAATAGCTTTCTTTGAGCCATCCAATAGTGTTGATCTAATTATTCCATCAAATCCAATCTCTTGCTCTCTTTCTTTCTTAAATGTTGGCTAGACATAGTGTTCTGTTTCAGTGTGCTGTTTACTTCCCATGACTGGTACACAAAGAGCTAATAATAACCTGTTCTGCAACTGGCCAACAGTGCAGGGTTGAGCTGAGTATTGCTGGGATTGGCGTAGTTCTGCCAAAACCAAAAATGTGCTCATCAGTTTTGAAAAGCAGCAAGTGTACGAGCTCTTTAATAGTCACTGATGCCTCTCGAAGCTGGAAGCGTTTCATTGTCACAATACCCCTCTGTGTTGGCCATGGGAATAAAATGATGAATGCTATTGCCTAGCCCTCTCTAGCCATGAATCACTCACTTGTTCTAGTTTTTGTGTGAATGTTGTAATGAGAGTCTCCACGTACTTTCCTTTATTTGGTGCTGGTGGTGGTGCCGCTGTCTCTGGGCACAGCCCAGTCCTTCATTAGAGAGAGTATTTGGGCCAGCAGTGATCTGGGCAGGAGGGCACCAACACATACCAAACAGGGCCTTTGACCGAATGAGATCATAGAAGGCATTTCATTTCAAAACAGATCATATCCAGTACACAGGTCTATGTATAAACAAATAAAGGTCCAGTGCTCTTGTTAAGCTGGGGAATCAGAATCGGATTTTATGAAGCAATTACATTGATCATGATCAGAGGATTACATCGATTTGCTTCATAGCAATCATGTACCTTGGGTGTTTCATCTTTCAGAGAACAATGACATATTTGACTTCTCTCCCTGGCGTTTCTAGTTTCTAGGATTCATCATTTTCAAATTGATTCACGTCAAGAAATTCGTAATAGAGCTCAGGAAGTCTGAGAACGTTCTCACAAGTTCTAGGATATTCGGCACAGAAGTCAGATCAGAAGATGTTTGAGGTCCATGTGACAGATACCACAATCCAAAACGAGAGGTACGGTATGCTGTATATGGTCACTGTCAAGCAAGGCACTGGTCACTTTTGTCCCCCACTTTCTGAATCTGGCAGTTGTTCTTTACACTTTGTCAGAATTTCACAATGAACTGACCAATAGAAATACTCCAAAATGACTTGGAATGAACTCTTTTTACATTGACTTCCATTGAAAGTTAAGAAGGGTAATTTTCTTTGCCTGTAAAATTTCCATTTTGATGATTATTAATAACAATTCAGTTGAACACATCAAAACAATGTATTTTCCTGATGATAGATATCTTTCCAAAATGATTTCACAATAACTGGCACCCCATTTTTAATCCTTAAAGTAATTTCACCTGCCAAAGGATATTAGCAATAAGTATTATTTTTTATAACATGGTTTATACAAACAGCTTGTAGATCCCTGGACCATTTGCCCAGCCAAGATCTTTGGCACACCTCAGTTTGTGTTTAAGCCTTCTTTAGTCCAGCTACAGGGATGACTCAGGCAGACTTTGTTTTGAGGCCTCTGGCTTCTTTGGAATGTCTTGTAAAGGGCCAAGATTCACAGGAATTCATGTTTTGGTTGAAGTGTTTGGGTATTTGGTGGAATTTATTATGCGATTGACCTTACCTATAGTCTATAGTCTATAGTCTGTGGATGATCCCCTCATACGGTTGCTTTTGGGTTTGCCTTAGAAGCATCGATCTGTTGGCGGAAAACATGTTGATAATGTGTGTGGCCAAAAAGTTCTCTTTTTTTGCTGCATGTGATCGTAGTATCAAGCTCCTGACAAAATTCCAAAAATGTCTGGCAAACCTCTGCTGCTCGAGTTTGTCAATGTTTTTAGTGAAGGTTTACTTTCACAAAAGAGCCAAAGAATCTGTGGAAACTGACGGTTGATTTTGTGATTTTAAGACCACCCCATTCCTAAAACTAGCCTATTAATGGGTAGTAATTACATCTTACAAATGATTAATAACCAGTTAAAAACAGGTTAAAAACACAGACTAGGTTTCAATTCTTTGGTCCAGCAAGCCCACCACACTAACCATACAATAATAGTCCTTGGGGAAGAATCCCAATGCATTCTTCTACCTGGTCCACATGTAACATGGTTCAAATGTAAGATAAGATAAGAGCACCAGCCAAGAGCCATATCCAGGGGCACTGCCAAGGATTTTGGGCTCCATTATGATATTAGACTAGGCCCCACAACTTTAACAATTCTACCAATTAATACACTGTTTAGGTCCACAGGCCTGTAGAATCGTCCTAACACCAAACTCCATCAGTATTTAAACCTTGGATTTTGCTGGTAACTTATCTTTGTAGGTCTTCAGCCAGCATTTACATTACATCATGAGACATCATTAGATATTTGCTATGTTATATTTTTACCATTTAACCACCAACAGCAGAGTCAGAAATGATTAAAATATAGAATTGCTACATTTACATTCCAGGATCTTAGCCATATTGTTTGCCTTGATAATTTTCAGCATGTCATTTGGCACCTACAGTACACTGCATGTCCAAATGTTTGTGGAGACTCCTTCTAATGAATGCGTTCATCTAATTTAAGTTGTACCCATTGTAATTGGGTGTAAATTGCAAAGTGTAAATGCACACAAAGAGCTTATCTTGACCCTGTGGAGCAGTAAAAGAACTGTGTTCTCTGGAATGATGGATGGTGCTCCATCCAATACGTTTAAGATGAGTTTAAGATGGTGATTGTCCAACATTCTGACCTCAGTAATGCTATTGACACTGAATGCAATCAAATTCTCACAGCTAGGCTCTAAAATCTAATAAAAAGTCTTCCTCCCTGGATAGTAGAGGCAGTTACTCCAGCAAAAGCAGATAGAAACTCTTCTTAATAGCCTTGATTTCAGAAGAAACAATGAATGAGCAGGTGACCCAATACTTTTGTCCATATCGTGTTCATATAATCTTCCCCATAATTGTCACTAGCTATTGATGTGACGCTGCTAGATGGTAATGCACACCAGGCACACAGTTGGTACTACTGTAATCCTTGGGATTGAGAGGCACCTTCTTTAGGACAATGGTCGGCGTCAATTCATTGGAAAGAACACACTGCTTATACCACCCCACCCATCCTACCATCATGGTTTTATGCTGGAAATTACTGTTAAGGATATCTTACACTACAAATGTGTGTGTAAACGGTTATTTAACATGCAAACCATTCAACTTGATGTATATTATATGGTACCTTATGGTTATGATGAACATAGTACTGTAAATATACTATACTATACTAGTATACTAGCATTCAAATGACTACAATTATTTTAAACAGCATTAATGAATGTGGAAGTGTGTCTCTTAAGATGCTGAGTTGATTAACCAAGAACAGTACCTTGCAAATTTATTCAGCACCCTTAAAAGTCCTCAGATTTCTCTGGATTACAAATGAAGACATAGACTCTACAAAGTGGACAGGCCCACAGGCAAGTGTTGGTGTGGTCAGCACTGTGTAGTTCCTTGAGAGCAGAAACTGGACCAAATAAACCACAGTTTAGATTTATGCCTCAAGAGACTCAACGTTTAAAATCCCTAGATTGCTCTCTGAAATGTTTTCATGCAAGGTTTTAGTGGTGCAACCCCTTTCTTATATGAACTGGTGAACTGCTGGTGCAGTAATTGCAATCCAGAACAGGTTTTCCTGCCCATGTTTTAAAGGACGCCCACATGCCAAATTTGAGTGTCTTCCCTGCTCCCATCAGCCCTGCCTCAACTAATGAATAAGACCTTCATAAGCTTAAAATATCCTTTACTGCACTGTGGCACAAAACCCACAGTGATTATTATCACAACGTTTTACCTTGACTTCTGGCTCTTGTATAAATACCACTTAAGTGCAACATAAGAAATTCCTAACATTTGTACATATTTATGATTCAAAAGGAGCTCCTGTCCACTGGTGGCGCTGTTTCGGTTACATTTAGGTTACGGTTGTGGTGTAGGTTAGGGTTAGAATTAGGTTTAGGTGTAGTAGGTTAAATTTACGTTAAGGTTGAAGTTAAGTGTAGGTTAAGGTTAGACTTAGGTTAGGTTGAGGTTAGAATTAGGTTTAGGTGTAGTAGGTTACGTTTAGGTTAGGGTAGAGGTTGGGTTATATTAGATTAAGGTTAGAATTAGGTTTATGTGTAGTGGGTTAAGGTTAGAATTAGGTTTTGGTGTAGTAGGTTAAGTTTAGGTTAGGTTAAAGTTGAGGTTATGTTATGGTTGGGTTGAGGTTAGAATTAGGTTTTGGTGTAGTAGGATAATGGGGCAGTGGTGGCTCAGCGGTTAGAGCGCCGGGATATCGATAACAGGGTTGTGGGTTCGATTCCCGGGCTCGGCAAGCTGCCACTGTTGGGCCCTTGAGCAAGGCCCTTTACCCTCTCTGCTCCCCGGGCGCTGGAGTTGGCTGCCCACCGCTCTGGGTGTGTGTGTGTGTGTGTACTCACTCACTGCCCCTAACACATGTGTGCGTGTGTGCGTGTGTGCGTGTGCGTGTGCGTGTGAGTGTGTGTTCACTACCAGATGGGTTAAATGTGGAGGACACATTTCGCTGTACAGTGTACACTGTACAGTGACAAATACGTGCACCTTTATCCTTTTATCCTTTATAAGTTTAGGTCTAGGTTGAGGTTAGAATTAGGTTTAAGCATAAGAGGTTGAGTTTAGGTTAGGTTGAGGTTAGAATTAGGTTTAGGTGTAGCAGGTTAAGTTTAGGTCTAAGGTCAGGTAATAAAATGTCTCTGTTTGTTTGTATCATTCTCTGTTCAGATGGTTTGATTTCTGTGTGTCTGGGTGGTGTCAGTAATTGGTGCAGATGATTGAGGGTCGATCTACATTTACTACACATTGTACAAATCCTGAAATGCTCTCTATGTGTGATTTCATGCTTGTAAACCGTAGTAGCAGAGGCGTGGTGGACTGGGTTCAATCGAGCCGTGGAGCAGTAGAGTGCTGAAATAAGGAGAGACTGAGAGAGACTTGAACCATTGCTTAATCTCTTAGGTTCTGACCTCATTCATGATGCAATCTCATCTCTGATGAAAGAACTCTCTCACTCTACAGGTGAGTCTGGGATGCAAGGATGACTCTGTTTAAAAGCCTGTGAGAACCTCTGATCTGGCTATTAGATCAAACAGTAAAAGCCTCCTTCCTTTTCTCCTTCTCATTAGTCTTTCTTCTCCTTCACCTGCATCTTCTCCTTTTTTGCTTCTTCTTCCTCCTTCTGGTCTGGAGTCCTTCAGGTCTTATCTCTTTTCCTCCTGTTTGTTCTCCTTTTCCTCCCTTGTCTGCTTCTCCTACTCTTCTCCTACACTCCAACATCTCTCTCCTTCTTTACCCTCTTCTTCTCCTCATTTGCTCCTTCTCTTTCTCCAGTGTCCTTCTTCTCTTCTTCCTTCTGCTCTTTCTCCTTTCTCCTTCTTCTTTCTTATCTTTTGCTCCTCCTCTGCCTCCTCTTCATCTGCTTCTTCTGTTTCATCTTCTCTTTCCTTATACAGCTTCTCTTTTCTCCTTCTCCACCTCCTTCATCTGCTTCTCCTCTTCCACTCTTATGCTCCTTCTCTGACTCCGTTATCTGCTTCCCCTTCTAGTCCTCCTCTGTCCTCAATGTCTCTTTCCTCTTCTACCATCTTCTACCATGTCTTCCTCTAAGTTCTTCTCTTTTCTCCTTCATCTCCAGATGCTTCTTCTTCTTCTTTTTATTCTTCTGCTTCATCCACACCTTAACCTACTACACATAAATCTAACCTAATCTTAACCTAACCTAATCTTAACCTAACCTAAACTTCTCCTACTACACCTAAACCTAATTCTAACCTCAACCCAACCTTAACTTAACCTCAACCTATACCTAACCTAAACGTATCCTACTACACCTAAACCTAACCTCAACCCAACCTTAACTTAACCTCAACCTAAACCTAACCTAAACTTAACCTAACCTAAACTTAACCTACTACACCTAAACTTAACCTAACCTAAACGTGTCCTACTACACCTAAACCTAACCTCAACCCAACCTTAACTTAACCTCAATCTAAACCTAACCTAAACGTATCCTACTACACCTAAACCTAACCTAAACCTAACCTAAACTTAACCTAACCTAAACGTATCCTACTACACCTAAACCTAACCTCAACCCAACCTTAACTTAACCTCAACCTAAACCTAACCTAACCTAAACTTGTTCTCCTCTTTCTCCTGTTTCTTCATCTTATCTCCTATCCTTCTACTTCTTCCCATCTTTTGCTCCTTCTCTTCATCCGTCATCTGCTTCACCTCATCTTCTGTTTCTTCTTCTTCCTTCTCATATTTCTCTTCCTCCTTCTCCACCTCCGTTATCTGCTACCTCTCTTCTTCCTCCTTTCTCCTCATTTTTCATCTATTTCTTCTTTGTTCTCCTTCTGCTTCTTCTTCCTCTCCTCTTCCTCCTTCATCTTCTTTTTTTCTCCTTCCCCTCCTTCTTATTTCCTTCCTTCTTCTTCTTCGTCTTCTTCTTCTTCCGCCTAGTTCTGCTCATGTTCTCCTACTCCTCCATCTGGTTCTGCATTTCTGCATGTCTGAGCTGCTGGCTATTGTAGAATGAGTGAAGTGGTGAAGTGCATCAGTAATATCACAAAGGCATCAGACTAAAACCAGGCCGATTTTCCAGGGATAAGTAAACATTTCCCAACTTAAAGGCAGTAGAGCTTTGTCTTCCATACCTCTCTCCAACACAAATCTCTTACCCTGACCTCGAAAAAAGAAACGTTTAACCACCCATTCCTCTCAAGCTGGGGGACTTTCAGGCTGTGCAGCCAAAAGGCCTTATTGATTACTCTCTTGATTCTTGGTTTGGCAGAGAGAAGGACGTGTTCGCCTGTGTCCCATGTTCTGCCTTTCAATATAGAAATCACTCACAGGCCTATAGAAAGAGGATAGAAATCACCCCTCGTTCTTCAGCCTGAAGAAATGAGGGCTTTGCCACAAGATGCAAGATACAAGATAATGACACAAAAATTGCTGATGCTCTTGAACTTCATTAATACAAATCTACAAATAAAATAAGTAAATAAATAAATAAATGTATATATCTTCTTCAGATATTAGGAGTTATGTCCCTAAAAGCACCTTGTGATTTACCCTTGCAGCTACAACACTAACATAGAAGAAGTCTAGGTCAGTGAGTGAGGAGGATATGAGGGGGCAGTGACCCTTTAGGAGCAATGTTTTGGGCTCTTTAAGTCCAAGCACTAAGCATCTGGCTTCATAACCTGCGTTTTGAGGAATGCCTATACCTGAATTATGGATTGCGGTAACAGCGCCACCTGGACCTCTATCGTGTGGATGACTGTGATAGCTATAGCCCAGAGGAGTGGCTTCATTTCAAGCTATATCCTTTGGTTTGGCTCATGTTTTAGAGAGACTCGATACATTAAAGCAGCCATCTGTGATTCTTTAATTAAGAATTCACAATATATAGGTTTAACAGTCAGAGTTTAAAGGTGCCATATGGTGTATTTATTGAGTGATACTCTACAAAAGTTTACTACTCTGTTTACTCCAAAAATATCTATCCTTAGCTGGTTTGTATAGACTTGAATCCAAAAGATACCTCAAGCTTAAAAGCTGCCCTATTTAAAGTCAGTATGGATACCTAGATACACAATACTCAACACATTACACTTACCTTACATTACAATATCTAACTAATCGTAAAAGTAAGACACGAGTACAATAGCAAGCCTGAAGTGCAAGTACTCTTGGAAGAGGAGGGTCTTCAGTCGTTCAGACACCCAGGGGAAATTCGTTCCACCCTTTCGGTGCAGGACTGGGTCTGGACACTTGTCTTCTGTGGATCTTAAAGGATGGCGGGTCAAGCCGAGCCGTACTTGAAGCTGGAAGGGCTCTTGGTACAGATCAGGTTTTCACCATTGGCATCAAGTATGGAGGGGCTGGCTGGTCCACTATTGGCTTTGTAGAGAACGCAGCAGAGGAGTTAGATGGCTGAACTTAGAAACACTGAAGAAGAAGAAACCTCATGCCACCGTGTCCTGAATCAAATCGTACCTGATGGTACGCATAGGCCTGATGAAGGGAGGTGCCCACCTGATGACTCCTGTGAAGAGCTTGCAATGGGGTGGGTGATTAGAATGTGGGCGAAGGGAATTTACTGGAATGGACCCTAAGTAGGTGCAGGTCATTCATTTTTTCATGTAGTATTTATAATACACAATAATAGATTCTTCTCAAGCCATTATCTGACCATAGCAGTTGCAATGTTCTACCCACAGCAACTTCTGCAACTGACATAAATCTTCCTAAATTCCAAAATAGACTGAGGTGGGCTTACTTCAGTGAAGTCCAGAGGAAGGAAAGTGCCTATCTGATAACCCCCGTGAAAAGTTTGCAATGTAGCGGGTGATTAGAATAGGGGTAAAGGGAATGGGCTGGCCCTTATGTGTAACCCCATGTATTACGTGCAGGATCTTTTCCTGTAGTATTTCACTAAAGCTCCAGTCACACATGCAAATTTTGGTACGTTGTCAAACACCTTCATTAGCGTAAGGGTTTACACTCCTGCAGTTTTGTAATAGGCCTGAAAAACTGTAGAAGTGTAAATCCCTACGATAATGAAGGTATTTAGAGCCACAAAATACCTCTTATCCAAGCCTCCACTATGCTTCTGATGAAACCCCCAGGAAATGCTGTGTGTTCTTGCTGCAGGTATAGCAGAAAAGGAAGCAGAAAGAACAGCCACATTATTTATGTAGCTTCGATAAATGGTCAAAATTATTTTATTAAAGTTCACATAAAAATAATATTTTTAAAATTAGATATTTTAAATAGAAGTGCAAGGTGTAAACCCCTGAGAATATAATAAACAAGCTCAAACACTTAGTCTGTCTCCATCTCCTGTATACTCCATAAACAAAGACGAGATGAAATCAATGAGATCAGAGGTCAGAATTAGGTTTAGGTGTAGTAGGTTAAGTTTAGGTTAGGTTAAGGTTAGAATTAGGCTTAGGTGTAGTAGTTAGGTTTAGGTTAGGTTAAGGTTAGAATTAGGTTTAGGTGTAGTAGTTAAGTTTAGGTTAGGTTGAGGTTAGAATTAGGCTTAGGTGTAGTAGTTAGGTTTAGGTTAGGTTGAGGTTAGAATTAGGTTTAGGTGTAGTAGGTTAAGTTTAGAATTAGGTTTAGGTGTAGTAGGTTAAGTTTAGGTTAGGTTGAGGTTAGAATTAGGTTTAGGTGTAGTAGGTTAGGTTAGGTTGAGTTCAGGTTTAGGTGTAGTAGTTTAGGTTAGATGAGGTTAAAATTAAGTTTAGGTGTATTAGGTTTAGTTTGCGTTAGGTTAAGGTTGAGATTAAGTTAAGGTTGGGTTGAGGTTAGAATTAGGTTTAGCTGTAGTAGGTTAAGTTTAGGTTGAGGTTAGAATTAGGTTTAGGTGTAGTAGGTTAAGTTTAGGTTAGGTTTAGGTATAAGAGGTTAGGTTAAGGTGCGGGTTGGGTCAAGTTTAGGTTTAGGTTAAGTTTAGAATTAGGTTTAAGCATAGGAGGTTGAGTTTAGGTTAGGTTGAGGTTAGAATTAGGTTTAGCTGTAGTAGGTGAAGTTTAGGTCTAAGGTCAGATAATAAAATGTCTCTGTTTGTATCATTCTCTGTTCAGATGGTTTGATTTCTGTGTGTCTGGGTGGTGTCAGTAATTGGTGCAGATGATTGAGGGTCGATCTACATTTACTACACATTGTACAAATCCTGAAATGCTCTTTTAGTCACGTATGTGTGAATTCCTCCTGAGAGCAGGCTGCTTTTACTCCACGGTTGCAAATACAAATCATGCTTTGAGCGCCCCCTCATGGACAGCTGTACACATGCATTTCTAGACAGGCTGTGAGCTACAGAAGCAGCATCTGAAGGTAGAAAAGCATGTGGACCGAGGCGGTAAAGTAATGCTACAGGATTTTACACTAATATGACTCTAGTTACGCAGCTCTGGTGAGAGGTCTTTTACAGCTCCACCAAAGTTTCATAAGAACAGCTTTTTGGTCCGGAGTGGCAACAACAGGGATGCTATTCTCCCTGTCACAGTCATTGTACTGTCAACATGAATGTGAAGCTGTAGTTTTAAGGTAAAAATGCTACATAGTGTTGCTTTAAAGTAGTATTATGCAGAATTGATATTTGTTTGCTTATGAGCGCCCTCGATAGCTTGGGAGTGTAATTTACTTTTACAGCACTGCCATGAATATACATCACGCTATATGCCCTACCATTCCTATCACAGCCAGTGTACCAATAACATGACTTAGAAGCTGTTCTTTTTTTTTTTTACAGTAAAAGTGTTACATACTGTTGCTTTAACCTAATATCACCTATATCACCAGTACAACTAAGTGAGCTTAGGACCAGTGGCCTTAATGCTACTCAAGAAGCAAACATCTGACATGCCAGACATGTCTTGGCCAATCAAATGCTCCTGAGATAGGAGGGTGCATATTTGAATTTTCAGTGAATCATTCATTTAAGACACATTTACAAATGAACAGGGTCCAATTCAGTGTAAATAAAAGTCACATGGCGATGTTAGAGCTGTGTGTGTCACATTTGCTTCCAACACCGAGGATATTCACAGAGCCAAATCCAGTTTAAAATGAGGACAACAGATATGACTGTAAAATTCCAACTGGTGTACATGGATGAATTACCCACCAGGGTCACATTACCTACTTCAGAAAACTGTGTATTACACTGGCACGTTTATAACACTGGCACATGTGCCTTATCAGGTGAGCAGTTATTCAAACGTTGGGTATAGCTTTAGACTAAGCCCTCACAGTCCCACAGGGGGATTAGCAGGAATTACAAGATGTGGTCAGAATGATCAGCCCCTCTGCAAGCTCTGTCAAGCCGGCCAAACCCAAATCCCGCCTATGTCCCACCTAAATTTAGAAAGAGCTGAAACATAACATCAATGTACTCATTCATCATCAGGGGGGAAAACGGCTTTACCAGGAATCTGCTAAACTAGGATTCTTTCTTGGGTAAGAAAATCTTAAGTAATTGAAGCTTATCATCAACAGCTGCCAAAATAAATCAGCACATACAGGATTCATGGGTATAGCAGCAATTGGAATACCAGGAATACCATTCCTTAAAGTTCTAATTACAAAGAATATTCACTAATGGAGGAGAAAATGAATAATATGGGTTGCTAAATTTCAGAACAAGGCCCAAGAATCAGAAGGTAGATCTAGATTTCCAGAGATAAGGATGCACTGACCATAGTGCAGAGATTTTCTGGTACTAAAGTGGCTCTAAAGCACAAATCCCTACCTGCACGAGTAGTCATAAGACCAAATGAATGCAAAATAAATAAAAAAAGAAAGAGAATAAAAAAGACGGGGGGCTTAAAACAGAAAGAAAATTCCGTCTTTCTCTCCCAGTCCTAAAGGCAAAAGATAAACTCTGACCTCCTCTGAAAGGTTCCGGAGCTTCTTAGATTACCTCTCTCTGCTCTAAAACTCAATCACAGGAGCTTTTGTCAGACTCCAATGTCTGGAGAGAGAAGGAAGAGCACCACAGTGACCTTTCCACAATAGCCCCCCGTTCCAAAATATGAACTGTTGAGCTTAACGGCACCCAATGAAACCGCTTCTATTCTGAAGCGACAATTGCATTCACTGGGTGGACTAGTGTCTGCTCTGCAGTCAACCATCAAAAACATCAGCTCCTGAATTAAAGCGCCTGGGCTGGTCATCAAGGGGTCATCATCTTGGAGGAGAGAGGGGGCAGGCCAGACAAACAGTGGCTTTTCATTGTGAAGCCCCGATGGCATCGCAGCTATTGCAGCAGCCGCAGGGCTCCGCGGGCCTCCGCAGGCCTCCGCGGGCCTCTAGTTCCTCTCCTGCCAAAGCCAACAGGGCCGTGACAGGCTTTCACTATTTCGCTATTTAAACCGTCATACTTACATTGGACGCATATTACAGATTCATGGAGTTCCTGGTAATAACCCATGGAAAAATATAAAAAAGGGGTGGGATTTGGACAGCGTTGGTGTTGCGCTATAAATGCAGCGAGATCATATACATTGGAAGAAGTGTTTGAAAGATGGCTTAAGGTTTCTCTCCTGGCCGCGCATCTCGAGAGGAATAAGCTGCTATTGAGTTGGCCTGCTCATACGTGAATAAATGATGTGTGAACGTCTCACTCAATTGAGATACGCACACGCAGGCCAGCATGAAGTCATGCAACTCCGTACAGTCCCAGGATGGAGAGGAGAGAGGGGGGCCAGGCGGAGGGATGAATGGGGTGAGTTGTGGTGGCTGCGAGGTGTTGTTGTGTTGGCAAAGAGGAGGGGGGGCAAACTTCCCAGGCAATATCGGGAATGACCTTCGGATGAACTCACCTTCCTTTACAACCGTACTGTAGAAGGAAGAGGGAAAAAACTGCCCTCTTTTGTGTGCAACAGCGATCTGTCATGGAATCCAAATGCCTTTAATGGTTCCAGAGTTTCGAATCCGGAGGATGTGGTGGAAAAAAGGAGAAATGACAGACAGGTTTGGAAATATTTATGTCTAACCAAACTCAGAGATACTAGACATTCCACAGGGATCATCACGGCCTGATGTGCACGGCAATCTTTGATCCGTGGGCGACTTTGGTTCTGCCATCTAATTGGTCAACAAAGAGGGGGTTTAGGCCGGAAGGCTGGCCGCCTTTCCCGACCTTCAGCCCAGCGCACCAGACAAAGAGCAAACGGACAGATGGAAAGAGAGATAAACGGACAGACAGAAAGACAGATGGCTCGATGTGACATCTGAACACACTTGGACTGGCCCAGACTCGGTTGCTCTTTCTCGCCAGCCTGGGAGACGGTTGACGCTCGCAATCTTGGCAGCACCTGTTTTCTGTTGCTTCTCGCTCCCACCCCACACAGTAAACTAATATGCGGTATCACCACACTCCCCATAGCCAGCATGCCATGCCGGTGAGACAGCCACAGCAGGGTGGTAAACCCTCTGGCGTGAACGCACACGAGACTTACACTCATCCTGTTTTCCACACCATTATCCATGGCAGCTATAGGCTACGAGCAGGCTACGAGCAGGAGCCGAGCCAAGCTACATTTGCAAACAAGAACCCGCTGACCTGCTGCTTACATTATATATAGTGCAGATGATTTATTGCGCACCAGCATAAACCACTTACAAAAATGAAGGCCAAGAAAAGCATCCTCGTCCATATGGGAACACTGAGGCTCAAGCAGCTGTGTTGGAGTGGCGCCCTCTACTGGAGGGAATTTGACAGTATTCCATACGTCACTGGAAGAACAATCAGTCCCAGTCCTGGATGTTCTACCTTCCTGGAGATTTAGAACACCTGAAGGACTTTTCTTTACTAGTACTTTTTTATTTTTTATTTTTTACCAGGATCTAATTGGAGCTAATATCTGCAGGGTGGTAGACCACCAGGACCAGGATTGGACATCCCACCTGTAGTCTTTTTTTTCTTTTCCTAAACAGCCCACGTGTATATTATCTAACCAAAGGAGGTCATGTTTTACTTGAGCTTCATAACTGGAATAATTACATAAAGTCTATGTCGGGGGCCTCCTTGGGGGAATGCAATGTTTCTGGCGGGTCGAGGGGAAAACTGCAACAGCATAGAAACATGAAGTAGGTAGAAATGTGTCATGTTGAGTTTTTACAACATATTTTATTACACTGTATTAAATTATCTGGCTCATCAGCTTTATAGCACCCAAACGTTATTGTTCTACATGAGATTCCCCTTATAGTATATATAAGTTTCTTTCAACATTGGGTTCATATACTAATGGACATAATGGGTATAGGAGAGCACACATGTATAAAACCACCTACCTAAAACTGTGTTGGCCATCCCTTGCGCCGCCAAAACAGCTCTGCTTTGTCAAGTCATAAACTCTGAAAATGCCTCGTGGCGTCTGGCACCAGACCGTTAGCGGCAGATCCTCCTGTCCAAATGGGCACCCCTCAACATTCAACCATTCAACCAGTCACTGGTTCACCAGTTGTCCTTCCTGGGCACTGTTGGTCGGTACTGACCACTGCCCGATGTTTTGGAGATGTTCTGACCCAGTTGTCCAGTCATGACAGTTTGGTTCTTGTCAAAGTGTCTCAGATTCATATGCTTGCCCATTTGCCCAATATATCCACCGCTGGACAGGTGGTATTGGAACCAGGCAGTGCTACACTATATTGTTACACAATTTAACTGGCAAATTTTAACAGTTGAAATTGGATGTGGAACAGTTGTTATTGGATGGTAACTTTTTGGTGGATCAAATCAAATGTCCACAGTGGCCAGTTTTGGTGCTTTGTGTCATGGGTCCTTCACATCATCCCAGTTCTACATTATAGTTAATTATTTGGAAATGCTAATGGGTATATCTGCTAGAGCCAAAGACAACATATCTGCCTGACAATCAAATGTAATGAAAGTGCAGCCTGCAGAATACATTCACAGTGTCAAAGCTATTACTCCATCATAGACTTCAACAATGCTTCTCGACTGATTTTACATTATCTCAACATCTCCATAAACCAGAAAAGGGAAAAAATAAAATACTATATGTTAAAGGAGAGGGCTTTTTGTCACCTCTCCAGCATTTCAATTTTCAAGATTACCACCCCTGAATTGGCCAAGCTGAGATGGAAATGTGCAGGGCACAGATTTGAGTCAGATACTTTCACAATTTCGATTACATTCATACATGTGGTTATGACTCATCTCAGTAGAATAGTGTTTTAATATACCATCAGAGCAGTGTTCTTCTAAAAGCATATAAAAATTCTTCTAAAATATCTCAGAAATATATTCTGGGCTGATTTCTGACCATATAGGCCTGTCTGACTGACTGGCATTGTTCAAGCTATCAAAAAAATCAATGTGGGGTTCAGTATTTAGGGTCCAAAGATCGGCACAGGATGCTGACCCTGTCCGCTTTAACACACCAATCAAACCCGGTAATGAATGGAATCAAATGAGTTGAATCAGGTGTATTTGAGCAGGAACCCACCAAACACCTGGACTGTAGCCCCCCACTCCTTTATTATAGCAATCTGCAATGTCTATACTAAAAAACATCTACTAGGCCTATGCAAATGCAGGTATGGTATCTCGCAGACCCCGAATCAAATGCCTCATTTCATTAGTGAAGAAAAAGGCTATGTATAGTTGAACACTGCCCCCATGTGGCTCTGGCTTGATTTACTCCTCCATCCATTTATTTATGTCAATGACTCAGCAGACTTTCTGCAAATTGAAGCATTTACCCTCACGGCTCCAAGTAGATCTAGCCGTCCACAGAGTGACTGCCTTTCAGCTGCAGCTGTAACTCTCCGTCCTGCGCTCTCTGCTGGCTTTCCGTCTTAATAACATCCTGTTCTAAGAAACAAGGTTTTAGCAAAACCTCTTACTTTAAAAAAAAAAAAAAAAAAAAAAGATGTGCCCCCTCCCCCTCTAAGATCTTTCTTAGAGATTCAATGAATCAAACTGGCAAATTTTCCAGGCTTGCTCCACACCAAGCTCCTTACTCACAGCTTACTATTCAACTTTAAAGAAGTGCTGAATAGGCTGCAGTCACACTTCGTTCTGAAGCTAAAATGGGAATTAATGAGTCTGACAGAAGCTATTTAAGCCACTGTGGTTACCTGAGGAGGGAATACCAATTTAGTAGCTCTACGGGAGAGTCCCGTTACATGAGAAATGAAGAAGGAAAGAGTTCTTTAGTTATTCCCACATCATTTAAACAGGTGTACTTCACCTTCACCGTTATTGTTAATCATTGTTGCGGCCAAACGGAGGTTGAATGAACCCGTTTTAACCCCGGCCATGGCCTCTACTTTGGCCAGAGTTTGGGTCAGTGTGCCTTGGCCAAATGGCACACAAACACACACACAGAAAGGAGCCTGTCTACTGGATTTGGCCACCAGTGACTGCAGAACCATGAAATTTTTATAAATGTAAATATACACCAATAATGATACAGCAAATTCTACACATAAGAGGTTTCAACACTTCTGATGAAATGAGGTTTTGCTGATTTTATAGGACTATGTAAAGGTGAGCTCAATCTTCTACAGAAAACAAACCTAAATATGGCATTTTCTGCACAGTTTCTATTTACTGGCTAAATTTAACGTTATCGCTGTAAGTCACAAATTATGTGTCTCCAAAATTGCATCAGCCGCCTTAACGTTCAATGTAAGTCAATGTAAAATTTGAAAACAATGTCTAATACAACTGCCAGATTCACATTATGTCAAAAAATTTCAACGGAAGGAAAGGAAAAATGGAGATACGAGGTTTTCGCATGATACAATATGCAATAACTAAATGCCACATTTTCTGGCTTTCCCACCTTCTTAACATACGATATCATTCACATATTTTAATTTAGAAGATCAACAGAACATGTCATTTGCCCATTTCTGTGATACACATACAGACAGACGTTTCTTTGGCAAACCCGAGCAGAAAACACCACAGCCATACATGAAAAACTTTAGAGTTTATTCCCCATAGTTAGAATTTAGGCATCCTAATGATAAGAGCTTTAAGCCTGATTACAGTACCGTCCTCATCTTTCTGCTCGACAGCAACACAGAGCAGTTTCAGCGTGCAGCCCACACTCAGGCACATTCACTTTACCAAAAAATAATAAAATAAAATAAAAAAAAAAGCAACAAAACAACAACAGTAAAAAAAATACATACTGACCCCATAGCACAAGGTCAAACCTCTCACTCCTACACTCTTAAAAATAAAGGTGCTAGAAATGGTTCTTTGAGGGATACCATTGAAGAACCATTCATGTTTAGAACCAGGTTTGTCACATTTGAGATGTGTGAGTGTGAATAACATGCATGTATGTAAGTGTATAAGAACTGCATTGAGGTTCTTCAGATCTTTAAAAGGTTCTTAACTCCTACATATTGCTCTTCATGAAATCATGGCTCTTTTAAGTGTTTTTCTATGGCATCAGTCAAAGAACCCTTTGTAGCACTTTCAGTTTTAAGAGTGTAAAAGGTGTGATTGACCATTCAGCTGAAAGCACTGGCTCTTTCTGAGGTTAGCGTCTTTATTTAGTGGGTCAATAAACTTTCTATCTATTTATAAAGTAGAAAAAATTAAAACAAACATACAAACAAAAGCCCCCAAAACTCTAAATCTTAAGCTCCACGTTTTCCCAGTGCTAACATCTCTGAACGTTAGTAATCATTAATCACCAGACAGACACGATCACAATTAACCAATTATTAATTACAATCTACAACAAATTAATAAGTATTAGTACTAATTTAAGCTCATATGAAAATAAATAGTGTGCATGTTTTCATTTCATGAATTTTTTATATGTTTCTCTTTTTTTCAGCCCAAAGTCAGAGCTGTACGTCCTCTTGAACACCCTTCACTCTCCACAGCACAACAGTAAGAAGTTGCATTAAATAGTACTGTGGTAAAACAAAGAGAAAATGAAATCTGGCTCCCTTTTATCAATTTTGACCATCATTTTAATAGCGACTAGGAAAAATGACTAAATTCACTAAGCAACTCAAAAGCAGATTCCAGCCTTAACTGACCGAATCGTCCACCAGACTACATACTACATACATACTCGTCAAACGGTTCACTGCAAACACTGCAGCCCAGAGAAAACTTTCTTAAAAAAGCACATTTGAATTAAAATCTAATAGTGCAACACCTCCTTACAGCTCCAACAGGTTAAAATGATGTTAGTAAAAATAGTACATCATACAGCTGAAGCACAGCGATCCAACAGAGCTAAAAAATAAAAGAATACAGCAGTTTCACCAGCTTAACACGAACGTTGAGCCCTTAGATAACAGTAAGACATGAGCAATGATTTGAGGCTACTGTGTAGGACAATTATATCGCAATATGCAATGCAACGAAGCCCCACCTTAACACCCTGATCTACTGATCTACAGCCACCCAACAACCCCATCTTTAACATTATTTGTAATGCTAACTGTCTGTTTGTCTCTGAAAGAGCAGGGTTTATGCAGATATGAGTTAATGTTGATACCAGGACAAAAGAATCACATAAAAAAATACATTAAAAAGGAAAATCAAAGACAGTGTACACACAATTCCCAATGATGTACATGTAAACACAGTTTTAATACATGAGGCGCCAGACTCGTTTTAGGCCTCTGTCTAGAAAGGTCATGATAATCATAATTTCAATTATTTCAATTAATGACTGATTGTTGACTGAATTAACAATGTATTGGCTTATTATGCAACTATACTAATTTTGCCATTATAGCTGTTTCATAGCTATATATTTGCCATTTGCCATTATAGCTATATTATATCTATAAAGCTATACTGTACATTTCCAGCTGCAAATATTCCCAAAATATAGTAAAATTCCTTTTTTTGTAACACTGCTAGTTAAGCAGCCACAACCTTTATTTATAAAAGCCTAGCCTAAAACCATGTGGTTCATATGGAGCCCTGCTGGCGACATCCCACATAAATAAAACTGTTGTGGGAACAAGATTAAGTTGTGGCCACAACTTAGTAAAGTGTGGGAACAAGATAATCAAGTCGTGGCCACAACATATTAAGACGAGATCTTGTTCACACTCCTTACTAAGTCATGGCCACCATATAATTATCTTGTTCCCATGCCTTACTAAGTCGTGGCCACCATATAATTATCTTGTTCCCATGCCTTGCTAAGTTGTGGCCACCACTTTTATTTTTTTTCTAGTTTTTCTTTTTTATACTTTTAGTTTTTTATACACTTTTGTAGTTTTATTTATGTGGAATGTCACCAGCAGGGCTCCATAGGCTTATATGAGCACTGTGTTTTGAATGACAGTGAGAGTGATGATGAGGACATGATCCACATTCACACATGCAGAGTAAACAAACTGGCTTTCTTTGTTTGATTTCATTCATTTTCCACTTTACAGGAACAAGCCCTTCTTCTATATGAAGTACTAAGCACCGATGATGCTTATATTCAATCCAATCCTAATCCAATCTCATCCAAGATGTTATAAAGTCTGAAATACTGGTGTCAGCTGAAGTTGTTACTTCCCCTGCTTTTCAGTCATCATATGGCAGCTTTTTCTTTCCATTTTTTATATTCTTAAATTTTACCCCAATTTTCTCACCAATTTTAACGACCTTTACCCAACCTAGCGCATGCTTCCTCTAAAACATGTACAGTCAGCCCCTGTCAGACACTGATTAAACTGTCACTGATGCATCATCACTGGGCGCCAGTGTACCCAGCTTTGATACATCAGCTAACAGACGCCTGTGCTGACCAGCAAATCACCCTGGGAGTGATGTGGGGTAAGAGCATCATTTACCCAACCACAGAGAGAATGGCCAATTGTGCTCTCTCAGGCTTTGGCTGCCGATGGCAAAAAGCCTCTTCAGATCACAGTGTCAGTGCCTTAGTCCGCTCAGCTACTCTGAGCTGCTCATGTGACCGCTTTTAAATTAAAATTTGCTTTTATCCAAATTAAAATGAGCTTCTATCATTTTCTAAAACTTTCCTGGCGTGCCCAGTGTGTGTAATCTGGGTTTTAGCCTCGTTATTCATGATTATATACATGAGTCTTCTTCCCTGTTATATGTATGGTATATATGAACCTTCTTCCCAGGCCCATGTCTATTTGACAAGGTGTATTAAAACTCATAGTTCATACCAAAGATATAGAAAAACTCCCAAAGCTGAATCTGTTCACGGAAACAGATTACAAAGATTACACGTAAACTTTCAAATGTCCTCAGATTGTAATGTTGACGTTTCCTCATTTTACAAAGTGCAACTTTACCAAAAAAAAAGAAAAGAAACAGAAAGGCAAATATGGAGCAGTCCGTCCTCACTGCTGAGAGCACTCCCTGGGCTGCTCCTGCTCTGGACTGTTCTTCATGCCCTCATTCTTCTGCTCTATCCCCACCTACAGGTAAACAGGAGAAATGAGGTAAAATGGGCTGTAGTGACAAACGTCTCCCACTGGAGGGCAGTCATTTCCAAGGGGAAAAAACAAACCTGCAGTTGATGTTTGGTAAGTATTAGAACATGGGCATGTCTGGTTAGTATTAAGCCCAGCACTTATTCCAACAAGTTGCCGCAAGTCTACTGACAATTATACCTCTTTTCTGTTTCTTGAAGAAAGGTACCCTTTGAGACCTTCAGCCTTAACCTGCAATCAAATTAAGTTCAAAACTAGTGTGCTGGTCACATACACAACCGAACACGGTACAACTAGATGCTTTGACGACTGTTTGAGCATATAAAAACAGGTTAAAATAAGATATGAAAAAAAATAATAATAATAAAAGAAATTCATAGAAGATTTGCTATAATAGAGATTTTAGAGGTTATTTATAGAGATTTGCGAATCAGAGGTGTACAGTTTTAAGGTGGAATGCAGGAGAAAGCTGAGGATAACGTCTAATACTCGTTGAGTCAGAGGTATTAAGTGCAGTCCGTGCACTACAATGTTGTGCAACGTTAACTATACGAGTCGAGGATCGTTGGTTCGAATCCTGGGTCATGCTGCTTGCCATCAGCAGCCGGAGTCTGAGAGTGCAGGGCTGAGTTGATGACATTTAAGGCATTTAGCAGACGCTCTTATCCAGATCGACTAACAAAAGTGCTTTACTATTTACTAAAGAAAAACATCAGCTAGTTTGAATAGACTAATAATTCAAAGATACCTCTAATCTTAGACTCTACTAAACACAAGTCAGTAAGGTGACCACTGCTATTCTTCTAGTGTGATATTGGTCAGCACAGGCGTCTTCTAGGTGTCGTAGCGGAGTATTGCTAATGATATGGGACTGGGTAACTGGCTTTCCAAATTAGGTATTAAAATAAGGAATAAATTAAAATAAATAATTAGAGCAGATGTTTACACATATCCAATATTTACACAGTCAAATGTTTGGTTGTTTGCTTCTTTCATTTGCACGGGAGATGTGTAGCTAATGCACCAATGAAACGTACTTTGGTCTGCTTAGCCAGTGGACTGCATTAACACAACACCAGAATACCACTTAGTGACGGTTCACTTTCATTCACTGTTGGCAACATTCCTCTTTTTGACTGAACTAATCTGCAGGAGTTATTTAGGAACACCAGCCTGTAGGTGTTGGAGCCAGACAACGGTTTGTTCTCAAAGGAATAATTGTCTATAAATAACTAAATTAATTAAATAAATAAATAAATTAAATTACATAACTTTCTTCTCACCACAGATGTAGATGCTCAAACATGTAGTTTAGTGTCCAAATTCTGCTTCTTTCGTTACAAGCTGCGAGGCCAACGCATCTAACAATCCCAGATTCTTCTGTAAATACATGCCTACACACTTCTTTCGACCCTCAAACCTACATGAAGAAGACTTGCCAATGTGGTTTAGAGCACAGTATAACTTGCTGCACTATTACAATGAACAAAACCTCAGTGTGAAGCGAAATGTTGAGGGTTTTTTTTGTTTTTTTGCTGTTGTTTAAACCACATTGACAAGTCTGTGCACCCCTAATGAAGACCTGGATGTGGTCTAAGCAGGTTGAGACTTCTTTGTTAGCAATGTTCATCTCATAGCTCCAGCAATAAGCTAAAGAAACAAAATTCGGACCACAAAATGTCTTGTCTAATTGACTACATCATGGAAACCTATCTAATTGTGATTAGTCCCTGAGATTACATTTATTTTTTTTAATATTAATAAACTGGGGTGTTCTGTGACACGTTCAGCAAAGTTTAGCAGAAACAGGATTAAACACTCCTCAGAAATCACCTAAATGCCCAAATCTGACCTCTCTGAGAAAGGTCTGGGTGTGGTCTTAATTATCTAATAAACAGGCATAACTAACAGCCCTCTACCAGATTTGTTCAGACCTTTAGATGTGTTACCATGGCAACGCACACAGCCTAGAGACAGAGAAGCTGTGTTTTTTTTTTAATCTTATTGTTGATAAGATATTGTGATTTCACAGATCTTTAGGGTTTACAAGGTTCTGGTACCTGTAACCGAGTTACCAGCCCTAACTCAAGCCACCACTGGATTGAGCAGCTGAAATGCATGCCCCCAAGCATCTCCACATCCCCACTTTGGCGGATGGCTACGTGCAGCGAGGTGGGGTAAGAGTGGGCAGCGTGCAACGGATCTACCCAGGCTACATTCTGCTGCTTCGACAATCTGTCCCGGCAACTAGCCACTAACTTATGTGATGAAGCGGAGAGGCTTTAGCCTCATCAGGTTTAAGTTTAGCTTTAGATCTCTAGGTTGCTCAGACTCAAAAAGAGGGTGGAGACATGTCCGCCTAGTGATTGGTCAGGGGCATGCTGACGTCAAAACCTGACACACTGTTAGGACCGCCCAATCTACGTGGAGAGGCGAGCATTACTGGTGAAATACAGCAGACCTTTATTAGACTTCGAGGGGATATTCATATGACATGCGATGTACATTTATACTAGCGGTCCTGAGGACCCAGAGGCTTAGTTCCTGGGGCTTTAAAACAGGGGTGGGCAGCCAAAGGCCCTAACACACCTTCTAAACCTGGCAATTAATCAGCTGAATCAGGTGGAAAAGCACAAAACTGTGCAGGAATCCGGCCCTCCAGGACCAGAGCAATGAGGATTATTTGTCCGCTCCACATTCTGGTACCTAACTGCCACCATTACCCTCTTCTCTTTGCTCTAACAAGGAGAGTGTGTGGTGGATAGTACTCGCCTGAAGCCCTGAGGATCAGTCAGAAAAAAAGAAATGTGGTCTGATCAGTCATGTCACGTGGACGCCTGCTCCAGAAGCTCATCCCCCAGCAATCTGGCCCCTCTCTCAGGGGATTAACCTCACTCAGGTGAGGACCACCTGCTGCCACAGCACACCTCAGCTTTGGTAATAACATCACACGAGAACTTTTCTCCCTCTCCTCTCCCTAGGGCCTACAGTGGTGTGAGAGTGAAAGTCCTGCATGTTCTCCCTGCTGGTTTTTAAAGCGTTCCTGCACGACGGAGCTGATTTCCTCTGTAAGGCTGATGAGAGGTAATGGGAGCAGATGCTTGTGGGAGACAGCTCCAGCCACCTTAATGACATGTTTGGATTGCAGCAGGAAAAACAGCTCTGGCAGCTGAGACAGCAGGTTGCTGTGGGGTGACTGCCTGTCGTCCAGTCACTCTGTCAGATGGCTGATGAAGTTTAGCAGGAACCGACCCATCCCCAAAGGGCACGCAAATCACTCTAATGCAGCCAAATGTGCACCAAATGCAACACCATCACAGGGTGTTTATTGTATATTGAGTAACTCGTCAGGACTTCTGCTGGGTGGGGACAGCTGCAGTATAAACATAACTGTATTTACTGTGTAAACACACACACACACACACACACATCTGACATCCGTGTCAGGGTGTGAGGCCTATATGTAGGCCTCATAATATGTATTATATATATGGAACTCTGTTCTCTGGAATGATGGTGCTTCATCCAATCCTTTTGGATCATCCAACATCCTGACCTCACATGCATCAAATGCAATCAAATCTTCACAGCAATGCTCCTCTGAAATCTAACAGAAATTCTTCCCTATTCTACTCCAACAAAAGCAGGATAAACTCTTATAAGACCCTTGATGTCAGAAGAAACTATGCATGAGCAGGTGTCCCAATACTTTTGTCCATCATTTGACCACACAGTTCCACTCGATGCTCAATGCTGGGGGGGGCGGCTTTATACCCCTGTAGCCCATGCCTGGCTGTTTATCTGCTCCAGAGAGTCCTATTTTATTGGCAGGACATCTTAACAGGGACTAGACAAGCTGTGTGTGTATGTGTGGTGTGTGTGTGTGTGTGTGTGTGTGTGTGTGTGTGTGTGTGTGTGTGTGTGTGTGAACAAGTAGTTTGTTCCCCCACCAAGTCAGTACCTTGTTATAAAAATGCAGTGCCCTGTATGACCCTAATGGCAAGAACAAATTTGATCGAACACGAACATACACACACACACACACACACACACACACACACACACACACACACACACTACCTGGTAGGAGTAATGTGCTTTGTAAGTGATCCACTTCTTCAGCTCAGTCCTGCCTTCCACAGACAGAGAGCGAACAGTGGCCTTCGAGGCAGAAGCAGCAGGCATGTCAAACTCCACCTCCACCTGGCACTGGAACATCCGCGGCACCTCCCAGTCGGAGCCCAGCTCCAAACGGCAGAAAAAGGTGTGAGGGTGTCCCAGAGCTAGAGAACACAGAACACACAATTAGACATGCCCTTACCAGAACAACAGAGCTGCTCTTAGAACTCTGTGGGCTTTCTATCACGGCAATAACTCACCCCTAATAATTCAGTTGAGCCTTGTATAACTAGTCTTGTCCATATGGTAACCCACCCACCCCACAAATCTAAATCAAACATCAGACAGTTAACCTCAGCAGTGCTTCATTACCCAACTCCAGTGGACTCCTGAACTGCACAGTGAGCACAGTTTCCCCCCCTCTGCCAATCCCAGATCCAACTCGTCAGATAATTACTAATCCCTTCATGAGCTGAATCAGGTTTGTTAGGGCAGAAAAAAAAAACCCAAAAACCCAAAACTGTGCACTGCAGGGTTCCCCTGAGACGGGGGCTGAGAACCACTCGGCTAAAAGCACTAGAAGAGTCTCTCCTGATAGAAATGGGATTCCTGCGTTTCCAGGCCGCGGCATGACGTTACAATACTGGGCCCGTTTCCCAGACACAGATTAAACATGGTCTCAGCCTACATTACACTCGCAGGGGGGATTCTATGTTGCAAACTGGTGTTCAGCCCTGCACTCCAGAGGCAAGCCGCAAGCCGTCTAAATGAAAGCTTTTTCAACTGGAATCTTTTTGAAAGATGAAAACAGCAATTCTAAAAAAGGCATTTGTGTGTGTTTATGTGGATGAATAAAATTAGGTACATTATATGGACAAAAGTATTGGGACTGTTCTATTGCTCCACAGATCAATCCTAGGGGGCTTTATACCCCTCTAGCCTTTCTATTAAAACAGTAATCTGAGCTTCGGTATAGAGTACTTTGGTCTCTCCCAATTCATAGAAATGAAAGCCTGGAAATAACTGCCAGGCGGCGTTGCAAAGATGCCCACAGAGTTTACAGACTTGCCTATACAGACTTGCCTTTGTTTATATGAGGCTGGTTTTACAGTTCGTAAAGAGGAAGCCCCTTAATCAAATACAGCCAAAGAATATACGCTACATAAACAATGTGGATATTAAATATGTGTTAATGCAGGGTGTAAACTAGCTCAATCTATGATCACAACAGCAAGGAAATCAAAGAAGCAATAACAACAGAAACCAAAAGGCCGCCTGGCAACTACGTGTGGTCATGATGGGGTGTGTGAGCGAGAGAAAGTTGAAGGCCTTACACAAAAGGAACAGAAAGCCAATGAGTTTGTGACCTAATGAATAATGACAGCTAGGGCTTTGTCCAACCAATTCCCTGTGGAGGGAACCCTGCTGATGAGCTACTGAAAGGCCTGGAGCACTGGCCATTGACACAAAATACCAACACAGGAATACTGAAAGCATATGCCAAGAGCATAGAAAAGCTGTATACTGAAAGATCATGAATACTGAATGGTTTCTGTGCCACCCCAGACAAGAAAGAAGGGCACACATGAATAAAAAAAGGACTTTACGGGTTGTGATCTTCAAGATTTCAGTCAGCAGTGTGTCTGTTTAAATCTGTGGGTATTAAAATAGTTTACACATAGTGTTAATGACATTTCTTCAAACCATACTGCTTTATCATAGCTGCATGGCTATAATTCCTAACACTCAGTGGAATGCAAAATAGGGATTTAGACAGAGAAAAGTTAGACCACTTTACAGGTGACATTATGAAAGTGGCAATGAAAAATACACACCTCATATTAGCTGTCAGAGTAACGAATGAAGCCATTACAAATGGAAGGCATACCCTATGATTATTTAAATTACTATACACTGTGGGCTATGTGTGTGTGATATAGCCTGTCATGTATTACAATAAAAAGACAAGGTAGAAAGGAAATAAAAGGATTTTAACATATTATTTATATGTTTTCCAAAATGTGTGAAACCTGAAGAAAAAGGAAACCTGGAGCTAGCAGCGTCTACCACTAGGAGCGTCTACTCTTATTTCAATATAATCAGAGCAATATAGTACAGCTGTCTGAAGAACCCTATCCCTCAAATTTACCTTCGGTGAACCTCCCAAAGACAGTGGCATATGGTTTACATTGTTTCCATGGACAATAAATCAGTGAGTGACCAGTTGTACCATGAGGCATATAAGACATACTGAAAGAGGTCCCACCTGTTGGAAAATGGTGCTGCTTTAACCCACTTTACACTATATGTCCAAATATTTGTGGACACCCCATTGCTAACACATATGTGCAAATGTACATATACACCTTGTCTAGTCCCTGCAGAGAAGTACAGCCAACAGAACAGGACTCTCTGGAGCAGATAAACATGAACCTATAGGCACCATGCTGCCTAATGCCAGGCGTAGTTTAGAAGGCATTGAGCCGTGGAGCAGTGGAAGAACTGTGTTCTCTGGAATGATGGATGGTGCTCCAGATAATATTTTTGAGATGAGTTGGGGGATGAGTTAGGGATGAGGTGGGTTGGTGATCATCCAACATCCTGATCTCGCTAGCGCTCTTGTTGCTGAATGCAATCAAATTCTTACAGCACTTCTCCTCCAAAATCTAGAAGAAAGCCTTCTACCCTGGACAGTAGAGACAGTTACTCCAACAAAAGCAGGAGAAACTCTTTTTAAGCCCCTTGATTTCCGAAGAAACAATGGATGAACAGGTGTCCCAATACTTTTGTCTTTTGTGTTTCCTTTTTTCATTAATAACTTGATTTCACAGTTCTGCTGTTCTAATTAGTTTAATATGTAAGGGATGGGATTTAAGAAAGTCACAAATTCATGACGTTTACTGTGTTTGTCTCAAGAGCTACTGAAACAGTGCTTACTGATCCAGTAAGGTTATTACTTTCTGACTTTTCCTAGTCAAACCAACTGTTTTTCCACTCTTCCTAAGCCCAAATTTTTAATTTCCAATTATGAAAAACTGGCAACCAGGGTTTTCATAATAGGTACTTCAGAAACAGCATCACTATGGAGAAGCTGTTAAGACCTTCTAACAAGCTGCCACAATAAAGCAGTTAGGCCTTACCAGAATTTTTATCCGGCAGACGGCTAATCCTCCACACCACAGATTTGAAGGCCTGTTCATACTTAGCAGTGCCCAGGGTGACCCTCATGGCCGGTTCAGAGCCGGAACTGCTCGTAGAACCAAAGCTGGCTCCTTTATTGAAGCGTGCCTTGAGGGACTTCTCTCCCGTCACGCTCTCCCTCCGGAAGTTCTTGGCCCATATTTCTGGAATTGGGTAACGAACAGCTACATTTTCACATGGTATCAACGTGAGAGGGTCTCTGTTGGACGAGAAGCCAGTCGACATCACCAGCCAGGACTGGAGCTCCACCTCTGCCCCACGGATGCTGACAACCGTTCTCACAGTGAAGGGAAGCGTCTTTTCTGCATAGGTTGTCTGGAAACGCAGCAGCTCAAACCGTCGCCCAGCTGGGGGATCAAAGGCGATGATCCTGGATTCGTCAAATTCGGACTGATCGCCGCACTCGTGCAGTCGACAGTCTCGCAAACGAATCCAGCGCGTGGTCGTGTTCGGAACAATGTCATGCCGGGATACCACCTCTTTTCCTTTGACCTGGATGTCGTTGAGCCCGATGCGACACATTGGTGAGCCCATCAGGAAGGGGAGAACGTTGACTTGGGTCATAACCATCTGCTGTAAAATTCGATTGTCACCTTTCGACAGAACCCCGTAAAAACTATCGATCACTTCTACCTGAATCTCCTCCTCAGAGTAGGACACAGGTGAACTGATGGACTCTGATGGGTCTGCTGAGAGGCTGACCAGCTTCTCCTGCAAAGCGTACCTGAAGCTCTGGAAGTCCTGGTAGTCAACAGTCCCAAGCTTTACGAGTTGCTCCTTTACAGGCATGTGAACCACGGTCACCTTGGGCTGGATCTTGCGCTTCTCTTTGTACACCACGTGGTCCAAGCTGAGGGTATGCACGCGGCCGCTCTCTTCGTAGTTCTGCAGCTTGTGCTCAGAAAGCTCCAGTTGGACATTTAGCTGGAACTCCTTGAAGGGTTTCTCCAGGCCCTTCTCATAGAAAAGCTGCAGCTGGCCGGCATCGCTCAGCCTGACGAAGATAGGTCCCCAGTGCCGAGAGGACATGATGTTCTTTTTCTCTGGGATGCGCAGCAGCAAGGGCCAGCCGTTTTGGGGAGTCATGTGCGGTGGCTCATAAGGCGTTTCCTCTTCGTCCCCCATGTCTACCGAATCGTCTGGTAAAGTGGCACTGCCTACTTGGTCAGGGTCAGAGATCTGCATGTTTTTGAGCTGATCCAAGTCAGCTCCAGGAGGACCTGGGGGGAAAAAGGCATGCCCACCAGCAGAGTCACTATCAGGGGAGAAGAGCAGCAAGGATTCCCTTTTGATGTCAGAAGGCTGGGGCTCAAATACAGGGGAACTGAAGGAGAAAACACTGGGATTGGCGGAGCCATTGCCTTCCGTGGAATTCAACTCTTCAGTCTTATTAAAGTAGGCACTGAAAGGGTTGATTGGCGAAGGTTGAACGTTTGAAAACTCCTCGTCCAGGAAGGGGTTCTTCTTGGTGTAAGGAGTGCTGTTGTTCAACAGTGGACTGCCTAGTGCAAGCACTGGGTGTGTACTATCTGGGGTTAGGTCCAGGATATGCCTGTCCGTTCCTCGGTTCTGGAGGGGTGAAACAATCAGATTGCTGTTGGCATCTTGTAATGGAGAGTTGTTGAGGTTGTCCAGCTTGATGTTGGATGGTTTCGAAGCAGGCTTGTAGTCCGTCACCTCGTCTTCATCATCAAAGGTTACCCAGCTGGCAAAGCGGCTGGAGCTGACGTAGGGTTGGCCATTTGTGTGTGGGTTGTTGGCTGTCCAGTTGAGCGTATCCATGGTCATTCCTTCATCCTCTTGGCAAACAGACGAATCTGCAAAGGACAAAGCATAAAAGTTACAGTCAATGCACACTCAGATAATCTTAATAATCGCTTTGCCCCCCAATGGGGAGGATTTGTGTCTTAAGGTGCTGTGGTTAATTTGTTAAGAACATAAACAAGACAACTGACAACTGCTGTTGGCCTCCTGCCGTCCAGAGTGTTTATTTGTTTCTCGTCACTGAAACTGAAGCTTAATGAGAGACACACTGACTGGACTAATGAGCACTGCTGACGAAAGAGCTGAAAGGCATCTTCCCTCACTGGGAGGAGGTACAGACCACTGAAATGCAATGCTGGAATACACAGACACAGATGATTTCCTTACATTAGCTACATAACATTAGTACCACCTACTAAATTATTGAGTATGCCTCCCTTGTGCCGCCACAACAGATCTGACCATTCGAGGCATGGACTCATGACCCTATCGCTGGTTCACCGGTTGCTGCTTTCTTGGATCACTGCAAAGCAGGTACACCCCATAGGACGTGGATAGGATGATTGACGTTTTGGAGATGCTCTGACCCTCCAGTCATCTAGCCATCACAAAGTGGCTCAGATTGACTGAAGAACTGACTGTTCACTTGCTGCCTAATATAGCCCAAATGTTATTCACTTCATCTGGCCTACAAAGCCAAAAATGGAACAGCCCCTCCGTACTCGATTGCAATGGTCAAAAGCCGATCAGTACCAAGAGCCCTTCGAGCTTCAAGTATGGCTCGGCTTGACCTGCCATCCTTTAAGATCCACGGAAGACGAGCATCCGGGCTTTTTTCTGTCTTGCACCAAAGTGGTGGAACGAGCTTCCCCTGGGTGTCCGAACAGCAGAGTCCAACGCTCGCTGTCCTCAAACCCAGACTGAAGACCCTCCTCTTCTGAGAATACTTGGGCGAAGTGTAGTGTTGAGTATTGTGGTCTAAATTCTGACTTCTGCATTTAGTAGCATCTAAGCTCAACTTGTTAAGTTTATTTTTCTGAGTAAACAGTGAAGCACTCTCATCTCTGGATAAGAGCATCAGCTAAAAGCCTTAAATGTAAATCTGTCCTAATGTTATGGCTGATCATTGTCTAAACATGCGGTATGAGCGGGAACTCAATACATATTCTTTCAGTTGAACATATATGCAATGTCCAACTCCTGATTATGAAGGGATTTGGTTTCAGTAATGCCTGAAATTGCTGACTAAACCACTTTCCAATAAAAAGCATCAAGCTTGGCAAACCTGTACACTGCACTGATTCAAATTCCACTGCCTTCATAACTGTTTATTTCACAATTTTCCTCCAGCTCAAAGGAGCTCGTATGAATGTGGATTTTCTCTCCACAAGAGAGGCCCCTTCCAGCATAAATTCAGCGAGTTCCCGGGTTTTCTAAGCTGAATCTCTTGGCCATTCCAGCGCTCCGAATGCAGCTCTCTGCTGCCAAATTGGAAAAAAGGCTTCACCTGTTGCTAGGCACCAGCATTCTGCACTTCAGGTCCACTTTCCTTGGCAGTGGATTTGCTCTCACAGAAACACACATTCACAGAGTAGCAGATACACCCAAAGGTAACCCCTTGCTCCTTGAACTCTACTCTCCTACATTCAGCCCGGTTTGCATTATCTTGCGTTTTCTGTTCAGGACCACCATGCCTATGCTGCAACTGAAACCACTGTAAATAACCTTGATGAGAAGAAAATATTAATAACAAATCTACAAGAAAATGCACAAACCTCAAATAATCCAAGGAAAATACTGGTTGGCAAACAAGAGGAGTCTCATATTTACCTTCAGTCCCAACCTAGACTCTTATCAGCCAGAAGGAGGGGCTAAAAAGGGTCCCCCTTGTGCCACCACAACAGTTCTGACCATTCGAGGCATGGACTCCACAATACCTCTGAAGGTGTTCTGTGGTATCTGACACCAAGATGTAAGCAGCAGATCCTTTAAGACCCGTAAGTTGCCAGGTGGGGCCTCTATGGATCACATCAATGAGTCCTAGGTGCCCATGACTCTATCACTGGTTCACCGGTTGTCTTTTCTTAGATCCCTGAAAAGCAGGTACACCCCACAGGACATGCTTGACCCTCCAGTCGTCTAGCCATCATAATTCGGTTCTTGTCAAAGTGGCTCAGATTCTTAAGTTTGACCATATTTCCTGCTTTTTAAATAACCTCCATGAAAAGAAAGCATTAATAACAAATCTACAAGAAAATGCACAAACCTCAATTAATCCCAGGAAAATACTGGCTGGAGTCTCCTATTTACCTCCAGTCCCAACCTGGACTCTTATCAGCCAGAAGGAGGGGCTAAAAAGATTAGCCTGGAGTTGTCAGCCACTCAGGAAAAATGTTGAACTACTGTATCAAGCGAATTCTGCAGAAGTCTAAAGCAAGTCTTTTCATGTTCCAACAAAAGCTACAGCAGGAAAGCCTGAAGGTGAGATCTAAAGCTCAATCAGCAGCAGACGTTAAGGTTCGTCCAGTCTTAAGTGCAGGTTGCTATGCTATGCATTATCAAACCACCCCGTGTCCCACTTTTTTTTTTCCTCTCATTCCACCGTCCTCCTTTTAAACTGTGTGTTGCCTTGCTGTGGTAGGACTTTAGGGGGGCACTGGGACTACTGAACAGGGGGTCTAATCAGCCAGCACTAAAGCAACTGCCTGTTACTAAGCACCAGCTTCTCTGGGTATTTCTTACTGAAACCTAAAGCATTTTAAGTATCAGTATCACACAAAACAAGTGTCTGACTAGCCTGGATCTCCTTACCCTGCTCCCCTGCACCGTTCCACAGCTTTGAATTTCAAATATACATCCTAAAAATAAATGGTACAAAAGTGACCCCTGAAAGTACAGCAAGAAAGGCTTCCATCTCTTCAGTCTTCAAGTTCAGACTTCAGCCTCTGATGCTAATTTACTCTGTCAGCTTAAAAAGGACGTTAACTCCCGCTGTCAAAGAGGAATAAAGCAGTGATGAAAGGAAACTAAAACTTCTGAGCAACTTCCCTCGTCTACAGGCGCCCTCCAGACAACGGCAACATTTCCATACTGACAGAAGCGAACGCACTCTCACACAAAGAAGATAAAACAGTCATTCATCCCTACTTTAGGAAGGCATCCAGAGGGAGTAGAAAACACCAATTCTCCCAGAGACGTCGTAACCAGAGTCAGACTTACCGGTGCGTTAGGGTTAGGTCCGGCAGTGTAGGTGCTGAGGAACGACCAGATGGTTACCTCGCTTTAACAGCTCAATCCTGCACACTGCAGGAGTTAGCAACAGGTCATGTGACCCGCTGGCCACAAAGTCGCCTGCAAAGCCGAGCTGAGGCGTGTAGATGCCTGTCTGTCTGCCCTGCTGCCCCTAATGTGTGTGTGTGTGTGTGTCTCTCTCTCTCTCGCTTTATCTCTCCCACTTTTTCTCTCTGCCGCCCTCACTCCCTCACTCCCTCCCTCCCCATTTTGCACTGTCTCTACACCTCAGAAAAAAGCTGGCTAACTACTTTATAACAGGTAACAGTTCTTATAGTGTAGGCTTATGCTACAGTGGTGGCAAGAAGCTACTCGGGAAGAACACAACAACAACAACAACAACAACAATAATAATAATAACGATCATAAATCAATACTGGGCTAAATTAGGCACACACAATGGACTTTACATCAGTTTCATTCTCTTTCCCACTACGATAACACTGAGCATGTGTCCCGTACTCGCTCCCATCCCATAACTGATGCCTTGCTCTCCCAATAGTCATAGCCCTCCATATCTTACTCTACCTCATCATTTATTCTCCTGCTTTCTTGTTATCTGTTGAGATACACTACATGTCAAAAGTCTGTGGACACCCCTTTTTTTTTACTTTTTTTTTTTTTAATTGCACCTACTGCTGACATACATGTGCAAATGTGCTTGTCTAGTCCCTGAAGAGAAGTATTGCCAATAGAATAGGACTCTCAGGAGCAGATAAATATGAGCGTATTGGCACCATGCTGCCTAATGCCAGAGGGGTATGGAGGGGTATAAAGCCCCCCCAGCATTGAGCTGTGGAGCAGTGGAAGAACTGTGTTCTCTGGAAAGATGAATAACGCTCCATTCAGTACTTTTGGGATGAGTTGGGAGTGAAGTGTGGTGATGATCATCCAACATCCTGACCTCACGGACATTGTGGCGCTCTTGACACTGAATGCAATGAAATCCTAGAATTGCGATAGTGTGAGATTTTCACTGTATAATAACCACCTCAAAAACACCACGGTTTACTATAGCACAGAATACAAAGTTTCATTGTTATTCTTCTTATTATTAGTAGTAGTATTTTTGGTTGAACTAGAGCTTTGCTACAGTTAAAACTTACACTTTTGTAATGTAAATAATAAGAAAGCTGTACATGAGGATTAATCTTCTGATTATTTTGTCCATTATATACTTGACTATTTTTTAAACTATGAAAGGAAATTGGTGGGATTCTCTGTTTAGCTGCTTCATTCCCCCCCCCAATATCGGTATTACACGGTACATGGTATGATGACCAGCAGTTTTCATACTATATGTGTGTGTATATATATAACCCTCGCAATAACCCCAAGATCTACTAGAAAGTCTTCCTGAACAGTAGAAACAGCTACTCCAACAAAAGCAGGATCAACTCTTTTAAATACCCTTGATTTTGGAAGAAACAGCAGATGTCCCAAAACTTTTGTCTCTTGTGAGTCTTGGTTCCTCTTAGGGCTTCTTCCTCTTAATCTGTGGTTTTGTTTCCTGCCACTGTTGCCACTGGCTTGCTCAGAAGAGCCTCAGGGCTGGAGTGAATACCGGTATGGGCTATGACTAATCGGTTATGGAAAATAAGCTCTGAATAACTGCTTATCCCGACCAATGTGTATAATTAGAGGAAGGACAGTATATGACTGAAGTGTCAATTTTTTTATATCACTATTCAGGGGTCAAAAATGTAGTTTACAAGAAACACGTATCATCAGTTCTGATTAAAAACATGTATATCCAATATGGTGACTTTACAGGAGAAGCCAAAATGCTCTTTAAATGGAAGTCAATGTGAAATAAGCATTTACTCCAGGTATTTACAGCATTTCTATTGGTCAATTCATCCAGAATTATTGACACAGAATAGCAGCAATATATTAAAATATCATTATCTGATATGTTTATATTTGAGTGATATTTCAAACTAATATTTAATTTTCTTTTTTTCTTTTTTTACCTTAGATCAGCAGATTGTTACGGGGATGCTAGACTACTGCAGTAAAACATCTATAACAGCACAGAAAACAGCATCAATATGGGAGGATATGTGCATGACAAATAGTAGATATATAGATACTAGAAGTCCCATAATCAGTGCATGCCTAAATTAAAAATACAGTAGCCACAAGGAAGAAGGCCTATCTCTAAAGTTAACAGAAAGAGAAAGAGGAAAGTAATAAAATATTCACCAAAAAAAAAAGAAGACAACCTCAGACACAACTTTGACCTCATTCTTCAACAATCCGTTGCTGTAGACACAACCTGACGGAAACCACCTATACCCTCTTCTCAATTCTCTGATGGTTTTGGTTGGGAGGTTAGAGTGATTCCACTCTGCACACTGGACTCTAAAGCAAACTCTGGCACTAAAGCTGAGCAGTAATGACCAGAGGGTTGACAGTAATACTGGGACACACTAGGGAAAAACACTAGAGCAGGATTCTAGCTCTAGCACATTCCCAAAGCCACAAGCACTGAACCTATCTACAGCAACCCTGCTTGCTTCTCTTCTCTCTGCATACACACCATCTACATTGGTAGAGGCTGCGCCCAGGGCGGTAATGATCAGATCAGATCAGAAAAGTAATCAATTTAATTTGATTATTGTATAATTAACGTTTGCCTTGTGAGATCACATGTGAATCATTATGCTGGAAGTAGCCGTAGAGGCCATAGATGATGAGTAAATTGTGTCCATGAATGGACTCGCATGGTCAGCAACAATACTCAAACAGGCCGTGAGATTCAAGTCACGATTATTGGACACAATGTGTGCCCAGAAAATGTTGGGTTTGAGGATTCATACTGTTTGAGCCAGATTCATCAGGCCAGGCAATGTTTTCGGTGAGCCTGTGCTCAGCCACTGCAGCCTCAGCTTTCTGTTCTTGGCTGACAGAGCCCAAACCTGGCGTGGTCTGCTGCTGTTGTAGCCCATCTCACCTCAAGGTTGGATGCGTTGTTAAGCATTCTGAGATGCTGAATTACTGTAGCCTGACTGTCGGATCAATCCCCATCAAACCTCTCTGGCCAAATAGGCATTACCATCTGCAGAACTGCTGATCACTGGACGTGTTTTCTTTAATGCACACTCATGCTACATTTCAAATTCACTGAGGTTTTTCTCCATGCTGATGGCTGAACACTGAACCTTACTTGAATAATCGTAAAACAGATTCACATACTATCCAGTTTAACAGCTCGCACTCATCTGTGGTAGCAACAGGTGGCCAACAGGCTGTTAGTCATGGTCTTTACACCTTAATCCGACCTCCTTAACCCTTTCTCCTGTATTTTTCCAGTGACCACTCTTGAACTATTGGCCTCCAAATCATCACTGTCTGAAGAAAACCTTGGAATAGATTTTTGCGATTGTTTGTGTTATAAGAATATTTTATTAGAATTTAACAGAAATAAAACCATAAAAAAGAAAATAGTGTAACTTAATTGGCTATGGAATCTGTCCATAAAAATCATTAAACAAAAGGAAAAGTAAAAAGCTATACAATGTCTATTTATACAAATAAAATATTTTGTATTTATTCGAAAACATAAAAAAATTTAAAGAAAACTAAAAAAAGACTTTTTTCAAAAACTATGAAAAAATGTCCATGTAAAAATAATATTAACATTTTAAATAAAAAAATAAGAATTATAATAAAAAATTAAAATTAATTTTATAATACAAAAAAAATAAAGAATAAAAACTAAAAAAAAGTCCAATGTTTTCATATTTTTTTAGATTTTTTTTAATTATTAATTTGTATTAATTTGTAAAGCTTTAAAATGACTTCTTTTAGATGGAAAAATACTTTATCTTAAAAAAGGCCGCTTTGCTATCCCACAGGAAGACACACACAGCTGACATCACCACGTCACACAGTGCGAGTGTGTGCTTTTTCCGGGTAGATCTGTTGCAGGATTGAACCAAATTCCCCCCTGATATCCAATCCAGCTTTTTTATGCTGATCTTCAGCTGTGGTATTCATGTCTGCTATCAAGTTCACAGATGTTACGAACTTTGTCTGTTTCTCTTATGAAGTTACCTTTTCAGAAGCAAGGTTTTCTCAACAACAGCAATGATACACACCCGCCCAAACACATGCAGGGTTGCTTAGCCTGGTGGTTCCCCCCACAGGTCCATTCACACTCAGAAAGCAGAAGCACAGCGTCCAACACTTTCCTCCGATTCCAGCAGCAGCCTGGTTTCTGCTCTGCAGGGCTGTGGAGGAGGTGGGGGTGGTGGCGGCGGCAACAGGCTACTCTGATCCTACTCTGCTCTCTGATCCTGAGGGATGGGTGCAGGTGGGCCTCTCTGGAGGTGTGGAGGTCAGAGGTCACAGATAGAGAGGAAACGTGCGACATTTACAGCAGGATGAGCTTTCATCCATGCAGCAGCTGCTGCTTTACGAACGCTGCCTGCTGACCATCTTGGAGAGCTGATGTAAATTATTATAGGATGCTGTACCTCTGCAGAGATTTGCAGGCTTTCTGACAATGCAGTGACAACTGGGGATGTCTGAGAGGAGGGTAAAGGGAGGAGCAGAAGCTAATGGACTTTTTTATTACCACTAAGCCACAACATACAAACCCACAACAGGCCTAAAATAGACCCTACCATATGCAAAAGGCATACTGAAAAACAAGCATCACTTTATAAACTGGCCAACCACAGCCACTCCTTAGCCACACTGGTTTACTCAGTTCATGCATAAACCCACAGATGCACCAAGTTCTAGCTTTACTTTTGGGGATATATCCGGGATTGGGGATTGGGATTATCCCCGATCCAACCAGAGTCTCTTAATGACTATCAGCCAATACCCATGACCTGGTCTTTGTGCTTCTATAGATAACAGTCCTTTACAGCATTAGCATTAGCCTCCTTATCAGTTCCACATGTGCCGTTCAGAGCTGGTTTAGAACCCGAGAAAGGAGCGTGGTTCTCTCGCTGGTAGAACAGAGCATTTCCACCATAGTTTGGCTTCTAACCAGACAACATTCAAGAGTGATGAGGAGCCGAGAGGAACATTAGAGCTTCCCATATGGAGATAACGGAAAAAAAACTGGGTAGGTTTGGCAGTGCTGCGGCCGTTTGCTGTTGCTGCATCACGTTTACAGTGAGGCTCTGAGCTAACGCTAAGCTAAAGTTTTCCTCTTCCTCAAACTTTCCGTTCCACCTTAAATAATGCAGCAGTGACGCTCTGCTGTTGAAATGAACTCAATGCAACTGCAGCACTATTTAAGGTGGAATGGAGAGTTAGCATTAGAACCACCCAGTCTTTCACTAGTGTGTACGAAAGGCAGACTGCATAATTAGGGGCTTGATTTTATAGACATGTGTCAATGGGACTGAATGAAACACCTGGATTCAATGATTAAGAGACGTGTCCCAATACTTTTGTCCATTTAGTGGTATTTATGTAGAACCAATAGGTCTAATTTATCAATATCTTTCTAAGACTCTCCTTAGATTTGTTTTTTGAGAAAGGTGAAGAGGAAAGAAAGAAAGGGGGAGAGAGAGAGAGAGCGAGAAAGAGAGAGAGAGAGAGAGAGAGAGACCTGGAACATCTGGAAAACTGCATGCCTTTATCTGTCCTGTGCACCACTTCATCACAAAGCTATCATAGAGATGTAACGCTCCCTCCCACCCCTACAACCGCACAGCTGCATCAACATACTACACACACACACACACACACCCATTCATACTCTCACTCACAGTACCATACATTCACTCACAAAACATACAGTACTTTATTCACTTCATGTGAAAGCACTGTGAGTGCCCACCCAAACACACACATTAAACACACTGGCAGGACACATGCAGTATTGTCTGCATCAACGCTGAAACACATATGTAAAGACCTGAGTCATACGGAGTCCAGGAATACAGCAGAGACACTTAAATAACACGGTCCAATCAGACCCTACATACAAAACACTTACTGCTGCTGACACCTGCTACTTACAACTGGCCACAAACAAACAACAACAAACAGTACCAGGTGCCTAGTGTGACACACTGTGTGTAGAACTGGAGTGAGTATAATCACACTGCAACCAGCAGAGCAAACAGCAGCACTTAGAGGCCATTTGGTCAGTTACAAATAATCCTCTCCTCAAAATGGCCACAGAAAGTACAACAGCAGCGCTGGCCAATGCATTAGAAAAAAAAAGCTCCAGACTGATCATCTCAGGCAGCCTTTAGATAAACCTGAAAGCAAAATGGACCTTTTTGAACCTTGTTAGTTCACGTCCCTGACGGTATTGAGCAAGTTTAATTAAGGCATAAGGCCCCAGGCTCACGAGTTTGAATCCCAAGCCTTGCTGCTTTGCCATCAGCAGCCAGAGTTAGAGAGAGCACAATCGCCCATGCTCTTGGGTGGGGAGATGGTACGCTCTTCCCTTACCCTTGAAGCAATGCAGGCTGGCACAGGCACCTGTTAACTGGTGCAGTGGAGCTGGGGACCCCGCGTTTTCCTCCAAGCATGTCGGCTGCCCAGCAATGGCGCATGTTGCTGGCTTTGGAGGTTAAGTATTGCTTGGGGAGTTACGAATAAGTTTTGAAATAATACATTTCAAAAAAGATTTAATAAAAAAAAGCAACATTCATTAAATAATATAATTTTAAATCCAAATGTCTTGCTTTATATGTTTTTTTTCATGTATTATAACACTAATAGTAATACTAGATAATAATTAGGGGTGTGTCAATCGGATCAGATACCGTAAGGGGAAAAAAACAATAAAAAAAAAAAAGCATGATCCAATCCATTACCCTAAACTGTCACATGCATGTATGGTTCAATGCTGGTATTCTAGGCTTCATAACTAAAGTAATGACCCCAACAACTCCACATGCAGCCGTAAAGTAAATTTATAATCAAAACAGGGTCAAAAATATCAGTTCTGTTAAGATTTACATCTCAAATTCAGATATATTTAATTTATATTTACTAGTGTTCAAACACACACAGTGACAGTGAGCACACGTGCCCAGAGCGGTGGGCAGTAATCACTACAGCGCCCGGGGAGCAGAGAGGGTAAAGGACCTTGCTCAAGGGCCCAACAGTGGTGACTTTATGAGCCTGGGTATCGAACCCACAACCCTGTTATCAATAGCCTGGTGCCCCTAAATGGTTAAGAGAATGAAAAATATGGTATTAGATTGCTATTAGTATCAGACATGAAAATATGGTATTGTACTGTCCCTAATAATAATAATAATAATAATAATAATATTTTTTTAACATCTATACTCAATATTCAAAAGTTTCCTTTTTAAGTCACAAAAACTGTAGATCATGCTACACTTTTTTGTGTAAAACTGAACAGAAAGGTATAAATTAGATGTGTTTTTTTAATGCATCATGCCAGGCATCCACATCACAAGGTCAACAAACAGCAACGCTTTCCACTGAAGCTGAAGGAGTACTGGAGCACTTTGAATTACTGGAAGATAAGAAAAAATGCTCAGTGCACAATTAGCAGTAAGAAACTAGAAAACCATGGAAACTCAACCAGTTTAATGAAAAACAAAAATAAATTAAATTAAAAAAGAAAGAAAATGTTTATGTTTACAGCTGATTTCAGATCATTTGCTCTATGACCGTGATGGGGCACTCATAGCCTAATGATGGGGGAAGAAGCCAAGATCCACAGCAAATGTAATTAGTACTTGTACTCTAACAGACATATTTCCGCTTGCCTGACAGTTTCCAATCACAGAAAACACATTCAGTTTACACTTTTTAAATGTGGACAGGATCCATTTCTGCTTTGAGTCAGATCACAATGACCCCCAGTGAAATACACCCGGTCACTTCATGCGTCTTGAGTATCAGGATTATATCTGGATGTGGCCAAACCACATAACAATGCCCCCCAGTGTAAAAACACCCAAGACTCTTTAAGGCCCGATACAAATCGATCAATCAAACCACTTCAGGAAGGGGTTCTGAGACTCATTTGAGCCGCAGGTTACAGCAGTGTAAACGCATCTGTCTCTCCAAGACACAGTCCACAACCAGAACCCCTCCCAGTACACCCCAAACACCAGTAATACACACAGCAGTCAGACTTCAGCCTGACTGACTCGAGACGCATTTGACAGTCCAGTGTAAACGCATGTGGCTGAAATCTTATCAGGATAAAATCCAGATACTAGTGCCCAGGTGTAAACGCGGTAATGAGTCCTGAGGGTGAGGCTTTCTATGCGGTCAAGTGAAATCTGAAGAAATCTGAATTATGCCAGGTGTAAACAGGCTCTTTTCTAAAGTAAGGTAAATCTGAATCAGGGCCACTGCTGAAATATTTAGCATGTCAAACTACCTGAGAACTGGCTTACAGGTCTCCAGGACTCCAGAGGGTTAGTCCACAAAGCAACAATAGTACAAAGGTAATAATTTATCAAAATTTTTCACTCACTAACCTTTTTATTTTAGCGTCAAAATTAAGGCCACACCCACTTTTTATAGCTTCAAGCCTAATATATGTTAAGCCGATTGGCATTACTCCCTAAAATTTCTTAAGCAAATCTGAGACGGTCACTTGAGAGGCCTTCGGTCATTTGTCACAGACTGACCCAAGACAGAGACCATCTTTAAATGACTAATGTGTTCATTTACTGCAGCAATATTCATTCTTCTCAAGGTCACTTCTCAGCCCACTCAAAAAATCTGCAGTGATGGCTCAATGTTCCATCTCAGATGGAGGCAGAAAAGAAGGTGGCGGTGTTTTAATAAATAAAACTTGTCAAAAGCACCTCAGCCAGCCCCGGTCTCCATAGAAACCTTGTTCTGAGTGAGCTGTTGCCGGGCGGCCGAGGTGAGCGCAGATGGATCAGTCCTGAGCGCTAACGGCTCCGCAGTGAATTATCCCCGCTAGAGAGAGAGATTTCTGACTGCAATCAGCAGCGCGCTCCTTCACAGCCCTCATTACTCAGCCGTGGAGAGAGCATCTGAGGAACACCTGTCAGGAGCCCCGAGAATTTGTGCATCTCAGTTCATCTATCATTTCCCCATCAACCTGACGGCTGTTCGTTCGCCCTGCGCGCTCGCCTGGGGCTCAGCCCGGCCAGGCTGGCGGCTTCACTCCTATTTTCATTCAGTGTTTTCTGTGTTCTGCTCAGCTCCTGAGGGCTTCTTCAGCCTTACGGGCCTTTTGAAGGTGAGCTGTGGGGCGCCACTGGACAAACCACCACCCCCACCCCACACACACACACAGGGAGGGAGTGACCCTGTGAGTCACTGGGAGGAAAAGAGTGCTCTATTGTGAACCAGGGTTATAAACGAGGGGCTGATAAGACTTCAGCTTAGCCTCTGAATGATTCAATGTGTTCTTTACAGGTGAGTCGACAAGGGGGGCGGAGCCAACAGGAGGCTCAGGAGACTGAGCGTGTGAATGTTGAGAATGTGTGTGGGCTCCAGCGCTGAGGTGATGTGTTAGTTTGTAATTACAATTCCTGTGGCTAAGTAATGCAAAACCTCTGTAATCACATTACAGATACTGATACATTAAGGACTCAACTGATAGTTGTGCGACACATTAGCGGTGCACCAATACTGAAAAATATGCAAACTTCGAGAGAATTAGTAATGTTTCAAATGTAGTCTTCGGTGTAAAGTATATGTGTGTGTGTGTCCTAATTTGAATCAGCAGTAACCCAACCCATGCATATTCTCCCCCGATCACATGAAATGCTCCAGACACTGGGAGGGTGAATACAGACACAGGTGATGTGCGGAGAAAGTGGCACTTGCCCACCCTGGAGAGAGCCAATGGAATTTTGCACTCATTTTAAGGCCAAAATTAAGACCACACCCTCTTTTTATAGCTTCAAATAGCAGTGGGCAGTATGGGCAAAAGTTTGTATTTCATACATTTTGATAATGCACACATACAGCTGCCGATGACTAGCAGCATGAGCTGAATTGAACTAGTCATCGGCATTGATCTTCTGGTCATAGTGACGGCATCGTTTTCCGCTGGACCACTCGGGGCCCTGACGTGTGATTAACTGGTAAATGTACCATTATTCTGACAGCAACCACTATTCTGAAAGATTGCACTCTTTTTAGGGCCGAACCCAAGACCACACCCACTTTTTTATAGCGTCAAATAGTAGTGGGCAGTATATGGGCAAAAGTTCATATCACTGTATCATTGAAAAATTGGACATTTTGGTAATGCACACAGATCGCTTGTCTAGCCCCTGTAAAGCAGCATTGCCGACAGCACTAAAATCCAATCTGTCTAACGTAGATCAATGTTTGGGGGTCATTTTTCATTCCCATCCACTAGTATGGACTTCCATAATCACTGCACTGCAATTCCCTCCGCAAGAATGAAGAGTTTGTATTTTAAGTTTTGGGGTATTTTGGGGTATTTTTGGGGAGCTTTAAGATGGTTTTGGGGTGTGTACGAGGGAAGCGCATCAGTGCCTGTCTCATCCTGTCAGAAATATGTCCCGTAGTAATTGCAAGTGTGCCACTGTGTCATGGCTAGCTGTACTCACTGGGTGAATGTGGGCGGGAGGTGGTTTGGCTGGGTGGCTCCTCTGTGGTGAGCGAGGGCAAGTCACTGGAGGACGCCCCCACACTCATTGAACTGCGCTCTTCAGAGTCAGGCACCACACTCCAGAAACTGGCTGAGGAACACACACTGTGTCTGGGGCCTGAAACAGAGAAGACAGAAAAGGCCTAAGCCATGAACCACAACCTCCAAAATCCTCATAGGATCCATCAGGAATGAACAACTGCCTAAGGCCTCATATCAAACATATGAAAGCATAAACAAGCATCAAAGGATCTGCTTTGCCTGTATGTATTGTGAGAGCACTGTAGAGTCCCCAGGCGGTTGTTTATGTTAAGATATGTTTTATGCATAATCATATATTTTGTATGGACTTTTATTAATAGCATGGTTAGCCAACGACAGATTACTACACTTATTTCTAATAAACTGACTTTTATCTGTTTTTGAAGATTTGTATGGTGAAATACTAGCAATGAGACTAAAGAACAATGGAGGCGCTTCCATTGATGCTTGTGCCACTATTTAAAACTGCACTGACACACAAATAAAAGAAGAAACGTGTAAAACAATTTTTGGTGAGGTCATGAGTGGGGAGAAGTGGTCAGTATCTACTTCCTTTTTTTTTTAAGCTTTTTTTGGCTGTTGATCCGTGCAGATTTGCAGTGTTTAAAACCAGGGATGTCCTGATCCGATTCAGGGGCGATTCAGGCATATTTTAATGGATCAGGTACTGGCTATTTCAATCTCGATCCATTTCCAAGTCTTTGTTTTAGCCACGGTGTTCACCACGGAGCGCCATCTGGTGGCCTCAAGGTACTATCAACGGACATTGTTGCCCAGCCGGCTGTAGCAGCAGTGCGGACGTTCTCAGAAGGTCAATAAAGGAGTTGAGGTTCTGCAGTGTGGAGCTATTTTACAGTGGAACATGAAAACAGACCATAATATCTGACCCTTTATAAAACTCTCACTGAAACTCTCTGTTTTACCAGCGGGAGAACCGGCACTCTGTCCGTCTCTCTGTTTATCAACCAGCACTGAAGAGCCCATTCAGAACCAAGTGGAGGCTAACGCTAATGCTAACACACACACATACACTATAGAAACCCCAATCACACACACAGCACATTCACCCACTATAAACCAGCTATTACACACCAGTAGACCAACAACCACAAATATCAGTCCAGAGTGTGTACCACTACACACACACACACACACAGGAAGTGATTAGACTGCAGTGTTGTAAAGGAGCTGATTGGTCAGGGAGGAGAGTCAGACTGGATTATAAGATATTAAACACTATAAAACATTTTTTTTTTAAAGTCTCGACTAAACTAAATCAGTCAGTCCAGAATGTCTGATTATAGAAACTGATACTGAAAATAAAGGGATTTTACTGAATGGATTACTCAGCAGCTCGTCATTTCTAAGATGTAAGGCTGGATTATTTATACAAACACAAAGACTGGATCCTATAGGTATTGACTGATACTCGGATCGGGGGTCAGAATAACCTGATCGAGACATCCCTATTAAAAATCAGCAATTGGTGCTATCTTACATCCAGATTCCAGACTATAACATTCACGCATCTGAAGCACTCCAGCTGGCCCTGAGACTGGTCCAGGAGGTGAGAAATTAGAGTGTGGCCCTCTCACATTCACAATTCCTGCACCAACTGTCCAGTCCAACTAACCCTCAATCTGTAGCCCAGGGCTAGCACACTCTGTTTATGAGGTGTAACTGAAAAGTATTGGGACACCTGCTCATTTATTGTCTGAAATCAAGGGTATTAAAAATGACGAGTAACTGTCTCTACTGTCCAAGAGCACATGCCACAAGAGCATTAGTGATATTGGACAATCACCACCGCACCTCATCCCCAACTTATCCCAAAAGTATTGGATGGAGCACCATCCATCATTCCAGTGAAGACAGTTACACTGCTGTCCTGCAACGACAAAATATGTGCATTTGGGGTTTCCAAACGTCTAAAATGAAGCGCTAAACAAAGGTATGTTTGGAGAAAAAAGAATGCAGAATTTGATGAAAAGAACACCTCTCCAACTGTTAAATTGTGGATCGGTTGTGCTCTGGGGTTGTGTTGCAGCCAGTGGCACAGGGAACAATTCACTGGTAAAGGAAGGCACGTATTCAATATAACAATATAACAACAGCAAATTCTGGAACTAATGTCACATTGTCTGCTTTTACAGCAGGATAATGATCTAAACACACCTCAAAATCCACGATGGACCATGACCTTAGCCATGACCTTTACAATATGTTTCACTACTGGTTCAGATTTTCCTCTTTTATTTATTTTTTGTCCAGAAAAATCTAAAAGTTGTGCATACTGAAAATTGTGTGATATTCTATTTACACCACATCGCTCACAGACGGCCATTCTTTCCCACTATAACAGTGTGTGCTGCGATCTTCCCCCACACACACATGCATCAGAAGGGTTGAAACAGTGTTATTCTGTTGGTAAATAGTCTCCCAGCACGTCTTTGTGGCTGGTGCCTCTGTTTAGCCATTATCTCAGCTGCCTTTGTTCAAGGACGTCTCCTAATAACACGCTTTTAACCCAGCACCACTGACCTACACCAGCTTTTAAAAGGGAGAGAGAATTCCACACAAACCTGGCTGCTGCTAGTGTCTCAAACTTTACTGGAATATGTAATAAGCCACACTGCCGATATCTCCCCCAATTTATTTGGTTTGCGTTGCCCTCCTATACTTGTTCTTTGCGAGTGGAAAATATACACACACATTACACACGCATGTCTGAGACTTGGGCCATGTTCACAAAAGCATTTTAAGACAGAAGATTTTATCTTATCTGTCTTATCTATCTTATATTTTCAGATTCAGAACATGTTTTAAAACTTATATTTAAAGCATTTAAAAACATATTTTTAAGAATACCAGTTGTTCCTAGAATTGTTCTTAAAATAATAATTAAGACAAGAAAAGAGAAGTCTGTCTAAGATCTTCTTAGATGTGTTCTGAATCTTACAACAGCCCCACATCTTATGAGGATCTTAGACTGAAAGAGATCAGAAGGTCAGGCTCTAAAACAGACAGATAACATATTTATAAATATGTCAAATTTAACCAGATTATTTTTTTTAAAGAAGCTTTATTTAGTTTAAACTGTTTATATAAAACCCTGTAAACGTACAGACATCATCTGTAAATGAATAAGCTAACTGTTTTTAAGTATTCTGTCAATAAATATTATTTTTAACAGAAAAAAGACTATTATTCATACCTTTCTGCTTTCTTAAGCTGCATTAAATGAATGTAAAACAACACTAATTATCTGTAATTAAACATGTCCATACCAATGAGCTTTTATCTTTGTAACTTCACTTCATAAAAAACCCATACATGAACACAGCCTGCTTAAGACTTTATATTTTGTCTCAACTTTTCTCTTAAGAACACTTCTAAGATCTGGTATTCTTAAAAATGTTTTTTAAGGTCTTAAACATGTTTCTTATGACAGCCTCACGCTCTTAGAATAAAAGACATCAGGGGGTCTAATTTAATGTCTAATTTAACCAGATCTAAAAAATGTGAAAAATCTGTATTAAAAACTGTATTTAAAAAATCTTTTATTTTAACTATTATGCCAATAAGGACAAATTTCTTATTTTTACAGAAATAGAACTTTTCTGTTTCCTAAATTACTTTTAAATGTATGAAAAATAACAATAATTATCTGTAATTAAATATGTGCCTACTTTTATAAAGGTTTATGTCTATATTATATGCTTTTTTCTTTGTAATTTAATTTCTACAAAATGTAAAAAAAACGGGCAAACAAAAACAAAGATGTACACAGCCTACCTAAGAATCTTCTTAGGAATTAGATGTTTTAGAGGTCAAATTTTAAAACCTAGTTAAATAATTAAATGTCAAATTTAACCAGATTAGAATTGGAGATGTGTGTTACTTTTAACATAAGAAAAAATCACTTCGTTCCAACTTCATGCCACAGTTCTCATATTTTCTCATTTTTTTCCATTTTTTCCATTTTTCCTCCAACATCACTTCTAGTTATTGTTTACTGATTCTTTTTATTGGTTTGTTTGATTCTGTTTTTAACTGAATAATAAAAAAATAATGTGTGGCTTCCATCATTTGAGATAAACTGTACAATGCAGAATAAAAGACTGCATTATAAACGACTGCATAAGAAAACAACCAACTGAATAATAAAAAAAAGACTTTCTTAAGACAATATTTGAGAACATCTTTAGTTGTTGTTGTTTTCCCATAAGAATTGCACTGAGAACATTTGGCCTTATTCACCAATATCTTCCCAAGAATTTTCATTTGCTCTAACATAAAGCCCACGTCAGATTCATGATGTGTTTATAAAGTGCAGGATTGTTCTCAGCTTTGCTCTTATAAAGATGGATCCCACTGTCCTCGTAAGCTTAACAAATCCCAAATTAGAAAACATCTTTGTGGAAACTGTATATCTTTGGTTTCAGAAATAAGAACAGTTAGTGAATAAGGCCATCATTTCTAGTAAACACTCAGAGATGCTTTAGATACACAAGGATACACACATACACACACAGACACAGAGCTCATTCAATAAGCAGGTGTTATCATTGACTAACGAACAGAGTCTATTAAATATTCACAGTGGGCTGAAGAGTGCTTTGGTGAAGGGATTACACACCATGGATGAGAGAGTGTGCGTAGCACGTGCTGATGGGTATCAGACCAATTAAACAGCCCTGCAATCAATCAGCTCAATGGTGTTAATTAGCATTTATTTAAATGCCATCAAATGCTAGAGTACTTTTGTTCTGAATTGCTGCGTAATAACAGAGCTACATTCACGGAAGGAGGAAAACGCTACACAGGAACCATTTTTGGTCTCCATCGAAATGTACACATCATTGTCATTTCACAACTTAAGTGTTTTGCCACTCCTGTGCAGCAGCACACCCCTGCTACACAAATCTACTCCACTTAGACCACAATCAACAAAACAATCAACCTGTAAACAAATGGAAAAGCCATAGTCTGGTGATTGCTGAGTACTGACAGTGTGGAAATCAGTCTTCGTCCAAGTTCATCAGAGCAATGGAGCAGTATGAACAATATTAATGTACAAATCAATGTAGTTATTGTCCCTATTGCACACCTCCATCAAGCACCTGTATCCCTCTTGGATTTTTATTTTTAGCACAGAGGCTCCCTGCAGTCTGCTTTTGCCTCTAATAGAGGAAATGGGTGCAGATAAGGCCGAGTATTGTCCTGTTCCAATGGACTCTATCTTCACTATCTACACATCTGTTCTTATAAATAAGGGGTTGTAAAGACATAATTTGCTCCTATGAAGACAATTATGTAAATATTTTGACAGATATAAACACAAGCCTAAATTGTGAGCTGTATGGAAACTTTTATAGGTATTCACAATGCGCAAGGGTTCAGTTTGCGGCTCAGTTGGGATTGCAGAAGAGACTCCTATTGCAGTATTTGTGTACCATATTAATAACGCTCTGGATACGAGCGAGGCGAGGAGGCAAAGATTACTGTAAGTCGTAATCTCAAACAATGCCCCCTATAGTAAAAAAAGAAAAAAACATATGCTGGATAGTACTAGTCCTTGTGTTTGTATATATACTATATGTCCAAATATTTGTGGACACTTCTTAAATGCACTAAATGGACTCCCTGGAACAGATACACATGAATTTACTAATGCCAGGCATGGGCTAGAGGGGTATAAAGCCCCCCAGCATTGAGCTGTAGAGGAGTGGAAGAACTGTGTTCTCTGGAATGATGGATGGTGGAGCTCCATCCAATACTTTTGGGATTAGGTGAGGTGGTGCTCACCCAACATCCTGACTCAGCTAATGCTTCTGTCGCTGAATGCAATCAAATCTTCACAGCTATGCTTCAAATCTAATAGAGAGTCTTCCCTGGACAGTAAAGACAGTTACTCCAACAAAACAGGATAAACTTTTTTTTTACTGTAAGTGAGTAGGTGTCCCAATACTTTTGTCCATACAGTAAGTATATTCACCACCACTGTGAGCAATTCTTGGTTAGTCTCTAGAATAGAGAATTTCACAGCAAACCACTTTGAAGGTGAATTAACCAGACCAAGACTTTTAGTAGTCAAGTCCGAGTCCGAAAGCGACCGAGACAAAGACAAAAAGAAGATGATGGGGGAAGAAATGTATAATATCATTAATTGTACAATTATTATTATTATTATTATTATTATTATTATTATTATACACATTGCACAATAAACAAAAAGGGTCACATACTATACAACTTCAACCTGTTGCTGGACCGAACCCAACACACCCCAGAACACACATGTCTCTCGTTACCTAGGAAACGCAAGTTTGCTCAGCCATTTGCGCCGACCCAAAACAAAAGGAACGTGAAAACGCCTTTGGGTGAGGTTATGGGTGGGAAGACCTCAACTAAAGGTGGATAGATGTCAGAACTAACTCTCTCTCTTTTTACCTTCTCAGAGTAAATGGCCACCCAGGCCGACCTGCAGGAAGATTGCCCGCTGAGGTCCCCTCCTCTACCTGCGTCAGACCAGCTGCCACCTACCAGTCCGACCATCAGGCCCCCACCCACCACCACCTATACCAGACCAGCGGCACACCCTCCTACCACTGCTACCTGTCTAATGACCATGTTAAAACCTAAATAGACTTGTAACTATCTGCCACTATTAATATCATCACTATTAACTATCTGTTGTATCTGGTTTGGTCATTTTTATCAATCATTTATAAATAGTTCTGATCAGAGGAGGACGGGTCTCCCCTTGTGAGTCTTGGTTCCTCCCAAGGTTTCTTCCTCCAGCTCTGAGGGAGTTTTTTCCTTGCACTGTCACCATTGACTTGCACATCTTACATTATTTCTTTTTTTGTCTCTTTCTTTTACTAATTACTAATTATGTAAAGCTGCTTTGTGACGACAACAGTTGTAAAAAGCTATACAAATAAATCTGACTTGACTTGACATGTTAGATTCTTTTACACCTATAAATAAAGCTGCATTTAAGGTGGAACTGACTTCTTTTTTTTTATTTGGTACTGCAAATTAACCCACCGGTTTGTACCTCCCTCTAGCACTAGTAATGAAAATAGGAGGGTAAGGACATGCAAAGCCAGCCAGCAACATGCTCTGAGGAAAGGACTGGCTCTCCAGCTCCACTACACCAGCTAACAGACGCATCTGCCGGCCAACATCGCTTTAAGAGTGATGTGGGAAATAAGCGTCATCTATCCACCCGGCCAATTGTGCCCTCTCATACTCTGGCCGCTGATGGCAAGACGCCATGACTCAGGATTCAAGCTTGTGACACCCGGGCCATAGTGGCAGCTCACTATGCTGCAGTTTACTCATGCTTTAGGAGACTTAAGCAGTGTAATAATAGAAGGAGGAACCAATAAAACACCATTCAACCAATTCAACCATGTGAACAGATCGTCAACAGTTGCCTTTTCACACTTTTCATAAAAATGTCTCACAAACTGCTCCTCTTGTCCGCAGTGTGAACGGATTAGTCATTTCCCCACAGCTTTCCACTCACGCAGGTTGTCAGAAAACTGTCTGGAGAGTTGAGTACATTCACAGTTCTCGAACCACACACTCCCTGCCTGATCATCTCCACAATGGGTTTTTAGCAGGCATGAGTAGACTGAAATGTGAGTCTTGAGCGTTTATCAACCCACCCTAATCTGGCCGTCCATAATTCTGTCCATAATTCTGACCCTATCAAGCTACATTCAGCTGTTAGCAAGACTACACAGTCAATGACGGAATAACTGGTCAACCAGAAAAGAGAGATGGTGCTATTGCAGCGAACTCCAGACACGAATAAAGCACGTTGATTCATTTTCACTCGATTCATGAAGCTACCACGGCTCAGAAACTGGCGTGCACCCATGAGGGAACAGCTTTCCGTGTAACAGGATTGCGAGGCTTTCCAAAACCCGTTATCTCAAAGCAGCAAATTTCAAATGGATCATTTTTCTTCCATAACGCTCCTTAATGGAAACTCTCTTTTTTTCCAGTCAGGCATAAAAATGCATTGCGTTCGCTCATATGAAGCTTTAGCAAATGAAGTAATGGTGTGATTTATTGAGATCACCATGGCAACACAGTGTCTCTGGCATCCCACACTTGGTCAATTTGTGAGCGCTGTGGGAGATGTTACTGAGATCAATCTCTCAGCGCTGCTAAGACAACCAATATTTTTACCGCACAAAGGCTGATGTCACTGCGCTTGACTCCAGGCCGAGGGAGGGCTGTGCGACTCATCCGCAGGTACTTTTACGCAGCTTTAAAAAGATCTCCAGCATCTCCATTCCCACACCACCCTAAGCAAACACACTCTACAGGGCAAAGTCCCCCTAAATCAACTACACTCATAATAATAACAGCAACAACCGCAGCAGCAGCAGCAGCAGCACTGAGACAGAAGTGATGAAGCAGTTAAAAATCCTGCACGCCCGAGCACAATCCTGCAGTGGCCTTCTCTTAAGAGACCTGATGCTACATCACCCTTCCCTCAGGCAGACTCCAAGCCAGCGCAGGCACACAGACAAACTCAGTGTGGCGTTAATTAGAAGGGTTTGGCCATTTGAGCGCTGCTGCTCCCAGCCCTCTCATGAGGGATTTGCTCAGAGTCGGCTGCTGGCAGTGCACCAGGGCTTCATCTGACAGGGAAGGCTGAATCAGGGTGTGTGCGTGCGTGCGAGCTATGTGCGTGTGTGTGTGTGTGTCTGAGACAAAGAGAGAGAAAGGGGCAACCAAACATTCAACATTGCATACTGAACAGTCCACAGTGTGTCGAAAACCACCCCAAAGCTCCAAACGTACAAGAAAGAGAGAAAACGAGAGTAAAATAGTGGCCGAAGTAGCGATACAACGACCAGGTCAAACAGTCGATTGGTCAGTTGGCTGGTTAGGGCGGTCAACCGGGCTCGGAAATGAAATGTAAACATTTGAACAAACGTTTTCTACACTTGAAGAGGTATTTATTTTATTGAATTTATGGACTATTCAAGTGTTAAACTTTATCTGACTGCTCTACAGTCGCATAAACTGCTTAAAATTGCTCTAGATGGATGTCCCGATCCAGCAGTTCCATCCCCCAATCCGATCAGAGTACCTTAAGGAAGCAGAATAGTCATCATTGGTGCCTTTTATTGCCTATGGTGGGAAATTAAGCAGTTCAAGCAAGGATGTCCTGTTTCAACGAGGATGTACTGTTGTGTCTTTCCCGTTAGCTGTTGGATCCCAAGCAACGACCCCCTGATTCAGCTGAACTGCGAATCATTTTAAGGGGCCAGTGTTGGCTAGTATTTGTATTAAAGCCATTGAAGGTAAGCAACAAGTTGCAGAGAAACCCTTCAGCCCTCGTCGTCGTCCCCCTTCTCAGGCAAATTATTTACCAATTATTTTTAACACCTACTATTCAGTACATATCATACTTAATAACTGTAATTAAAATTACAAGCCATTTCCGAAACCCTTCATAACTAGCATAGTACTTAAACCTGTTCGTAATTTAAAAGTATTCTCACCCATTTGTAACTCACCAAGTAGTGCAGTTCTCCCCCAAAATGAAGAACGGCTGAGCCTGATGGAGCCTTAAGTTACTACCGCCTACTATCACCACTGCAAGGTGACAAAGGTGGAGACTAAGTTGTTGCAGATGGCAAGATTGTACAAGGGTGACTGGTCTAGACAAAAATACCTGCGAGGGTGCGATGGACAGGACTCATAGATTGAGAAGAGGTGGTACAGGGCAGCGAGCGTCTCGTTGGATGTGTGGTAAATGAGATGCGAAGCAGATACAGTTAATGATTGGCTAAAAGGAGTGATTGCATTTGGGCGTGGCTGAAGGCCACAGTGTGAAGGAAGTAGCTGAATCTGCAGGTGTGTGGAAGCTTACGGTCATACGGGTCTACCAAAAGGCAGAAATCCCAGCCTACAGGCAAGAATTTCTTCTAGAAGTCAACACAGGTCTTTCAGCACCAATATCTGCAGACCATCAACATGTGGAGCAAGTGACAAATGACAAGAGGCTTTTGCTCACTTCTGCACAAAAATGATGAGAATGCAGCATGTACACATCCAATGCCAACAAAAACCAATCAATCAAAATACCAGCTTGAATTATGTAGTTTGTAGTTATGTAGCATTTTCTTAATAGCATATATGTATCATTGTATAGTGTAGTAGCAATTGTAGCATTAGTAGCATTACAGCCTCCCACTATAAAGGTTCTTAGTTCAATTCTGAGCCAAAATGTATACAGTGCTAAAAATAGATATTGTATATAAGGCTAAGAACTGTGCCGGTTCGCTGTGTTTCTGGACTGACACATGAAAGGTTTTTTATTTATAGGCTTGATATGCGACAGGTAGGAATTGCAAGTATAATGTCTCATGTTTGTTTTTCTTCATACTAGTAATTTAAATGCTTATTCATTATTATATTATTATTCTTTATAATACTATTTATAACAAATATTTGCCTTATGATACATTTGTGTCATAACAATGAGAAGATGTATGTAAATCAGGTAGAGTCATCAAAGAACTATTTAAAACCCATTAGACTGAGAAGGCTCACTCATAAAATTGGCTTCCTAAAGTTACGTTGTTTCTAAAGTTGTTCATAAATCGCTACGACTAATCATTCTCTCAAAATGCACCCCTGCTAACTGTTCAGTTACTATAAGTAGCAATTATTCTGGACCTACTAATTTAGTACCTACTAATTATTAATATCTACAATATATTCAATAAGTAGTCATTTTTCTGTACCTACTAATTACTCAGCACTTAGTAATTACTCAAAAAGTAATAATTATTCAGTATCTACTAATTATTCAGTAAGTCTTAAATATTCAGTATCGACTAATTATTAAGTATCTACTACTTATTCAGTAAGTCTTAAATATTCAGTATCTACTAATTATTTAGTATCTACTACTTATTCAGTAAGTCTTAAATATTCAGTATCTACTAAATATTCAGTATCTACTACTTATTCAGTAAGTCTTAAATATTCAGTATCTACTAAATATTTAGAATCTACTACTTATTCAGTCTTAAATATTCAGTATCTACTAAATATTTAGAATCTACTACTTATTCAGTAAGTCTTAAATATTCAGTATCTACTAAATATTCAGTATCTACTACTTATTCAGTAAGTCTTAAAGATTCAAAATCTACTAATTATTTAGTAAGTCTTAAATATTCAGTATCCACTAATTATTCAGTATCTACTAATAATTCAGTAGGTACTAATCACAAGTTTTATCTTCTGGTAACAAACTAGTAACATTTCTTCAGATGTCATACCTTTTACCTGGTGTGGAGGTGGAGAAGAAGACCAGGGCTTTTCATCGAACTGCACCCAGCTGTTGCGCTGCTGCACGGCCACAGGGGGCGCATCCGACCAGGCAGAGGGGTCTGCGTCAGATGGAGGAAAACTGGCCATCTGTACATCTCCACACTCTTCTGGAAAGTAAGGTAAATTTATTCATACGTTAGTAATAGCACCATTGGAAAGCAATATCCCATATAAACTGTCCAAGCACTTTACTAAGACCTGTACATCTACTCAACCATGCAATCACCTAATCAGCCAATCATGTGGCAGCAGTGCAGTGCATACAGTCATAAAGATACAGGCCAGCAGCTTCAGGTAATGTTCACATCAACCTTCAGAGCAGGGAGTAAATGGGATCTCTGTAATTTTGAACATGCCATGGTTGTTGGTGTCAGAAGGGCTGGTTTGAGTATATCTAGAACTGCTGATCTCCTGGGAGTTTCAGCACAGCAGTCTCCAAACCGTGTGAAAACACGTCCAGTGAGCTTCAGTTTTGAAGGAAACGCATTGTTGATTAGAGAGAGGTCAAAGCAGAATGGTCAGACTGGTTGGAGCTGACAGAAAGGTTACAGTAGCTCAGATAAGCACTCTGTAGAATTGTGCTGAGCAGAAAAGCATGAACAACACCTCCAACCTTGAAGAGGATGGATGACAAGAACAGAAGACCACATTGCGGCCCACTTCCGTCAGCCAAGAACAGAAAGCTAGAAAGGTAGGAGAACACTAACCAGCTGAAAACAAAAAAAAAGGAAAAGCATAGCCTGGTTTAATAAATCTCAATTTCTGCAGAGGTGGTGTGAAATGGTTTACATTTCACCAAATTTCATTTTCATTTATTTTACATTGATAGTGAGCCTCATTTTCAGTTTAGCCGAGCATTTACAACACAATAAACAGGGATCGAAAAAGAAGACTAAAATAATATTTATCTTAGACTAATCTTAAACTTAAGATTAAAAGCAATGGAAGTAAAAGAGTAAATTATAAGATCGCTGATAAGTTACACTGATACAAAATGATAATATGATAATATTTAATTAGTATAAGAAAAATACATAAATAAATAAATAAATAAATACAACCATGACAAACTAACAAACAGAACCAGAATTAAGCTAAATAAAAAAATATAAAAAATTAAGGTAAAAAGTAACTATAAAATAAATAAGTATAAGTAAGATTTTAAAACAACCAAACAAAATTATACAATTTCAAACAAAAATTCTAAAATAAAACTAAACGAACACTAAAATAATTGGCCAATAAAAAATACAATTAAAATTAGCATAAAAATGCAATAAATAAAAGTAAAAGTAAATAAATAAATTAAAATAACAAGAATATAAAAAAATAAGACAAAAATAAACCAAATGAAAAAACTAAAAATACTTAAAAAATGTAAAAGAATTAAAAGCAAGTAAACCAGTAACAGGCAGAGAGCAGAGGTGGTTAAAAAGTAAATGCTTCAAAAGAATGAACGACACCAGCGAGTTGAGCTGGTTTTTCTACTAAGAAACTTACAGACTCAGATTTCTTTACAGTGGTGGTGATGGGACCCAAAAGCAATAAGGTCTTAAACACATACAGTATACAGCCATTTTATTCACTATCCACCAGTACACCGGTACATGTCTTCAGAGTTTAACCTGTAATGCTGACGGTGGTAAACTAAAACATTTACTACAACAGTTTAGTCCAAATACTAAAAATGAAACTTTCTGTCAGTTCTGCAGGTGTGTTTACGTGGTTATTTATTTAATCATTTAGCTACAAAATCTGGACATGGCGGTAAACACCAGGCTGCAGTTTGGTGTTAAATTTAGCAGTGTATGAGTCTGTTCCTACATTGCCCCCATCTCTGCCACGCTGTGATGAGCTCAGGTCATGAGAATCTACCAGCAGGCTGGCAACACATTCTCACGGGAAACACACAAGCAGGTCAACTGTCCATAATACAACCTAAGAGCTGATCCTGCTTTTGTTGGAGTAACTGTCTCTACTGTCCAGGGACGAAGGCTTTCTACTAGATGTTGGAGGAGCACTGCTTGTGAGCATTTGATTGTATTCAGCAAAAAGAGCATTGGTGAAGTCAGGAGGTTGGATAATCACCAAAAGTATTGTCTGGAGCCCCATCCATCATGCCAGAGAACACAGTCCCACGCCTGGCTAGTAAGATCAGGCTGATCTGCTCCAGAGTCCAATTCTAATGGTGTTACTTCTCCACAAGGACTAGACAAGCTGACAAATTAAAGTAGCTGAATGCATTTATTAGAAGGGGTGTCCACAAACATTTGGCCATATAGTGCATCACTGCTGCAAATATAAGCATATATTGGAATCAAGGACATTTTAGGAGAAAGAAGAGACATACGCACTAAAACCTTTCGGTCATGGAAAGCTCACACAGGGATCAGGGCAGGACGAGTCTTCCTGTGTCAGCAACAAACTTGACTGAAAAAATGTTGGACTGAACTGAGACCAAGCAAGTCCCAACAGCAGCCTTTTGCAGTGGTTTATATTATTATCATTCCATTAAGATGTGCAAGTTTTGATTTTAGTGCTACTTGCCACGCTGGCATGAGGACGAAGTCTGAACGTCAGTGCTCACAAAATACAACACATACAGAACATGCAGGCCTTCAGGCTGAGGGATCAAGATCAAATGAGGCCTACGTTTCCTCTTAGGGTTTTTAAACGAGTCTGCCTGTCCATCATAAAGATCAAATGTCCACTTTTAAGAGAGTTAAGAGAGTTTTTACTGTAGAAGCTCCAGATCTCATCAGAACAGATGCAGGTGAACATAAATCCAGTAAAAATGAGAAACAAGAGCTTCTCATTCTGAAGAAAGTAGGTTTCTCCTGGACGCCCCCCAGTCCAGCCAGCACAGCGTGGAGGATGTGTTCAACTCCATCATCATCATCAGCTGCAGCAGCAGCAGCTCACCTGATTTACCATCATTAAGCTCTGATTTACCACCAAACCAGGTGTTGATCTGAGGAGAACTCTAAATAATACCAGACTCCATGAGAGAGGAGAACTTTGGAGATGTTCTAATGATGAACACAGTGATGGAGAACCACCACCACCACTTTCTGTAGGAGTGTTATTATTAGTGTTTATTCTAATATCAGTGTTTTACTGAGCAGAAAAGCACCTTTGCAGTCTAATTTTCACAGGAGCCTAAAACTTTGCACAGTACTGTGTTTTGAAAGCGTGGCTTTAACACAGGTAAAGGTAAGGTTTACTCATAGGACAGTCTGTTACAGTGTGTAATTACCAGGCTTTACTCAGCAGAGACACCAAAAACAAACTCTTTGCCCTTAAGCACAGGCTGGTGTGAAAAGTTAAGAGGGCAGGTGAGGTCTTTGCACCCAGAAGGCATTTGAAAAAGGCAAGGCCATGTTCACTCAGTAAGCCTGCAGTTATTGCCAGGAAGAACTCTGAGCAAACTTGCCTGTTGGTTCATACCTGTCTGCTCAGAGTCCTCGCTGAAAGCCACCCAACCGGGCCGGGCACATGCGCCTGTACTGCTGGCTGTGGCTGCCATGTGGCTGATGGCCAGCCGTCCACTGCTTTACACTCGACTCTTCAGGCCTTCAGAACCACTGGATCCATGAGAAAATGGAGAGCCTGAAAGCAAATGGGAAACAGTCTGGTTTATGTCCAACTCCTTCAGAGCACTGGCTTTACTTTCTAGAACAGGAACGCTTTCTTAAACATCTGTAACTGTTATAAACATGTGGAATTACACTTAATGAAAAACATGCAATTCGCCATTGTCATCTAAAAATCTCTCAGTGTTTGGTGTTTTAGCACTGCTCACACAGAAAACATGCAGCCAGATTGCCTACTCATTTGGTAGACCTGTACCCTTCTCCCAGACCAAGCGTGTCTCAGAACGCCTTCATTGAGTTTACAGAGCAGAAGCAGAGCTCCACTACAACTCAGCTACTCCATATAATAAACAAGGGCGCCATGCAGGTCCTGCAGACTGTCTCTTCCAGCCAAGGCTGTCAGTCACTTCTCTCCTAGGTGTTTCATAATTCTGCTTTCTTATGATATAGAAGAATATGGTTTTCATTTAGAGGGAAAAATGGGCCAATATTAGCACAGGGAAAACTACATGTTAGAATGAGACACTGGAGATGGAAAGTGAGATGGAAAAATTTAGACAGGCTGTTTTATCATTGAAATATATGGGAATGGGTGGAGCTACATGGCATACTACAACCAGCCAGCAGAGGCACTAGACCTGTGGCTGCTTTACTTTGGAAACACATTGCGCTGTCCATGCTTTCTAGGGATGCACCGATCCAATGCTAGGATCGGATATCGGCCCGACACTGACAAAATTAGCTGGATCGGGTATTGGGTCTTTAGGATGATCCACGGGACTGGTCCATTCACTGAACCGGATCAGATCAGGATCAGAATAACCTACAGCCTGTAATGGAGGACAGCCGAGAGTGAGGGAGGGGTGATGAGGTCACTGCCACAGCTGGTCGTCCATATAAAAAGAACTGAGAAGGGTTCATTTTGCTGCCTTAATCTCTCCCACATGATAAGGTATCTGGTTTGTTAATTTAACAGCTGTATCGGATTGGTATCAGGTATCATCTGATACGTATAGATTATGTATCGGTTTTTGGTATCGAATTCCGGGAATTTCCTAAGTTGGGAAATTTTCCGGGTAATTAACGGGAATTATCGGGTAATAATGGCAATTAACGGGAATAAAATGGGAATATTCGAAGCTAGATGTGAGAAAAAATATATAATGAAGCATAATCTTGGCTAAAATAATTAAAAATAATCCCAAAACAGTTAAATAGCAAAGCTGCTCCTCAATCCCAGGTACATGGCACATTACACACTAAGGGCTATTGCGAGCACTCGACCTGGATTCACTGTTCTTTCCTCCAGCACATTACAGCATATGTCCAGATGATTTCTAGAAACCGGACACTCGCAATTTAATTTCAGACTAATTTACTTATTAATTATTTATTTAACATTTTTAAGACATTTAGAACGCTTAATTGTTCTTTGATTGAACATTTGATTGTTCAATGAAAGGATTACGCATGTATAAAGTTCTGCTTGCAACTAACTATGTTAGTACTATATATATACACACTATAGCTATATACTAACTATATCATTTGTATTGTTATGCCTTCATGTCTGCTGTTGATAAAAAAAACGTACAATGATGATAGTGTATGATATAGTTCCTTTAAATCATCCAATATGTCATGACGTCAAAACGTCCATGGAACAACTACATTCCCAAAGTTCCCATGGATTGGTGCATCCCTATTGCCTTCTACAGTCATTAGTGAGTTTAGCTGTATAAAACACAGCAGTGTAGACTTTGGACTTTAATTCAATGGATTAAAGAAAAATATAGCATTCGCTGTTCTGGAGTTACAGCCATTTATACACACTTCATTTTCAGAGGCTTAAAAGTAATTGGACAATTGACTGATAAGCAGCTTCGTGGCCACATGTGGTGCATTTCCTCGTTATTTCATGAGAAATTAAGGAGATAAAAGGTCTAGAGTTGATTCCAAGGGCTAAATTTGCATTTACTAGCTGTTCATGGGAACTCTCAACAGCAAAAGAAAGGAGATGGAATACACTGGAGATCACTGGACGCCAAAAACACCAAAAAGACTATTAGACCATGGAAGACAGCTAAAGTAGATGATCACACTATCACATTATCAACTTATCATACAATATATGGATATGACCTTAATCATTTTTGCTGACCTCGATATCGGCCATTGGGTTTACCTGCTTGTTTGCTTAATTAAGGATAAACATCACTAGTATTTCAGCTAGTCGATGGCAATGGCCGATGCATCAGTAATGGCACCTCCATGAAGACTTGTTACTCAAGGCCTAATAGGAGTTTTGTGGAAGAATAAAAAATGTTGCAAACTCGTACAGGCAGTACGATATGCCAAAAAACATACGTATCCCAAACTATTATTAATTAGGGTGGAACTGAATTATTAAGCTATTATATTAGCATTGTATTAGTGACACAAAAATGTGTTCAAATGACAAGATTATTAATATATAATAATAATAATAATAATAATAATAATTTGTGACAGGCCTAGAAACTGTATGTAATAAAAGTCTGTAATTCCTAAACGGCTAATGCAATATTTTTTAATACTTTTGGGCCTAAATGTCTAAATATACAATAGCGTGATTGAACTTAATCAAGTTTTTTCAGGAAATAATTCAATAAATGATGAAATCTCACATTTCACAACAATTCAATATTGTTTGTCATGATTCAGAAAAAACGTTACAAGTGACAAGTGAAATACAAGCGACAGGAGGAATTCTTTACACTGAAGTGGGATACAGACAATACGACAAATAGATCATGCTTTTTTAATTAGTACGTTTATCATTAATCTTCATTATAATGAATGATATTTTATGGTTAAATGGCCTCCTTCAGATCAATAATGCATTTTTACACTCCTAGCAGGATTTTCAGCAGGCAGCAATATCAGTAAACACATCAAGTAAAACAACATCATGTAAATGTGTAAGACAGGGAGTCTGCAGAGAGCATGTCCAGGCTTGGCCCGTTACACAACACACACATGAGGAAGCTCTTTGAAAACCAAAGGAAAGAGCTGACATCGTCTGATAAATGCCGACACAACGACACAACTCCACTCACTACACCAGCAACTCGTGCCCTGTGGTTACGTTCGAGACGTTCAAGGCTATAAAAAGAAAAAGGAGGAACAAATGCAGGCTATACATTATGTATAAAACATTCTCCTGCCATTCAAGTTTAAAGCGTCCTGTAGGTCTCAGACACAACCGTTATCGGCATTCGCTGAGAACCGGGAAAAGCTTCAAGGCAACTGAGGCTCTAGAAAGGTCAAAAACAGGGGAAAGAACATCCTGAAAGTGGGGAGATAACCACTCTTATCCATTTTCCCACATTACAGGGAAGGCTGAAAGGCAGCTGTCCTCCTGGCTAAACTGGGAGATGCTACAGGAAACACACTTTGCCTTCCTGAACTGTGTGGTAACACTGAGCGCTCTGGGAGATGTTGTTGTGGAGATTTGCAGTCCAGACACATGCTAGCCCGACAGCCCCCTCCTTCCCTCCCTTTCTCTCTTGACACAAAGCTAGCTAGCCCCTCCCTCTCTCCGAGGACTTCATTCAACATCTCCGAGAAACACTTCACACCCACTGTTTGTTGACCAACTCCAGGGTTTCGCTTGCTGTACGAACACGCCCAGAAAGGTGCTGCAGGACAGGCGCAAAGTTCAGCTCCTAAACAGCGAATCAAAACATCAGACCAGTGCTCATGTTTGCACTTACTCTTAAAAATGAAGGTTTCTAAATGGTTCTAGACTGGACTTAGAAGATATAGAAGATAGATAGTATGTGGAGGTCCTTCCAATTGTAAAAAGGTTCTTCAAACTCACTCACTTCATTTATGAAGGTGGATATTTAAAGGTCTATCCAATGAGACGCACCTTAGGAACCCATAGCTTTAAAGAACCCTCTTTAGCACCTTCATTTGTAAGAGTTCCATCAAAAACCAACATCCAGAAATCCAAAAAAGTGATCATAGCAGACCTGCTACTATCCTAAATTATCCATATCCAAAGTCCCCCCAGCCTCATGGATCTCCTCTGGCAGCAGTAGGTCCTTCTACACTTCTCTCACACTTCAGACCAGCGCTAGATCTGGCAGGGCGTCCCGCGTGCACTGGAGCCGGCTGAGCATGCACTCGTCCCCCAGTGTCTCCAAATGGCACACATAACACACACACACACACACGCGGCACTGCAGCTTTACCAAACCAACCCCCTCCAGCCTCTGTTCACACCGGCCTATGTCTGGGAACAGTGATGACATCATCAGTTAGAGAGTGTTTTTAGACAGTGCTCTCTTTCCTGTTCCCACCCCTGAGTGGCCCTGATTTGATCCCCCTCACACTGCTGCTCTGTGTACAAACAACTCAGATATGGAGCAATAGCTCGTCTTTTTGTGGTTTGCAGCACTTTTGCCCTCGGTACTTTTGCCCTCAGTGGCACATACACATATCATTATCATCCTCCTGATAGTGATAATGAATTGTGAGAACGTGTTCATCATCCGTCCCCTGTCTGTGGTGTTTACAGCAGATGGAAAGTCTGTCCAGTGGCCAAAGATAACACTGAGTACTGTCCAGCTCTGCTGAGAAATTACAAAAAGACACGCCAAGTCGACGGCCGAATGTGTACAGGACACGTATTTACGTATTTATAACAGTAAAATCTGCCCTAGGCCTGCAGAGCACAGCCACAGGGGCCAATATATAGTCATGTGTGTGTGTGGGGGGGTTTACATCTTTATTAAACCAGACAGACAATTTCGCAAGTGAGCCCTGAGCCCTGAGCCCTGATCCAGGACTGTATGAGACATGGTTTTCTTTCTGAGCCTCCTCCTCTCAGTTCTGAATCTGGTAGGAAGGAACACGGCTGGTTCTCCCGCTGGTAGAACGGAGCGTTCCCACTGTTGTTTTTATGGCCAATCAGACGTTTTTCAGGAGCAAAGACAGGATGGGAGTATATCCCCCCTATATCACCAATAATGGAATACAATATCTTTATATATCTTTATCACTGCACATGATCAAGTCCAACCAAACTGGGTGTTTTCAGCAGACTGAACAAAAACGGACAAAAACAGACACACATTTAAAGGAACAGTGGTTTAAACACAGCCAAAGCAAAATAACCACAGACACGGTTTCCACACTCCACTGTAAACTAGTTTCACACTGTGCCAGCTGAGAATTATGTCTCTTAATGGGGCCTAGATGATGCTAGAGGGCTCTGTGCAGCAACATGACTAAAGATCAGACCTGGATTGGACTTTTAAAAACTCAAATCATTACTCTCGTTACTCTTACAATCACTCCCATGATTATAATAGTTATACTACACCATTATTATTGTGTAATATTACAATAATAATATCATCATATTATGATTATGCTGCACACCTGAGCCTTGGTGGGGGTTTTCTTTTGTTTTTATCAATAATTAATAAATAGTTCTGATCAGAGGAGGATGGGTCGGGTCCCCCTTGTGAGTCTTGGTTCCTCCAGCTCTGAGGGAGTTTTTCTTGCCACTGTCGCCTTTGGCTGCTCACTGGGGGTCTTAGGTTTTCATGGTTTCTTATGTTGTTGATTTCTTGTCTTTGTACTGATTCTGTAAAGCTGCTTTGTGACAACACCACTAAATATCTATTAATATACGCTAAATATCGGAATTTATGGCCATAACTAATATAATTTTTTGTGCATATTGTAGAGCTCCATACAGACCGTCCAGAGCATGGACTACCTGCATGTTTCACTGCAAAAAGGGCATCATGCCTAACGCCAGGCGTGGGGTATAAAGGGGTATAAGCCCCCCAGCACAAATCTTTGGAGCGGTGGGACGGTGAAATGATGGATTATGCTCCAACCTCCTACTTTTCGGATGAAGTGAGGTGGTGATCATGCAGCATCCTGACCTCACTAATGCTGTTGTTGCTGACTGCAATCAAATCCTCACAGGAATTATTGGAAATCTAGTAGACGGCTTTCTTTCCTGGACAGTGGCGTAGCCCGTTACACACTACAAAATCGGGATAAACTCTCATTAATACACTTGATTTTGGAAGAAACTATGAATGAGCAGGTGTCCCAATACTTTTGACCATTTATTTTTGTATTATTATTATTATTGTTTTCAAATATAATGAAATTGGGTTTGATCAATATAGCCTAGCAGCAACAGTGAGAGAGAGAGAGGGAGAGAGAGAGAGAGAGAGAGAGAGAGAGAGATTTAGAACTTGCCAAACATGAGAGACTGTAATCAGGCCTGGCCCAGCGAGCTTTATGACAGTTGACTGAAGCAGATGAAAGAGATTTTCCCTCTGACAGTACCAGCTGCTCTGTTTCCCCTCAGGTGATGTACTCTGATGAATAAAGATTAGCGGAGATGACCTCCCTTTGTATCTGACCCCTACGTGTTCACACGCAGAATGCTGAGAGCATGCTTCCCAGCCGTGCTCAGGAAGTGTCATCAGAGGGTTCAACAGCAAACCTTTACAAAGCCGAGCCAGTGGGATAAGTGTGTGTGTGTGTGTGTGTGTGTGTGTGTGTGTGTGTGTGTGTGTGCGCAGAAACATAACAGAGGGAAACTATGTGTCAGACTCGGGGCTGTTACTCAGCTGCCTTCTCGACCTGACGTGTTGGCCTTAAACCCATCATTGAAAATCACAAACCCATCTCACACTGGGCCTGGTATGGACAGAAGCCTCACAATGCATTTGACGATACGAGCTTCACGAAACCATGCGATGAAACAGCATGGCAGAATTACATACCTGCTATATTTTTCAGTTAAACAAGAGTCCTAGCAGTTTACAGCTCCTAGATCTTCAGGATGATGTCTGGACTTGACCTGATATACACGTCTGAAGATCTGCTGTGTTACTGGAGGGCTTTACTTTGCAGCAATTACTATAAATGTTAATGGCTTTGCATTCCTTATACACAAACGGTAGCTAACCACCAGCTTGGGGAAGCTGCTCCACTATCTTCAGGTATGTCTCCTGTACTAGAGCGCAGGTTTACCACATGAGTATACTCTGTAATTACTACACTCCTCAAAACAAGGATGCTACAAAAGGGTCTTTGAGAGATACGGCCATAAAAAGGCATTTTTGTAAGAGCTGATGTGAAGCTTATTCAACAGCTTAAAGGTTCTTCATGCTCATATCTTTTTTACAAACAGTTCTTCATGGAACCAAAAGTTGTTCTTCCATCACTAAAATAACCATCTGAAGCACTCTCTGAAGCAGAGAGAGGTAGACAGATGGATATACCTTATTGACAAAAGTATTGGGACACCTGCTAATTTGTTGTTTCTCCTGACATCAAGGGTATTACAAAGAGTTGATCCCGCTTTTGTTGGAGTAACTGTCTCTATGATCCAGGGAAAAAGGCTTTCTACTAGATTTTGGAGGAGCATTGCTGCGAGGATTTGATTGCATTTAGAAACAAGAGCGTTAGTTAGAGGTCAGCTTCAACTCCCCAACACATCCCAAAAATTTTAGACAGAGCACCATCCATCATTTCAGAGAACACAGTTCCACTGCTGCATAGCTCCTCAACGCTGGAGGGCTTTACACCCCTCTAGACCATGCCTGGAAGTATGGGCAGTACTAGATTAGACAAGCTGTGTGTGTGTATGCATGCATTTGCACATCTGTGTCAGCAATGGGTGCAACTTTAAGTAGCTGAATGCATTCATGAGAAGGGGTGTCCACAAATATTTGGACAGACAGACAGATAGTCAGATAGACAGATTACGCACAATTTACTGCTGCATCAATATTTTGACCACAGACCTAATCAGAGTCTGGCGCGACTCTGGGCAGCACACTGCGGACGACACACCGCTGCACACCGACCCTGATCCAAACACGGGCCTGATTAAATCAGACAATGTCCTGCTTATGCAACTCGTGAGCAACTGTTTTGCTGAAAGAAATATGAATACATCACCAAACAATGTGGAACTGATGTTCTACAAAGACAAGATGATGAGCTCTGGGTGAGGAATGCATTACCAAACTGAGGCAGACCAAATCAATTACTGGGAGTTTCAGAAACTTAGGAGAGCTTACTGAATCTCACCGGTACCTCAATTCATTACTTCTATAAGTTATAATAAGCCTGCTTTTTATATTCAACAGGAGCAAGTGTGCGAGAAAGTGAGACAGAGAGATAGATACAGTATATGTCCACATATCTGTGGACACCCCTTCTAATCAATGCATGCAGCTAGGGCTGGGCGATACGATAAAAATACTATATCACGATATTTATTAGTATTGTCAGATTCTTAAAAAACTACTATTCAGATCCTCTCCCGTACTGAACACAGTGATTTTTACTCAGCATCTGCTGCAATTCATCTAATTACACTGTAAGTAATGAAACCTGCTGCTGATCATTTATTAAGCACTGCCAATATTCTCGATACGCTTAGAAAAGCTTATCGTCCATCACACTAACACAATTCACCACGATACAATAAAATATCATCATATTGCCCAGCTCTACATTCAGCTACTTTAAGTTGTTCCCATTACTGACATACGGATGTGCAAATGCACAAACACAGCTTGTCTAGTCCCTGTAGAGAAGAAATACTGCCAATAGAATAGGACTCTCTGGAGCAGATAATCATCATGAACTTATTGGCACCTTGCTGTCTAACGCCAGGAGTGGGCTAGAGGGGTATAAAGCCCCCCAGCACTGAGCTGTGGAGCAGTGGAAGAAATGTGTTCTCTGGAATGATGGTGGAGGAGCTCCATCCAGTACTTTTGGGATGAGAGCTCCTCCAAAATCTAGTAGAAAGTCTTCTTCTCTGGACAGTAGAGACAGTTACTCCAACAAAAGCAGGAGAACCTCTTTTTTTTATACCCTTGGTTTCATAACACAGAATGAGCAAGCAGGTGTCCCAAAACTTTTGCCCATATATTGTAGATAGAAACAGACAGACAGACAGACAGATAGATAAATAGATAGATAGATAGATAGATAGATAGACAGACAGATAGATAGATAGATAGATAGATAGATAGATAGATAGATAGATAGATAGACAGACAGACAGATAGACAGATAGATAGATAGACAGACAGATAGATAGATAGATAGATAGATAGACAGATAGATAGACAGATAGATAGACAGATAGATAGACAGACAGACAGACAGATAGATAGATAGATAGATAGATAGATAGACAGATAGATAGACAGATAGATAGACAAACACAACATACCATTAATGACCAGCTCACTTTACAAGAAGTGTTTGACCACTGAAGACACCTTCAGTTCTTAAACCAACAGAGCAGCCCAGCAGTCAGCCTGTAAACACTCGCGTGTACTGAAAGAGCAAGCTCAAAGAGGATCCGCGAGGCTGTAGGCCCTACCCTACCTTCCCCCCTAGCTATCTACCATAAAACCACACAATCTGCACCGCGTGTAAAAACACCCTACCCTCCCACCAAGCCACCTACCCTACCTACCATACCTAGCTACCTACCCTACCTTCCCACCTAGCCACCTACCCTACCCTCCCACCTAGCCACTTACCCTACCCTACCCTCCCACCAAGCCACCTACCCTACCCTACCCTCCCACCTAGCCACTTACCCTACCCTACCCTCCCACCAAGCCACCTACCCTACCCTACCCTCCCACCAAGCCACCTACCCTACCCTCCCACCAAGCCACCTACCCTACCCTACCCTCCCACCTAGCCACTTACCCTACCCTACCCTCCCACCAAGCCACCTACCCTACCCTACCCTCCCACCTAGCCACTTACCCTACCCTACCCTCCCACCTAGCCACTTACCCTACCCTACCCTCCCACCAAGCCACCTACCCTACCCTACCCTCCCACCAAGCCACCTACCCTACCCTCCCACCTAGCCACTTACCCTACCCTACCCTCCCACCTAGCTACCTACCCTACCTTCCCACCAAGCCACTTACCCTACCCTACCCTCCCACCAAGCCACCTACCCTACCCTACCCTCCCACCTAGCTACCTACCCTACCTTCCCACCTAGCTACCTACTCTACCTAGCTACCTACCCTACCTTCCCACCTAGCTACCTAGCCACCTACTCTACCTACCCTACCTTCCCACCTAGCCACCTACTCTACCTCACTGTGTGGTATGGCAGAACTACTGTGAAGGACCGCAAACGCCTGCAGAGAGTGGTAAAGACTGCTACCAAAATCACCAAGATGGCACAACCCTCTCTGCAGAGCATCTACAATCTCAGAGTCCACAGGAGAGCTGCCTCCATCATCAAAGATTCCACCCACCCCCAACATGGACTATTTACACTTCTACCTTCAGGTCGGAGGTACAGAAGCGTGAAATGCCGGACTACCAGATTAAAGAACTCTTTCTTTCCCACAGCCATCAGACTCTTAAACAGTTGAGCTGATGGCTCCCCTCATGGACATCACTGTATTTATAACAATTGCACTAACTCATATCATTTTGCACATGAATAGTTGCACTACTGTACTTGACTGTTTGTGGCTGCATACAGCTGCACACATCGTTTTGCACATGTAACTGTTCTTGTATGGTTATATTTCAGCTCATTTAGCACAAACACCAGTTTACTACAGACTGTTACAATGTAACTAATGTAGCACATACCTGCACAATGTATATAGCCTGTATAATTCTAAATTGTTTACATTTTATATTTTATTTTATATATTCTCTGCATGTTTAATTTTTGATCCTTGTTATTTGTCTATTTATATTTATACTTTTTATTCTATGACATCCAATGTGGGCAGCAAAGTAAGAATTTCATTGTACAGGGAAACTAGTTTCCTTACTGTGCCTATGACAATAAAGCTTTGAATCTTGAATCTACCTACCCTACCCTCCCACCTAGCCACCTACTCTACCTACCCTACCTACCATACCTAGCTACCTAGCCACCTACTCTACCTAGCCACCTACTCTACCTACCCTACCTACCATACCTAGCTACCTAGCCACCTACTCTACCTAGCCACCTACTCTACCTACCCTACCTACCATACCTAGCTACCTAGCCACCTACCCTACCTTCCCACCTAGCCACCTACTCTACCTAGCTACCTACCATACCTAGCTACCTAGCCACCTACTCTACCTAGCTACCTACCATACCTAGCTACCTACCATACCTAGCTACCTAGCCACCTACCCTACCTTCCCACCTAGCCACCTACTCTACCTAGCCACCTACTCTACCTAGCTACCTACCCTACCTTCCCACCTAGCCACCTACTCTACCTAGCCACCTACTCTACCTAGCTACCTACCCTACCTTCCCACCTAGCTACCCTACCATACCTAGCTACCTAGCCACCTACCCTACCTTCCCACCTAGCCACCTACTCTACCTAGCCACCTACTCTACCTAGCTACCTACCCTACCTTCCCACCTAGCTACCCTACCCTACCTAGCCACCTACTCTACCTAGCCACCTACTCTACCTAGCTACCTACCCTACCTACTCTACCTAGCTACCTACCCTACCTACTCTACCTAGCTACCTACCCTACCTTCCCACCTAGCTACCTACTCTACCTAGCTACCTACCCTACCTTCCCACCTAGCTACCTACTCTACCTAGCTACCTACGCTACCTACTCTACCTAGCTACCTACCCTACCTTCCCACCTAGCCACCTACTCTACCTAGCCACCTACCCTACCTTCCCACCTAGCCACCTACTCTACCTAGCTACCTACCCTACCTTCCCACCTAGCTACCCTACCATACCTAGCTACCTAGCCACCTACCCTACCTTCCCACCTAGCCACCTACTCTACCTAGCCACCTACTCTACCTAGCTACCTACCCTACCTTCCCACCTAGCTACCCTACCCTACCTAGCCACCTACTCTACCTAGCCACCTACTCTACCTAGCCACCTACCCTACCTTCCCACCTAGCCACCTACTCTACCTAGCCACCTACTCTACCTAGCTACCTACCCTACCTTCCCACCTAGCTACCCTACCCTACCTAGCCACCTACTCTACCTAGCCACCTACTCTACCTAGCTACCTACCCTACCTACTCTACCTAGCTACCTACCCTACCTTCCCACCTAGCTACCTACTCTACCTAGCTACCTACCCTACCTTCCCACCTAGCTACCTACTCTACCTAGCTACCTACGCTACCTACTCTACCTAGCTACCTACCCTACCTTCCCACCTAGCCACCTACTCTACCTAGCCACCTACCCTACCTTCCCACCTAGCCACCTACTCTACCTAGCTACCTACCCTACCTTCCCACCTAGCTACCCTACCATACCTAGCTACCTAGCCACCTACCCTACCTTCCCACCTAGCCACCTACTCTACCTAGCCACCTACCCTACCTTCCCACCTAGCCACCTACTCTACCTAGCTACCTACCCTACCTTCCCACCTAGCTACCCTACCATACCTAGCTACCTAGCCACCTACCCTACCTTCCCACCTAGCTACCTACTCTACCTAGCTACCTACGCTACCTACTCTACCTAGCTACCTACCCTACCTTCCCACCTAGCCACCTACTCTACCTAGCCACCTACCCTACCTTCCCACCTAGCCACCTACTCTACCTAGCTACCTACCCTACCTTCCCACCTAGCTACCTACTCTACCTAGCTACCTACGCTACCTACTCTACCTAGCTACCTACCCTACCTTCCCACCTAGCTACCTACTCTACCTAGCTACCTACGCTACCTACTCTACCTAGCTACCTACCCTACCTTCCCACCTAGCCACCTACTCTACCTAGCCACCTACCCTACCTTCCCACCTAGCCACCTACTCTACCTAGCCACCTACCCTACCTTCCCACCTAGCCACCTACTCTACCTAGCTACCTACCCTACCTTCCCACCTAGCCACCTACTCTACCTAGCCACCTACCCTACCTTCCCACCTAGCCACCTACTCTACCTAGCTACCTACCCTACCTTCCCACCTAGCTACCCTACCATACCTAGCTACCTAGCCACCTACCCTACCTTCCCACCTAGCTACCTACCCTACCTTCCCACCTAGCCACTTACCCTACCTACCCTACCTTCCCACCTAGCCACCTACCCTACCTTCCCACCTAGCCACCTACCCTACCTTCCCACCTAGCCACCTACCCTACCTTCCCACCTAGCTACCCTACTCTACCTAGCCACCTACTCTACCTAGCTACCTACCCTACCTTCCCACCTAGCTACCCTACTCTACCTAGCCACCTACTCTACCTAGCCACCTACCCTACCTAGCTACCTACCCTACCTTCCCACCTAGCTACCCTACTCTACCTAGCCACCTACTCTACCTAGCCACCTACCCTACCTTCCCACCTAGCCACCTACCCTACCTTCCCACCTAGCCACCTACTCTACCTAGCCACCTACTCTACCTAGCTACCTACCCTACCTTCCCACCTAGCTACCCTACCCTACCTAGCCACCTACTCTACCTAGCCACCTACTCTACCTACCCTACCTACCCTGGTTACCGGCTCTACTCGTCCCTGTCCCCCTGCCTGCTGGAGCGACACCGCTGTTAAAGTTTAACACACGGAACATAAACCCGAGCGTCCAAAACAGCGACAAACCGCCACAAAGCAGAGACCGCGTAGAGTTATGTTGCACACAAACAAGTAAACACGTAAACAAGTAAACACGTAAACAGGTAAACAAGTAAACAGGTAAACAAACACCTCGCGCTTGCTTTGGCTTACGCAGCGAATCTCCCGGGAAACCTCCGCCACCTTGCTGTGATCTGATTGGGCGGCTGCCGGTGCCTCTGCCTTACGTCACCGCTGGGCGAAAAGTTCGCTTCCCTGCTGCTTCAGGACACAAACTGCGCTTAATGCGACGATTTACGCCAAAATACTGCTGATCAGGAGGCGGTGCTCCGTCCCACGCGCTGTATCTTGGTCATGCTTTCAAAGTAGGCTGGAGTTACTGCCTTTTACCCGTGTTTAGGTTTTAAATGGGAAGTTACAGTGCGCCCTCTGCTGGATCAGGACCGCCCCTGCAGCCCCGGAACGTGCAGAGCCCATGGCGAGCACTGGGCTTCCAAACACTGCGCTTCTGGACATTTCAGTGTAAATTCAGGCTGTTTGTAATGAGTTAAGACACTAAAATGAGTTTGTTTAGCGGGATTTGACGTGTCTTTACTCGCACAGTATCGGGTTGTCCAGAAGGTGGCGACACAGTGCTTGAAACCATGCATCACATGCCTATACTATTGCCTATACTTTTGTGTATGGATGGTTCTTTAATTAGGGGGACTCTTATGTGCCCAGATTGTTAGGTTATGTAAGCAAAAAATATTATAAAATAAATAGCTTAGGTATTAATACTATTTATTCCATCACCAGAAATAAATAAATAAATTATATCAATAAATAAATAAATAAATAAATTGATTTTTTAAAGGTTGTAAACATTAGTACTTTGCAGCTTTGGCCTTGTCCCCAACCCAGACTTTTAAACACCTCTGTTTAAAAAAAAATAGAGAAAAAAGAGAAATGTGCATTTTTATAATAACTTACTCATATAATATAAAATATGCACAAATATAGTATTTGCATCCATATCTATCCAAATTTCACCCATTTTAAACAATATTTTACTATTTCCAATATTACCGTTATTACCGCAACGCAGTGTTTTAAAGGTAACACCCCACTTTTACCTTTATGTCGTAACTATGGAAACAGACGGTGCATCCTAGTTGCATCCTAGGTGTATTAATTGGTATTGTTAACTATTTTTGGAGTATGTAGTACGTAATATATATATATATATATCAGTGTCAAATCTGAGTATACTCAAATATCCCTGATGCACACTTAGATCCGGTCAGTTTTTGAGTTTGGTTACGATGGGCACTAATAAGGGCACTTCCAGGGATTTTACACTGGACCACACAATTTGACAATAGTGGCAAAATAATCAATGAATGAATGTTTTAGGTCCCCTGTCAGTCACAGGCCCGTAGAGTCGTCCTAACTTCACCCCCGATACGGCTCCCCTGGACACTATTATCCCGCAGTTCAGTGCAAAACAGAGAGGAAGGAGCTCCTCAGGTCTGGAACAGTTATTATTAAAATAGGTGGATAATGATGCAAGTGCAGCATCGATGGTGTCAGTAGTCAACCTGCAGTCATGTATGTTGGCATAGCAACGCTTCACCAGTTTCTGTTAGTACAAAACGGGTTAGTGCTACTCTGTCAAACCCGAACTATCAAGGCACGTAGTGTGGTGCGCAATTGGGACGCAGCCCCTGACCGACAGGGGAGCACAGGTCAGCCATGAGGACAGAGTGAGAATGCACTTTTCTAGTTGTTATATAAGCCCACCTGGCAACCACTTAGTACCACCATAACAGTCACCTGGTATACCACAGCAACTACATAGAAACACCTTAGCAACCACCTAGCAACCGTTTAGCCACACCATAGCAACACCTTAGCAACACCATAGCAACCACCATAGAAACAGCCTAGCAACCTTGTAGTAGTACCATTACCAACAACATAGCAACCAGCTAGCAAGGACAATTTCACTCTAGTAATCATGTAGAAACAGCATAGCAACAGCATGGAAGTGGGAATCACTTAAGCTGTTCAACCATTCTGCGTTTCTTTTGGGAAATGCACTTTTCTAGTTATTATATAAGCCCATCTGGCAACCACTTAGTAACACCATAACACTCACCTGGTACACCACAGCAACCACATAGCGACCACCTAGCAACCACTTAGCAACACCAAACAAACCAATTGGAATATCATAGGAGCCATCTAGCAACACCATAGCAACCACCTGACAACACCATAGAAACAACTTAGCAACACCATAGCAACCAGTTCATCCTAGTAACCATGTAACAACAGCCTAGCAACAGCATGGAAGTGGGAACCACTTAAGCTGTGCAACCGTTTTGCGTTTCTTTTGGGAAATGCACTTTTCTATTTGCTATATAAGCCCACCTGGCAACCACTTAGTAACACCATAACAGTCACCTGGGATACCACAGCAACCACATAGCAACAACCTAGCCACCACTTGGCCAAACCATAACAACTTTTTGGGATATCATAGCAGCCATCTAGCAACACCATAGCAACCACCTAACAATACCATAGAAACCACCTAGCAACACCAAAGCAACCAGCTAGCAAGGACAGTTTCACCCAAGTAACCATGTAACAACAGCCTAGCAACAGCATGGAAGTAGGAACCACTTAAGCTGTGCATCCATTCGGTGTTGCTTTCGGGAAATGCACTTTTTTAGTTGCTATATAAGCCCACCTGGCAACCACCTAGTAACACCATAACAGTCACCTGGGATACCATTTGGGATATCATAGCGGCCATCTAGCAACACCATAGCAACCACCTGACAACACCATAGAAACAACTTAGCTACTCCATAGCAACCAGCTAGCAAAGAGAGTTCACCCTAGTAACCATGTAACAACAGCCTAGCAACATCATGAAAGTGGAAAGTACTTAAGCTGTGCAACCGTTCTGCGTTTCCTTGACGAAATGCTTGCTATATAAGCCCAGTCTTGGTAAATTAAGATCCCTTAATTGAAGAATCACCCACCTAAGCCGGAAATAGCCTCTCACTTACGCTCTGTAAAGCCGACTTTTCACTTTTCAGAAGAGCCATATGGATTAACCTGATTAGAACTAGAATTGTGCTGCTACAGTTATCTCTGATGCGAATGCACTGATAGACGACCGAGGGTGCCGTGTTTTCTATACAGAACAGACTGAGCTCATGGTGATTACAGTGTGGCGGGTTTTGGGTGGCTGTCCTGCCAGTCAGCTCCAGTCTACATGGCGTGGCATGTTGTGCTTCAGTCTGCAGGAAGAGCAATTAGGTAACCACGTAATGCTAAACGTTTAGGCAAGTTGCTTTGCCAAGTCTACTCTTTAATAAGGGACTGTTTACAGCACAGTGATGGACTCAGGGCCCAGGCCAAGAGCTAAACATAGCAGTGTGTGTGTGATCACTGTTGCCCGAGCCAGCTGCCTTTCCAGATGAGAGAAAGATCCTCTTCCTGCTTAACTTCTCTGAGCCTTTCTGCCCTGCCTATCGGTCATGCTTTCAAAGTCAGAAACATTTCTGTAAATCCCTCCGCAAAGGAAAAAAGGGCTTTATTTTTAGCAGTGGCGGCAGCAGCAGTGAGTTCTGCGTCTGTGTGTGGGTGTAAATTTCTGTGTGGAGTCGAGGAGAACCCCTGTTGAGTTTTTTGAGCCCTTCAATGGAACAGCTAGCTCACTCTCTGGCCTAGCCATGATTGTCTGTGTTAACGTGTTGCATAACTGCTAGTGACGCCTGTGCTCTAACACTGTTGCTAGGGACAGCAGTCGTCTGCCCCCCAACCCCCCACCGCCATTTCCCTCGTAGAAAAGCCGTCTCGGAAATCCCACAGCCCTGGCATCCGAGCACAGGACGTTCAGCCTCACATTTAAGCTGTCATCACTTAGATGAAGGAACTTTTACCACCCCGTCACACATCCCCACCAGTGTCAGGCTGCAGGAGAGTGGGGGTACTATGAGGTTTACTTATTATAGAGTTATCTAATAGCTCAAAGCTGGAGCTGTAACATGCAAGTGGTTCAAACATAACTGTGGAAAAGGATGTAGCGTAACTATGGAAATGGGTGAGAAACTGAAGCATAACTATAGAAATGTACGAAGCGAAAATGTAACAGTGGAGGAAATTATGAAAAAAAGGGTGTAGTGCAACTATGAAAAAGGCTATAGCGTAACCATGGAAATGGGTGGAGCATAACCATGAAAAAGCATGAAGCACAATTATGACAAAGACAGAAGCATAGCTAGGGAAATGGGTAAGGCATAACCATGGAAAAGGTTGTAGCATAACCATGGCTGTAGCGTAACCATGGAAATATATGAAACATAACTATGAAAAAGACTGTGGCTTATCTATAGAAATGGGTGAAGCGAAACCATACAAATGCATTGAGCATAACTATGGTAAAGGCTGTAGCCTAACCATGGAAATGGTGAAGCATAACCATGAAAATGCATGAAGCACAACTATGAAAAAGACTGTAGCCTAACCATGGAAATGGGTGGAGCACAACTATGAAAAAGACAGAAGCATAGTTTGGGAAATGGGTAAGGCAAAACCATGGAAAAGGCTGTAGCATAACCATGGAAATGCATGAAGCACAACTATGAAAAAGACTGTAGCCTAACCATGGAAATGGGTGGAGCACAACTATGAAAAAGACTGTAGCGTAACCATGGAAATGGGTGGAGCATAACCATGAAAATGCATGAAGCACAACTATTAAAAAGACAGAAGCACAGCTTGGGAAATGGGTAAGGCAAAACCATGGAAAAGGCTGTAGCATAACCATGGAAATGCATGAAGCACAACAATGAAAACGACTGTAGCGTAACCATGGAAATGGGTGGAGCACAACCATGAAAATGCATGAAGCACAACTATTAAAAAGACAGAAGCACAGCTTGGGAACTGGGTAAGGCAAAACCATGGTAAAAGGCTGTAGCGTAACCATGGAAATGTATGAAGCACAACTATGAAAAAGACCGTAGCGTAACCATGGAAACGGGTGAAGCGAAACCATACAAATGCATTGAGCATAACTATGGAAAAGGCTGTAGTGTAACCATGGAAATGGGTGATGTATAACAATACAAATGCAGTCACAGCAGCATTAGTGAGGTCAGGTTGCTGGATAATTAGTTCTGGATCATCACCCCAGCTCATCCCGAAGGTACATCACTCCATCACTACTCCACTCCCGGGGCTTCATACCCCTCTATACAGTATAACACCAGGCATTGGGCATGGCTCATGTGTGTCTACCCCAAAAGTCTCCCATTCTGTTGACAATGCCTTTCTATGGGGAGTTTACAAGCTGTGAGAGTTTGATTGAACACCTGTGTCAATGACAGTGGCCTAGATCTCTTGGAAATTCTTTTTAGTCTAGATTTAGGTTTAATCTGGGGCCGGGAAGCTAGCCTATCGTGTACGGTAGAACTGTAAACTCTGAGAGAGTGAGAGGGTGAGGGAGGCAGACACCGGGCAGGGGGTTTGTTCCTCTTATCTCCACTGGAAACTCCTCCACCTATGCTGCTGTAGATTAACTTTTACTGCCATATCATACTCACATCCCCACTCAGTGCCTGCTGTGCTCCATTCCAGGCCCCATTGTCCGTGTTGTAGGTATGAGGTAGATGTGTTATGTGGTAATGGAAGAGTTCTGCGTGCAGGGAGAAGACCGCTGGGAGGGAAATGGATTCCTCTGAGCAGATGCATGTAGCACATTAGGAGTTCAAGGTTAGAGACAGGGCCTGCCTCCTCATCCCCAGCCTTTCATCCATTCTACATTATGGCCATAATTTATCCCCCGGTTAACCTACTTTCATCGCAATTAAAAAAAGAGTCTCTCTCGCTCTCTCTCTCTCTCTCTGTCTGTCTGCATGTCCCCTCCTTCTTCGCCCTCTCCTTCAATGTCGTCAAAATGATGAACACGCTATGGACTAGTAAGGGCACTGATTCGGTTGTGGAGTATCAGAAGACAAGCGCTGAGTAAATTTCACATCGACTCACAACGCAACGCAACGCACCGCAGCCTGCCTCGCATGCATATTCATGCCTCCCCGCAAACACATCCGCAGCTCAGCAAAGACAATCCGCCGACTCCCAGGCTGCCATCAGCGGTAAGTGAGACATTATGACTTGTCCCCGGTGAGTTTTAATTTGAGAGTTGATCTAATAAGTCTCATGCTCATTTCTAATCCAGTGTGGTTCCCTCAGACCCCCCCAACGTTATAAAAGTCTGATGAATACAGCTGGCCACTGAGGGAGAGTAAATCTGTCCAGTTAAATGAGATTGCAGCGCAAGATCTGCATCTGTAAACAGGCCCAAATGAATCCATCAAACAGCCTGATTTTATAATGGCACTCTGGATCGCCGTAACTGCAGCCGCGCGCCAAGACACATTAATTCTCTAAATAAGTTCTCAATTAAGTCATGGCAAATCAATGGGCCCTCCTTTGTCGGCAGGTGGCCCGACTGTACGAGGAAGGGACTAATAGGCTTGGTTTGATTGCCGCTCCGCGTTGAGGTGTGATCGATAGTGCAAAGTGCTTTCCCAAAGGCCTCTGCTCCCTCACCCTGCCCTGGCATGGCATGGCTCAGTCATAGGTTTTACACTCTTCGTCCAATAGGGATCGTTTCCTGTTGGAGCAGGTGGTAGAATACATAACCATGCTGGAGAGGGGTTGCGTAACTCTGTGGATTTCGGAGATTTGGCACTGAAATTGGATCACACCCAGCGTGACCTTCTGTGTGTTTGTAAAAACCTCCAATTTTGTACACTCCATACTTTATGTCCAAAAGTATCCGGACACGCCTTCTTTTCAATAAATACAGCTGCCACTGCTGACGCAACTTATAGTATAATCTCCATAGGAAAGCGTCACCAATAGAATGAGAGTGGAGTTGCTCTGGGGAAGATGCACATGAACCTAAGGTCACCATGTCCTTTGCCAAGGGTCAGCTGGAGGGGTATAAGGCCCCTAATGTGGGGATGTGGAGCCATGGTACTGCATTCTATGGAGAGATGGGGCTTCATCCGATATGGAGCCAGCCATCCAGAAACAGTACCTGATCTCACTAATGCTTTCATGGATGAATGCAGTTAAATCCTCACAGCGATGTTCCTGCCACTGCCACTGTAACTGCAGCAAAGGTGGGACAAACTACATGTTAATGCCCTTGGCAGTGCCAGGGTATTTAGCCGGGGGGTGGATCTCCCCAGCTACGGTGCTGCATTGGGACCTCCCATCCAACTAGGCACTCGCTGAAGCGAAAGGAAGACTGAGCACGTAAAGCAGCTGCTCCCGATCTTTAACTCGTAGGTTTAGCTTTAGCTTTAGCTTTAGCTTACCAGGTTGCTCAGTCCTGTAGAGAAGGCGGAGCCATATAAGGCTTGCGACTGGTCAGGGTTATGCTGAGGTAAGCATGACCACGTTTTTCGAATCACAAGCCATGCCACTTTGTCATTAGCAGCCGGAGTCAGAGACAGAGCAGACTTGGCTATACTCTCTCCTGATGGGTAGATGGCGAGATGTTGGTCAGCACGGGCATCTGTTAGCTGGGGACATGCTGCTTTCCTCCGAGCGTGTCGGCTGCTTGGCAGTGCTGCATTGTCGGCAATTTTGAAAAGAGGTGATGGCTGGCTTTACGTGTATGGGAGGAGACATGTGTTAGGTCCTTACTCTCCTAGTGTTGGGGGCATTGCTAGAGCTAGGGGGAGCTACAGATGGTGAGTTCTTTGGCAGTACCAAATTGGGAGGAATAGGACAAAATCCTTTTAGGAACATCCATTCCACATGAGGAGGAGAGCAATACTGGCGAAATACAGCAGACATTGCTTTGTACATTTACACCGGGGGCCCTGAGGAGCCAGATGAACTTAATCAGGAGGAAAGCTCAGCAGATTTAGGTTCCCAGGGGCTTTAACAATGTAGACCTTTTGTCTCTGTAAATTCTCCCTCTTCTGTAAAACCTCTGTGAACTGCTTGTTACCTCATGTGCAGTATAAGAAGCTGAACTCTGTTTACAGTGAAAATTCATTTCTGCCACAGTCCAGGCAGAACCCTCTGGAAGAGAAATGGAGGCCAAGTTGGGCAGTGAAGGGAGAAGGACAGCGTTGGAGTTTGATGACTCCCCGTTTCTGAAGGATGAGAGAATGGCCTAAGCCTGGTCATCTCTTCCTCTATCTCTCTCTCTCTCTCTCTCTCTCTCTCTCTCTCTCTCTCTCTGTCTCGCTCTCACTCGCTCACTGTGCACTGTCCTTCGCTCTGCTGGCTCCAGCTCCCCCTCAGGTGCTTTAGGTAGAGTCCTAATGAAAGATCAAGGGCATTAGCTGCACGGAGAGCAGAAATGTGGTACCTGCAGTTAGCAGCGCGGTTACAGGACATTAATTTTACCGCAGACTCATTTGTAAAAGGAGAGAGAGGGAGAAAGAGAGAGAAATGGAAGGGGTGGAGAGATATGAAAAGAAGAGAGAGGGAGAAAAGGAAGGACCAAGAGAGAGAGAGAGAGAGAGAGAGAAAGGGAGAGAGAGAGAGAGAAAGTGAGAGAGGTCCAGCGCAGTGCAGAGCGGCCAGTGTGGAAACTTCAGCTGAGCCGTGGTGGAAATGGGAGTCATTCAGGCTGGCATTTCCACCTGCTTTGTCAGCATAGCCTGCATGGAAAATGTCAAATTCATTACCTGCAGCACCCCACCATCTCTCTCTCTCTCTCTCTCTCTCTCTCTCTTCTCTTTTTTGCTCTCTTATCCCTCTCGGTTCTTTTCTTTTCTCTACTCTAATCTTTATCTCTCTCTACCTCTCTATTCTTTCTCATTTTTTGTTCTACCTTTCTGATCATCTTCTTTCTCTTCTTCATATTTCCCCTCTTTTCTTCTGTCTCTATTTTCCTTCCTTTGTTTTTGTTCTTTTTGCCCTCTCCCTATTTCCCCTCTTTTTTTTCACTTCTCTCTCTCTCTCTCTCTCTCTCTCTCTCTCTCTCTCTCTCTCTCTCTCTCTCTCTCTCTCTCCCTGCCCTCTCTCTCTCTCTCTCTCTCTCTCTCTCTTCCTCTCTTTCTCTATTTTTCAGTCTCTACTGTCTCTGTTTTCTCCACTATCCCTAATTTTTTTCTTTCTGGCTATCTCTCTCCCCATTTCCCATTTCCTTCTGTTTCTACTCTCCCATTCAGTTCAATACAGTTTAATTCAGTACAGATCAATGAGCTTTATTGGCATTACCATATTTAAATCATCATCAAAACAACACAGAATGAACTTTATGAACATTAAGCAATTAAAATGAATAAAATAAGTAATAATAGTAATAATAATAATAATAATAATAAAAATAATAATAATAATAATAAATATTATCATTAAAAGTAGCAAGAAGAAACAATATTAACATCAATATCGCCGGTTATCATTTTATATATATATATACAAAAGCAGTTTAACACTGCTGCTATTGTCTGTGGGTCAATAAGACAGGTTGTGACACGGTCAGGTCAGCAGACAACAAAGTGTCTGAGTGTGTGTTTTCTAAAATTAATAATTAAAATCTAGTAAATATAGTATATAGTATATATAGTAAATATAGTAAAATCAGACATTGCCCCACCCTTACACTTTTTACAGTCTGATTCTTCCTTTACATTTGACTTACAGATCACATAAAGCACTGAAGTAAACACAACAAAAAAAAGGTCAAACAGGACACACAAATCAGAAACGAAGAAGTCTGGACACGGTTCAGGTTTCCTGATTGTAATTTCACTTCAAATCCCCAACCTGTGACCACCATGCAAATGAGCCAGATGAAGGCCAGGTGTACAGACTCGCAAATGTATTCAAACATCCCACCCTTAATGCCACAGATTTGCTGTAATACCCCCATATTTGTGCCTGACTTACAAGGACCGAGGGACAAATTAAAGGCACTGCACGGCGGATTTGGACAGTTATCAGCTCTCCACGTGTTCCTTCGTGGGGAGAGCATTTATTGATTTTTCCTCTGAGGAGAACCCCCATTTCCTGCTACCTTGGAAACTGAATAAATAAGATACTAATTACTGAAGAGGCTTGGTACGAGCTCCAAACACCCAAACACAGACGCTTTCCCTCCAGAACTACTTTGGGGGAGGTGGAAGTTGCTCACAGCTGCAGCCTGAGCACGGGGGTTTATGCTAAACATGGAAAGATGTCTTTTTTTGCTGGTAGCTGGTTTCAGATGGCCTACATTGGTCTTTGCTGGTCAGAGGTCCATGTTTAACCCCTCCTGGTCCTATCAAAGACTCCAGATGGGACCTATACAGACCCCACATGGACATGTTAGCTGTGATGGACTTTTACCTTGGTCAGGCTAGTAATGCTGGTCAACCAGCAAGACTAAGCTGGTTACCCAATACGACCAGCATGACCAAGCTGCTTGACCAGTATTAGCAGCATGATCAAGCTGGTTGGCCAGTATGAACCAGCATAACCAGCATGACCAAGGTGGTTAACCAGCACAACCAGCATTACTATCCTGACCAAGTTAGAAGTCCATCCCAGCTAATATGTCAATTTGGGGCCTATATAGGTATGTATAGGTCATGCTGGTCATACTGGTTGACCACCTTGGTCATGCTGGTCGACAAGCTGGTTGACTAGCTTGGTCCTGTAGGCTCACGCTTGTAGACCAGCTAAATCATCAATAAAAACACCTGTATACCTGAATACTGGTCCAGAGCTAAACTGGTCAACAATCTTAATCAGCTTGACCAGCTTAAACTGGCCATTTTTTTTGTTTTGTTTTTTTAACAGGGATGTCAGGTACAGAAAAAAAGTTCACGGTGTACTGGTATGAGCCACCTCTGTTTGTTTCCTTGGCAACAAAAACATGCAATATGTCTTTTGTAGCGGCGTTCTGGCGTTGTGTGCCAGTTTCCCTCGGGAGTCTCTCAAGAAAACATTTACTGAATAAATGAAACAGCCTTTTGATTGCCATGGTGATATTTGCAGTAAATGTGTGCCAAGCTCGATGCCATGCCAAATTTCATCTATCCATTAAAACCCATCCAGAATTTAATAATGTCAGGTGTTTGCTGTTTTGAAACTAATGTCGCGCAAAGAAAACTGGGTAATCACCATTTCCACTCCTCCAACCGGTAAATAACCCACTGCAAAATAGATGAACTCTCTCTGTCTGCGTCTGGCAACACGCTTCTTGTGCATTTTCTGTCTTTCTTTCCCTGCAGTTGCATAGCAACCCAGTCGAGCATGGGTGTGGTGACACTGTACAGGGAGGTAGTTTGTGTATGATTTCCAGACTCTGCCTCTTTAATTAAGAATGGACCTCGGCATTCGCACCGAGCCTTTCAGATGGCATCTATGAATAATACAGTGAGTGTAAACAAGGTTACAGTGAAAACGACACATTCACAGTGAATAGAAATGCTTCAGTACATAATATCCAGCAGAAGGAAACTGGTATCAAGAATGTGGGTCATATCCAGTTACAGTATATGCGTATGGATTGCCCACTGTACGCTGGTAAAAAGTATACGATCCTTGAGGAACATTTGGAGGTTCAGTTTGAAACTGTGGAGGAACCTCTTAAGGTGATCTGAGGAACCTTCCAACCCTTTCTTCTAAAACCTTTTCTCAAAGGTTGCTCAAAGCACCTTGTGAGGTTTCCTTCACACTTTCAAATTGAAGTCCTTTAAGGATCTTATACCTTGAACAGTGCAGGTGAGTTAGTTGATGCTTAAATTGCACTGAACTTCTCTTCTACTAAATATCTAATACATTTACAACATTTTAGTTACTAATCAAAACCACCAGTGAACTGACTCGTGTTTTCTGAGTGGATTTTAAAAAATCAGTTTTTTAGACCAAAACCTTCTTAAAACTTGTATCAGGAAGCTACAATTCCAAAGCAAACCACTTTGAATGACTTGGTTAACAATTATTATATTGATATTTTAAAAACATCAATCCAAAATCCAACCCTGACCATAACATCAATCCAGAACTTAACCTTCACCATAACATCAGTCCAGAACCTACCCCTGACCCTGACCTTAACATCAGTCCAGAACTTAACCCTCACCAAAACATCAGTCCAGAACCTGCCCCTGACCCTGAATTAACATCAATCCAAAATCCAACCCTGACCTTAACATCAGTCCAGAACTTAACCCTGACCTTAACATCAGTCCAGAACTTAACCCTCACCATAACATCAGTCCAGAACCAACCCCTGACCCTAAATTACCTTCAATCCAGAACTTAACCCTCACCATAACATCAGTCCAGAACCAATCCCTGACCTTTTCATCAACACAGAACTTAACCCTAAAACCAAACCTAACCCTGACCTTAACATAAATCCAAAATCCAACCCTGACCATAACATCAGTCCAGAACTTAACCCTCACCATAACATCAGTCCAGAACCTGCTCCTGACGCTGAATTAACATCAATCCAACATCCAAACCTGACCATAACATCAATCCAGAACTTAACCTTCACCATAACATCAGTCCAGAACCTGCTCCTGACGCTGAATTAACATCAATCCAACATCCAAACCTGACCATAACATCAATCCAGAACTTAACCCTCACCAAAACATCAGTCCAGAACCTTAACCCTAAAACCAAATCTAACCCTGACCTTAACATAAATCCAAAATCCAACCCTGACCCTGAATTACCATGAATCCAGAACCTGCCCTTGACCCTGAATTAACATCAATCCAAAATCCAACCCTGACCTTAACATCAGTCCAGAATCTAACCCTGACCTTAACATCTACCATAGTACACACACCTAACTCCTTACCCTAATCCTAATCCTTACCCTAACTCTGTACTTAAAGTACATGTGTTTAGTACATGTGTTAGTACAGAAACCACTAAAACCTTGCTGGACCGTAGCCATCCAGGACAAGAGCTGAAGAGCCCGGGACTAAATGAATCACTATATTAAACGACTCATCAAAATCAGTCAAGGCCAATTGAACGGGAGGTGTTGTCTGCGGATCCACTCTACAGTGAGAGTTTGAGATGTTCTGCACAGAAGCAGTGAAATGCTCTCTATTCACTCTGATCCTACGATGGTGCCTGACACTGTTGATGATGCTGTCACAGGAGTGTATACAGTTTGGCAGGTTTGGCACACACTCTTCTCTGTTGGCACAACCCAGACAAGCGTGGCGGCACTCTCTAGGCAACATCACTTCTCCTCTTCATCTCTCCTAGCTCCTCTTCCTCATCCTGAGTTTTCTGTAGTTCTGTACACACTGACTGACAGGCTGCCTTCTCCAGTGTGGCAACAACACACCCGCAAATAACATAAAGAAAGAGACTTGGGGAAAGTTTCAGCTGGCAAATATTATATTATTATCCCAGACAAAAAAAAGTTATATATTAAAAAAAATATTAAAATTTATTCTTTTTATACAGTGGGCTGCAAAAGTCTGAGACTACCAGTGGAAATGCTTCTATTTTTAAGGATTGTTTTTTATTATAAATGATACTTTTAGAGTAAAGATTTGAGTGCAAAGTAGAATATTTCAAATTTGAACATGAATTTCAGTATTTGGTGGGGCGTTCACATTTTCCTCCAATGACAGTGTGCACTGGAGTTGCATGAGTTTCATAAGTTAGTGTAAAAGCCTCTGTGAGGAGATCCAGTTCAGCTGAAAAGTGCCTGAACATGAGCTTGAATCAAAGAGATGTGACTCAAAACACGTCCGGTCTTTATAATTAATGAATGAATGAATTATTCGATTATAATTCATATTAGTTAATTAGATTAATCATCCAGAAATAGTGCAAACTTTGGAATACTCCTACATTTGTTTAATTCTAAAACTTTCTGCAGTTTAATTTTCAAAATATTGCCCAGTAAGGTATATAAGGAAACAGTAAGTGAGCGGGTGCTAGGCTAAAAGCTAACCCAGCTGGCCGGCTACAATCTCTTATGTTACTCTTATGTGATTTACATTTACATTACAATACATTGCATTTAGCAGACGCTCTTATCCAGAGCGACTTACAAAAGTGCTTTGCTATTTACCCAAGAAAACCTCAGCTAGTTTTAATAGACTAATAATTCAAAGATATCTTATAAGTTTAGACTCTACTAAACACAAGTCAGTAAGGTGACCATAGTACTCTACACTTCGTCCAAGTATTCTCTGAAGAGGTGGGTCTTCAGTCTGGGTTTGAAGACAGCGAGTGTTGGACTCTGCTGTTCGGACAACCAGGGGAAGCTCGTTCCACCACTTCGGTGCAGGACAGAAAAGAGCCTGGACGCTTGTCTTTCGCGGATTTTGAGGGATGGCGGGTCGAGCCGAGCCGTACTTGAAGCTGGAAGGGCTCTTGGTGCGGATCGGCTTTTGACCATTGCCATCAAGTATGGATGGGCTGGTCCTTTTTTGGCTTTGAGGCCAGCGTCAGGGTTTTGAATCTGATGCGGGCAGCAGCTACAGGAAGCCAGTGAAGGGAACGCAGCAGTGGAGAGACATGGCTGAATCAGAGAGAACAGCAATGCTATCCGGTAATCTCGGACATAATCACAGCGTAAAAAACATAATCATGGTCACCGTAAAAGAAAAACAGCAGCTGCGTTCCAGCCTTGGTAGGCCGGGTCCTCGGTAGGACTGACCTATAAAAACTCTTCTTCTTAGTAGCCTGTTGGTCACACAAATGGAACCGTTTAACCGGACTGTTTGGTAAAGTCACCGGAAAGGTCCCGCCTCTTGCAACAGACCATTATCACACTTCCACGTTTATTAACGAGGTATCCGGTCGTGTTGTAATCAGAGGTTTCTGCCCTTTCCTAAATACCCCCATAATTCACCCAAACACACTGACCAGAGTTTCCAGTCCATCCAGTTCAAGCATGTTCAACTCCAGCTGAACAAGTCCGCTCATTAGGCGTCATTTTTGATGAGGCCTCCAATAAAACGCGAGTTAAACTGATCCGGAGACGCAGGGCTGAACGGTGGGACAGATTTACTCATGTCTGTGATTAAAAATGATAATTAATTCCTAGAGCATCCACTCAAATTGTTCTCAGCAAGGTTTGGTTAAAGCTCTTGAGAAGCAGAGCCCCAAGAGTTTCGGGTCTTTATGAGTAGTTTAATGTAGAAATACGATGCTTTGTCTTTTTTTGCTAGCGGTAGCATTAGGGTGCTCGCTAATGTTGCTAATGTTAACATGGACCCGCTAATGTGGGAGGAGTTAAGCCAGCCGGATTTTTTTTTCTCCTCTAGAATGAAGCTCAGTAAGTGCTGGTCTTTAGTACGTCCATTCAGAGATGTGATGTGGTTCTGCTCCTTCTCTGCTTTGCTAACCTCCCCAGATCCGACTCCGGTCCAGTCCGTTGTCTGAACGCCGCTGCTGTCCACACTGAACGTGTTCACCTCGGAATTTCATTTTGCCTGTGTTGGAGAGACTTCCAGACATGACGGCCTGGTTGTTGGATGTGCTGAAGCGAGGGCTGGGAAGGATGGATTAGTTGCGTCCTCCAAAACGCTTCCAGCGTAGGCTGCATTTCTGGGCTGTATACGAAGCGTCCTTCTCTGCGGAACAGCCTTTTAAAACATAGCAGCCGAGAAATGCAGCCTAACTCGGCTATAGTCTAGACTTTGAAGCGCAGCTAGCCTGTTTCACACAAATAACAGGGTTGTAAATAGACTATTATACATTAAATAACAACAACTCCATTAAATGCATTTAAAAAAATGTACATACTGATAACACTATATTTCATTTGTTCTTATGCTACCAAGTCTTCAGATACAAAATAACTGTTCCAACTGTTCTAACTAAACCCCTCATTTCATCACACCATGGCTTATTATTAACTAATCAATAATTATATGAATAATATCATAATAATAACCAAGATAATAAATAATTATATTATTATTATTATTATTATGTTATTGTTAAAAGATAAAGAGATAACTGGACCCGCAATCTACTCCTGTACATGTAAGAGTCAAAAAAGCAGAGGCTTTATTCCAGAATCACACAAGTCAAAGATCACCTTTGCAACTCTTTTTTTTTTTTTTATTGCAACTGGAAGACAATACAGCACAGAAACTTGATGGCAGGTTGGAAAAAAACAAACAAACAAACAAACAAAAAATAAAAAGTAATTTTTTTTCTCCATTGTAATGGACAAAGTGATATTTACATATTGATGAAATTGTCTTTGGCAATATGTTTACACGTCAAGGAAATACAGAGTGCAAGTATGCCTCCATATCGACACTTCAGCCGAGTGCACATGCCATTAGACCTCTATATTCAGAGCAAATCGAACGGACTCCATTGCTCTCTTCTTTTAAAAAAAAAATAACCAAAAAAAAGACTTGCCGAAACATTTTGTTTCGCCTTGAAAAAAAGAAAAATGGTGGTTAACAACAGGAACCTTGGAGAAAACAAACAATGACAAAAAACACAAGGAAACACAAGGAGAAGACCACTTATTGACCGTTATTTGCCTGGCTTGGGTTAATGCTTTCTGATTGCGCCTCCACTCGCCTCTTCGTCCTTTCACAGCCTTTCATTATTTTTTTGTCCGACGAGAATCGAAAGGAAAAGTTACGTAGTGAGTGTTGCCTTTAAGTAGTTTTTATTTCATTCATTTTCTAAAGAAGAATCGGTAGTCGGCCTTTTCTGCTATTGTTCTTTTTTTTCCTCTCCTCCGTTTCCATTAATGTAGCAGAAGGCTCTCCGCATAGCGTCACATTTCTGTTCTCAGTAACAAGGTTAATAACATTGGCTTCGGGTGAGGATGCAGAGATGAGTTCCATATACACGTATGATGACGGAAACAGGCATGCCAACTGGAAAGACTGGAGAGACTGGAGAGAGATCACAATGGCACTCACTAATGGTCCGGATGACATTCAACAAGCCACAGACATTTGGATAGAGATCGTCACCAGGAGGAGGAGAAAGACTGTGTGATGTGGGAAAACACCTCGATGAGCAATTTACAGCCAATAATGCGATTTTAGAAGAAATAGGTTCAGGATTCAGGATTAGGATGTCATATTATACACGGGTAGTATCTGGACAGAAGTGCTACAGCTCATTGACGAGTTTGTTTACCTACTGTCAAGTATGCGTTGGCCGTTTTGCTGTGTATAGAGTTATTCGTTATTACAGGCTTTGGCACTGAACTGTAAAAATCAAAGGAAAGATAGTAAAAGGTAAAGATTACCTTCAGTTAAATCAATAAAAGTGCAATCCGGCAGAATTTCATAAAATATAACTGCGTATTTATTGTTCATGTTCTGGTATCGCCTACTGTAACCGTGTGTGTCCGTGTCTGTGTGTGTATGTATATCCTCACTGTCATATGAAAACCTTGCACCTTCATTTTTGCTGTTTTTCACTTTTTGACAAAATACAAATCTGGCAGCTGATCCGTACATTGTGTCCGAATTTCATGATAAACGGACCAATAGAAATTCTCCAAAATGACTCCGAATAAGGTCTTTCTCCATTGACTTCCATTAATACTTCCGAGGGTTTTTTCCTTCTCCTGTAAAGTTGCTCTTTTTTGGAAGATGCAAGGTTACTGCCCGACAGTGACGATATGTACAGCATGTACGTGTATGTGTGTGTGTGTGTGTGTGTGTGTGCAGATCTGCAAACTTAATACTGATAATTGATCTAAAACAGTGCTACAATGCAAATCTAAAAGACAAGCCATGAGAGTGTGTGTATCATTGTGGACACACAGAGTCCTGTGCTGCGTACATGGAAGACCCCCGGGAATCACTACTGGCACCAGACACATGGAGCACAGCACACGGAAGAAAAGCAGGCTCGAAGCCGCGGCGGAGCGGAGGACCCACACTCACTACCAACTTCTCCTTACTGACAACCAGCAGTGACCAGCGCTGACCTCTCGAACACTGGAGCAGTATCGACCGAGAGAGAGCCGAGAGGGCCTGACAGCGTAGACGGAGGCCAGCCGGCGGGACTGGCCGAGCCCTACTCGTGTAGTAAAGTTCCCATATTGCACAGAGTGTTGCCCAACAGTCAGAGTTTGTCCCTGAAGAAGGTTATTCTTGAAATGCCTGCTTCAAAACAAGTACGATGAGGACAACCGATCGAGTTAAGACGATTCAAAATTAAAAATTAAAAAAATTTTGAAAAACAAAAACAAAGGAAAAACCAAAAGTGACTCTAGGCCTATGGGCATAGAAATTAGAGGCGGTGCCTTGTTCTCTAGGATCTATATTTATATGAAAATAATTCATGCTCCATGCTAAATACATTATTTACCTTACATGAACTTTTTGAATAAAAAAAAGAAGGTTTTTTCTTTTCGTTTTCTTTACAGAACCCATGCAACACGATTTGGAAAAATCCTGCTGGCTACATTGCTTAAATTAAGAGAGGAAAAAAAGTCTAGTGTAACTTTTATACAGTGTTATCCTGACTGGATGAAATTGCTTATTACATCTTGAGGGTTAAAAAATAAAAAAATATAAAAATATATAAACAAAAAAGAAATAAGAAAAAGAAATAAAAAAGAAATAAAAAAATCATAAAACATTTCCACAGTCATCTCATTATTTTCTTTTATCACTAAAACACAATTGGCAGGTTTTGTAGCATCGTTTCCATCAAGGTTTTCAGGCCATTAACCACTGTTATTGTGCCACAAGAGAAAGATCACTGTCACTTATTAAGAATAATATCACTCATTTTGATTGCTTGGGGAAGAACAAGGGCAGTTGTTAGGACGTCTCAATACATACGCTAATATATACATATATATATATATATATATATATATATATATATATATATATATATATATATATATATAGAATTTTTTTATAGTACATTATTTATCTCAGAGAAAAGCACTTTGACAAAGACTTATGGCTTAGTCAACTTATTAGTCAACTTATCATTATCTGATGATCTCCAGCGAATATACGCTTCCTCTCAGCAGCTGCACCATCACGATACAGCGATGCTGCGTTGCTGGATTGGACAAACCGTCAGGGCAGCAAGTGCAGTCACGCCTTCTCAAGCTGGCCAATCAAGGGATTGTCTTTGGCCCTGCCTTGCCTTGCCCTGCCCTGTGCTAAACTAAGCTTCCTCACAAAGAAGCAAGTCGAGGCAGGAAGGAGCAAGCATTGCACTAGCAGCCATATTTCACCTACACAAGGCCTTCTTGCTGCCCTGCCACACTCATACAGCCACTATAGAGCTCAATCTTAGCAGCCCCTCACTCAACTCACCCCGGGAAAGTTCTGGTTGTGTATCAGTGGGAACAGACTGGACTGTCGTCTTTCTAAGCATGCCAGTGAGTGCGTACTGGAGTAGAGTAAGGGGGGCTGTGGGGTCAGATTTCTGCCTATTTCAATCACTTTTATATTAAAAATCAGCCAAATAAAACCCGTTACTGAATTAGCTGAATATCTTAGAAAGGTTTTGCTATGGCTTTAATCTCCTTTGAAAAAAAACAAAACAAACAAACAAACAAAACCCAAACAAAGGAAAAGACAGAAAATAAAGAACCCTCAATAACATTGCCTATAAAGATAGGAAAACAAAGTGATTGTTGATATTGCCACAAATCAGTAGAATTCACCTGATGTCCTGGAAAAAAATAGTAAATTCTATTAAAAGTGATGTTTTTTTTTTTTTCATTTTTCTTCCTTCCAACACAGTCAATTAGTTATTTTTCATGGACTCTTTTTGCTCTTTCTGGCCCTTGGCCGTCCGGTTGGTGATATTGTTCAAACAGGCTCTGACGCCAGCCAGGTGGAGCAGAGAGCCGGCCGCCTCCTTCATCTCCTCGTCGTCGCTTTCAGGCGGCTTCTCCGTGCGCCTCTTTTTTAAGGGCAGCGTGTCACTGGCCACTCTCTGTTTGGCCTTTGTCAAATGTTGCCGTTTCTTGTGCTGGGCCTGGGCCTGGGCCAGGGCCAGAGCGTCCACTGACCACTCCTTGGGCTCCTTCTTGATCTTGTTCTTTTCGTCCTCCTCCATGTCGCTGCCGGCCTCGTTGCCATGGAAGCTGGCCTGGCTGCACTCGAGGGGGGGTTGCTCTCCGGGTGTGGAGCTGGAAGATTTGGCGAAGCTGTAGTTGTGGTCCTCCTTGGGGTCGCTGCTGACCAGGGGAGAGTCGCAGGACGGCTCGCTGTCGCTGCGCATCCTGCAGCCGGCCAGGACGGACCTAGTTGTGGAGGAGATGGGAAACAACACCGGGTTAGATTTTCATAGATTATTTGCACTATGTGGACAAAAGTATTGGGACACCTGCTCATTCATTGTTATTACAAATAGTATATTCTGTTTTTGTTGGAGTAACTGTCTCTACTGTCCAGGGAGGAAGGCTTTCTACTAGATTTTGGATGAGCATTGTTGTGAGGAATTGATTGCATTCAGCGACAAGAGTGTTAGTGATCCCCAGCTCACCAAGTCATGCAAAAAGTATTGGATGGAGCACCATCCATCATTTCAGAGAACACAGCTCTACAGCTCAATGCTGGGGGCTCTATACCACTATAGCCCATGCCTGGCATTAGACAGCATGGTGCCAATAGGTCCATATTTATTTGCTCTAAAGAGTCCTATTCTTTTGTTAGTACTTCTCTACAGTGACTGGACAAGCGGTGGGTTTCAGCAATGGGTGCAACTTAAAGTAGCTGAATGCATGTATTAGAAGGGGTGTCCACAAACATTTGGAAATATAGTGCAAATCTGTACAATGACTATACACTCTCAAAAGTGGAACCCTTGTGGTGCTTTTAAGAGCCATAAAACAAAGTTTCTCCATTGAGTCATTCAGATAGCTCTTAGAATTGGCATTGTTCCATGTATAACCATTGCCTTTACTTAAGGGTGTAGTACTACAAGCTACTACACAAGTATCACAGCTTACAATAAAACAGCAGTACATGAACTGTACTGCTGGAACACTGCTATATCTCATTGTAGTTCCTCAAGTCTTCTTTGTTGCCAGAGCAGTGCAGGCAATTTGCCGCTTGGATGAAGAAGCTTTATTTGGCACCATTTCACTCTTTACTGAACTAGTCGAGCTTGGTCTGACTCCTTTGATTCTGCTGAGAAACACCCGTCTTTATTCTGCACGTTAAATTTACAGCTGGATTTAGGTCATTCTCTAACTAGGCCAGTCCAGGTCCTTTTGCCTCCTGGTTCGTGAGCACCTGAGTACTTCTACATTCTAGTGATGTTTGCTTCTGTGGGATTTCTGGAGTCGACTCCACTCTGGACTCCTGCCACTGGAGTGAACCCATGAATCGTTATTAACCAGTTCAACATATTTAATAGATAATGTTTTCATTTGGGAGAAGTTGGATGTTATGAGGCTCCTCTTTTATGGGGCTGAAGTTGTTTATTAGCTTCTTACACTATATGTCCAAATGTTTGTGGACACCCATTCTAATGAAGGCATTTAGCTACTTTTCATTGCACATCTTGCTGAGAAAGATGTGAAAATGCACACACAGAGAGCTTGTCTAGTCCCTGTAGAGAAGCCCTGCCAATAGAATAGGACTCTCTGCAGGAGCAGATCAACATGACCGTATTGGCACCATGCTGCCTAATGGCAGGCGTGGGCTAGAGGGGTATAAAGCCCCCCAGCATCAACCTGTGGAGCAGTGGAAGAACTGTGTTCTCTGGAATAATGGATAGGGCTCCATCCAATACTTTTGGAATGAGTTGGGGATTTGGGGATGATGAGGTGGGGTGGTGATCAACCAACATCCTCACCTCACTAACGCTCTTGTCACTAAATGCTAAATGTCGCAATGCTCACTAGAAAGTCTTCTAGAAAGCCTTCTTCTCTGGACAGTAGAGACACGTACAAATCTTTTTGAATACCCTTGACTTCAAAAGAAACAATGTACGAGCAAGTGTCCCAATACTTTTGTCCATATCGTGTATTTACCATACAAAGCATCTGAATGGTTCGATCAACATAAAATGTCACTTTAGATTGTAAATCCTGTGTTTTCTTATTGTTACTGTCCTCATAATAGTGTCTTTGGTTGGCGTTCATCATTTCCTAGTGGATGTGATCTATTTTAGCACATAACAGATATTTAGATATCCTTTAAATATTGTGCTAAATGCTAGGTATTATCCTATTAAAGCAGTCATGATGAACAGGAATGAGGTAGATGGAGTTGAACCAACTTAAGCCAAGTAGTTTAAAATGGTCGAGACAGTGCTTGCTTTATTTTATATGGGGAAAGTGAAGGTTTCATTTAAATGAAGCTTCTGCCTCAGTGTGTTTGATTCCTCTGGCTAGCCTGAGGTAAACCTTCTGAACACGTTCCCTATCCGCTATATTACCGGCAGGGGAGAGATACGGCACGTGTAGGTATTTCAGCTATTTGAGTGACACGCATTAAGGCAGACTCATGCATTATCTAAAGGAGGTGTTGCTGTGGCGAGCACTCTGCCCGACAAACTGTACCGTCCGCAATAAGTCATGAGCTAATTAAATTAAACACTTCTCATGGCTTTGAAATGCACTTCAGCTCTGAAGTACCTCTCTAGCTGACCAACAACGCTATTATAAAGCTAATTAATGGAGGTGGATTACAAAACGGCCTGATTTTCAGTGCAGACACAGTACAGGCACATGGCAAAGGAGCTCAATTATTTCCATTTATGTCCCTCATCAAGAACAACAGCATTAAAATAATGAAATGACTTTTCAATCAGCCCTCGCCTGCCAGTCAGCGTTTACCAGAGAAGCTGGACTCTGTCGCTTTTTTCTCTGTCCATGCCAGCTTCGCCATAAACATTAAAATTCCCTGCAAGCTTAGAAAAATAAACCTTGAGAGCTTTTCCAGTTCCTGTCTCGTTTGTGCATTTATGGCTCATGAATTATAGCCACAGCGCGGCAGGATAAAAAAACGGGCTCAATTATTAATGCCTAAACGCAACGTCACTCATTTTGGAGCGAGCAGAGGCTCGGCTCCGTCACCCATGCTGCCCACAACACAATCTGTCAGCCATCGTGTTAACATACCAGAGAGTCTATTAGATACTGGATGTGTGTGTTTGCCTGTCCTATGGATGAAGGCCCATAGCCCATAGCCTATTAAAGAGACACATTCTCTTTTAAAGGGCCCATATCCTTATTTTTAAGCTGTTTTAAGATATTTCCCTTGGTTCATTTATTTTATCCTCAAAATCATTATTTCTGTGCCATTAGGGGAGATATATGTAAATAATCCCTGTCCTGATTGGCTGCTCCCTGTTGAATCGGAGGTTAGGCTGAAACACTCCTTATAAGTACTTGAAAAAGAGGCCTAATAAACTGTGGTAGGCTAAATGTTACATTACAAAAACAATAATATATATATGAAAACAAGAAGGTGGTTTTAATGAAGTGGCTGGTCAGTGTGTGCAATCTAAGCTGCAAAGAGCCCAGATTGAAAAAAACAAAAACCAACATAACCTTCCACAGTTTCATAGACCACATAGATCCACATATTCAGCCAAGCCAATCAGAACTTCATTAACACCACCTCCTTGTTTCAGTCCACTCTCCATTATATCAGCTCCACTTCCCATACAGGGAATTCCAGACTGTATCCATCTGTTTCTCTGCAGACTGTGTTAGCCTCCTTCCATCCTGTTCTTTAGTGCTCAGGACCCCACAGGACTGACCACCACAGAGCAGATATCATATGGGTGTTGGGTCAGTCATTCTCAGCCCTGCAGTGACACTGACTGACATGGTGGTGGAGAGTGTGTTAGTACTGTGTGTTGCACTGGTATGAATGGATCAGATACAGCAGTGCTGCTGGAGTTTTCGGACTACAGATGGACTATAGTCTGTTATTACAGAACCACAACGCTCCTATGTGGGAAGTGGAGCTGACATAATGGACAGTGAGTGTCAAAACAAGAAGGTGGTGTTAATGAATTTCTGATTGGCTTGGCCTCCTGAATATGAGGTCTACTAACCTGGGGAAGGCCGTGTTGTTGTTTTTTGCGACATTACATTACTAAACGCTCTTCTCCAGTTTAATTTGCATGAATGAATTATATATAAATAGCCAACATGCATATATTGAGGGATGTGTAGTCATTTAGACACTAGATTGAACTTGATTTAATGTATGTTATTATGTAATATTTATTTTTTAGTCATATGGACCCTTTAAGTGCCTCCTATTATTCATACTGCGGTATGTTACAATATCTGTAGCAAGCTAGTGAATGGCCTTTTGGGTAAAGAGAGTGTCCAATGTGCACACCTGCATGCCCTGCGGCTGGTACGTCCACACACATACACACACACACAAACACAAATACACACACACACACACACACACACAAAGCCTGTCTACACCTGCCTCTCCGTGGACCTGTTTGAACTGGCAACTCTCTTGTATTCTCTGCCACTCGGAGCACCATGTTCTGAAATGCTGATGTTTATGATCCTTCCACATGGAGGAAACTGCTGATTATTTACCATTTGGATTGGACCAGCCCATCAGAATCATGGGCATGATGCTGAGAAGACATCTGTGTGGGAGCTGCAGAAACGCAGGACCTGATTCAGAAGCCCAGGCTTATGAATGTTTCACAGGATGAAAGGCAGGCCACTCAGGCCATTAAAATACTTAGTGTATGTGATCAATTATTCACTGCATCACATATGCAAGACTGAGGTTTGTGCTTGAATAATAAGGTGAGTTGACGCTTGCCAAGGGCCTAGCTGCTCTGACTGAGGGTACATAACTGGTGGAAAGGAGTCACAGAAGGACACGAGCACTGGGTCTGATGTGGGAGGACTGCACTGATAGGCCGGTGTCCAGTTCTCTGCCTGGTCCTGGCCAGCACATTTCAGTGTTTTCCAGCTGTAACACTTATGCTCATACTGCTGTTAAAGGAACAGGTCAGCAAAATAAATAAATAAATAAATATATAAATAAATGAACCCTAGTGGACACACTTTCCCTCCCAAATGCACTCGACCGCTAAGTTTGGTGTGTGAACTTCATTAAGTTTAGCACTGGAGTTTTGAGGCTAATGTGTGCATTGGACGTTTATTCCCTACCAGTTAGAGTCATGCTCATCATCACACACTTGTCTCAACCTGCACAGAGTGGTTAAGTATCACAAACAAACAGGCTCGTTGTTCCTCACACTGTATGACACAGGTACCTATAAAATCTGACAGTCATACGGTGTCAGAAACAATGTAAGCAAGACTCATTAAGATTGCTTAACAGCTAGGCATGCAGTTCGAACTAGAGCCAGACTGATATTAGATTAGGACTATAGCATTTTAAGGGCCCAAAAATTCAGATATCCCATAATATCAGCCGATATAAACTCACAAGCACTTTATTACGAAGACCTGTACACCTTCTCATTCATGCATTCATTTATCTAATCCGCCGAGAACAGAAAGCTGAGGCTGCAGTGGGCACAGGCTCACCAACACTGTATGGTTGAACGGCTGAAAAAAACATAGCCTGGTCTGATGACTCTCAGTCTGATAATTTCTGCTGAGGCACATAAATCCATGGACCCGACCAGCCTTGTATCAACAGTCCAGGCTGGTGGAGGTGGTGTAACGGTGTGAGGAAGGTCTTCTTGGCACACTTTGGGCTTGTTAATAGCAATCGATCATCACCTGAATGCCACAGCCCATTAGAGGACTGTTGCTGACCATGTGGTTCCCTTCATGACTACAATTGACCCATCTTCTAACGGCTACTTCCAGCATGATGATGCACCATGTCACACAGCAAAAGTCTCTTAAACTGGTTTCATTAACACGGCAATGTGTTCAGTGTTCTTCAGTGCTGGTTCTTCCTAGTGACCAGAGCGGAATCCAGGAGAACACGTTTGGGACGTGGTAGAAGGAAAGTTCACAGCTTGAAAGTTCTTCTGAAAAAATGGCCAACTTGGACCAGAAGCTTAAAGGAATGTTTATGAGGAGTACCTACTACCTAGTATTAGTATAGTCGTCCTAATAAAGTGCTCAATAAGTGTCATTTTATATTTATATTTTAGATTTTCATTTTATACTCCAGCAGTTTTAGTAGAATAGTCTTTCATACTGGTATGATTATTATCATATAATTATCATTTTTATTATCACAGCCTGAAACAATATTATTGTTATATACTCAATAATTTACTCAAAATTCACTGTATTTTTCTTATTTTTCATTTGTTCTCTTCATACAAAATCAATATCGACCAACATACATATCTAAAATGTTAGGACTTTTCTATCCTAGAATGAATAAAATGTGCTACTATAGATTATTGTTATGCACTTTTTTCCACTGGCCTCTACAGCTCACCGTCTGTACAACATGCACAGAGTAGCAGCATGAATCCTAACTAACAAAACAGAGAGAGCACATAACCCCCATTTGAACAGAACTGCAGTGTTTGTCTGTATCTTTAAGGCCTTAAATGGCCGAGCACCTGCGTACCTCGCTGGCCGTCTGTCTGTTTACGATCTTAGATCTGCAGATTCGGATTCCGGCTTTCCGCAAATCTCCTGTGTAAAGTACAGACAAGGTAGAGGGGCCTGTTTCTGTCATTCTGCTTCTAAACTGTGGGTCTTAGGCCCACCTTTTATTTGGCAGTCAACCTCTGTTCTTCTGACTTTAAGAAACATGTAAAACTGTATCATTTAATATACCCTTAAAATGAAGGTCAACGTTTTTTTTTATTCATGTTTATTCGGTAGATTTGACCAAAAATCATAATTTTATATTATTATTATTATTATTAGTAGTAGTTTAGCCTTAGTTCTCACAATAAGATTCCTCTACAGCTTCAAGAAACTGACTGCATTAAGGTGACTTTACAAAAACTCTGAATGCACTGAATGCAATCAAATCCTCACAGCAATGCTCCTCCAAAATCTAGTAGAAAGTCTTCTTCCCTGAACAGTAGAGACAGTTACTTCAACAAAAGCAGGATCAACTCTTTTTAATACCCCTGATTTCGGAAGAAATAATGTCCGATGGAAGCAGATGTCCCAATACTTTTGTCCATATACTGTATGTTCGAGCATGGGAAACATCAGAATACGCAGGACAAGGACACCTCAGGCCTGTATGAAAAAAAGCATATGATCCAACAGAGATTGGTGAGCAAGCGGAAATGGGCGGGACTGACCTGACTGCGGCCGTTCTGCTGCTAATCGGGCTGATGGGAAGGGGTCGGATTCCTGGGAAGAGGCCCTGGCTCATCATACGAGCTCCGTTGTGGATCACTCCCTGAGGGACTGCAGAGGAGAAAAGGAGAAAAAAAGTCCATTAATGTGTACACACACAGGGTCTGCAACACCAACACGGCACACAGGCTCACGCAGTCCGACACACACGGTCATTATCACCCATACAAACACTGTAGCATGTGAGCGCATATTATTATTCATCAGTAATCACAGATGGCATAATGATGAATGCTAGTCATAAACAGACATACCAAGCGTGGTCGACAGTAATGCATTCTGCAGAGAAAATCGGTGGATGAGGGAAATATTGATTCATTTTAAAGCTACTGCACCATATTTGATCATCACGGCTCAAACAATTTCAACACCATTAGCGCATGCTGCTAAAATACTTCCATCACCTGCTTTTCACACTGCGAGCACACGGTTCTAATACCGAAACAGGGGAGGGAGGCTCTTCTGACAACTTCTGCAGCTAAACATATCTAAATATGGCTTCTTGAAGGAGAAAGGAAAATAGAGGGAGGTTATACAACATAGAAGAGGTACCGAGAACGCCAATAAAGGAAAGAAAAGTGGAGAGGAAATGGGAGTGGCATACGTGGCATGAGGCGTTGAATTGGCATGTTCTATTCTATGGCAATGTGCAAAACTCAGAGACCCTTCATTTAGCCCATTTCCAGCCAAAACAGCCATTAAGAACAAGATATTCATATTTTAGCATCATATTTTATCATTGTTAGCAGTCAAAGTGTTGTTGAGATGTCTAATGTCTAAAGTATGTGGACGATTCTGATGTTATAAAAGCACGTAAGCAAGTATTACATTTGCATTACATTTAAGGCATTTAGCAGACGCTCTTCTCCAGAGCGACTTACAAAAGTGCTTTGCTATTTACCAAAGAAAAACCTCAGCTAGTTTGAACAGACTAATAGTTTAAAGATCCTCTAAGTTTAGACTCTACTGAACTCAGTAAGGAGACCACTCTACTATTCGCCCAAGTACTCTCAGAAGAGGAGGGTCTTCAGTCTGGGTTTGAAGACAGTGAGTGTTGGACTCTGCTGTTCGGACACCCAGAGGATGTTTGTTCCATCACTTTGGTGCAGGACAGTAAAAAGCCTGGACGCTTGTCTTCTGTGGATTTTGAGGGATGGCGGGTCGAGCCGAGCCGTACTTGAAGCTGGAAGGGCTCTTGGTGCAGATAGGCTTTTGACCATTGCCATCAAGTACGGAGGGACTGGCTGGTCCAGTCTTGGCTTTGTAGACCTGCGTCAAGGTTTTGAATCTGATGCAGGCAGCAGCTACAGGAAGCCAGTGAAGAGAGAACGCAGCAGAGGAGTGACATGGCTGAATTTATTGGGACTTATTGGGACTTGGGACTAAGTATTGGGACTTTAACTCACTCAACAGAAGCCTCAACACCTACATCTAATATACAACCTTCATCACAGCTTCAATTTGTTGTCAGAGACTCATTTTCACTGAAACCTTCTCCAAAGTCCATCTAATACTTTTTTGGGATGAGTTGGGATGAGTTGGGATGAGTTGGGGATGAGGTTGGGTGGTGCTCATCATCCAACATCCTGAGTTCACTTAAACATTTGTCACTGAATGCAATCAAATCCTCACAACAATGCTCCTCCACAATCTAGTAGAAAGCTCTCTTCTTCCCTAGAAGTAGAGACAGTTACTCCAACCACAGCAGGATAAACTCTTTTTAATACCCTTGATTTCAGGCGAAACAATGAATCAGCAGGTGTCCCAATACTTTTGTCCATATATTGTATGTTAGAGCATGGGAAACATCAGAATATGCAGAACAAGGACAAGACAATTTGAGTGAGTACTTCTGCAGAAGTCTGCACCCCTCCAAAGTCTATCCAGGTCACCTCAAACACATTTAATGATGTTGAGGTCTGGACTGAGAACACCAGCAACTGTTTGGGTGGATTTGATCAATCATTCAAAGAGAGCTTCTTAATCAGCTCCACCTCCTTCCAGAACCAAAGTGTTGAGTCTTCTTCTCGTGATGGAAGGATGGACACAAACACCTGTGGCTGTTTTCAGATCTCTCTCTCTCTCTCTCTCTCTCTCTCTCTCTCTCTCTCTCAAAAATAAAAGCTTTAAGTGCTGTTGTGCTAGTTCGAACCATGCCTTCAGATTATGATGTTCCTCCTCACAAAATTATTATTATTTCATAATTCTGCTTATCTGGTGGAGGCAGTTTTGATGTACAGCATGATCTCCTCAGAAACACATATGAGCTCCTCTGTATGAAACTGTAAATAAATGAGGTGGGGGGGGGTCTCTGACAAGTGGTGTAGGCATTTTTTTTTGATTATTGTGTGGGCCGATGCTTGTTAGCCTCTACTCAAAGAACACCCACCCACCACATCTCAGAACCATTCAAAGACATCATACAGATGCTTGTCTCCGTGTCTGGCTCTCCAAAACACAAGGAAACGAGCTCAACTCCACACCGCCTCGTTCACCCAGGCCATTAAAACGGACGTTCGGCCGCATCTAAAACATCGGGTCTCAACGAAGGCATCCGTTTATCGGACCGCCTCAGAAACCCACACACAGGTTTCAGAGCGCTGCTGTGGAAATGAGAGAAAGCCCATTTTGAGCTCAAGAGGAGACCTAAACAGACCTGACAGCTCCTCTGCTTTTGTTGATCCCAGTACGAGGCATCATCTCGCTGCCATACAGGAAATGGACTCTGATTGAAAGCAGATGGCAAACGTGGAGGAAGGGAAGAAAAAAAAAAAAGAGTCAGGAAAAGCAACTATCCGCTCAGAATCCAGCACACTCCTCTGCCCATTAGGCAGAAGCATTGTTGCCGTGGCAACCCCCTCCCTATCCCTATCCCTATCCCTCCTCGTTCCCCTCTCTACGTATGCCATAGTTTCCTCCACGATTCACGGTTAGGTGACAGCGGCGCTGGAGCTCCTGCGGTGGTGTTGAAGAGAACAGCTGTGCTGGCCCTGGCCCTCTCTGGCCCTCTCTCACACACTCTTTATCTCTCTCTTTCTTAATCTCTCTCGACCCTGAGGGACTCCAGCCTCGAAAAAAAAGAAAAAAGAAAAAAAGTGATGGCCCGAGATGGGTCCGGCCAAGCGAGCGGGCGATACGAAACGACAAGAGGGACGCAGCCCTCCCCCAATTAGCGTGGATGGGCTGGCAAACTGAATGGCTAATGAGCTTGCTCCATTGTACACCGCTCATGTCGAGCCATCGGCCCAGGCATCAGAAACAGCACGAAACAAAAGGCAACTCTGCTCCCTCGGCTAGGCCGCACCGTGGGCTTTTGTGCCTGAGGAAGTGCCCTTCTTTATGAAAGTTAAGAGCTTTCGGTACAAAAAAGTGCTCAAAAGCTTAAGTCCACATCTACAGTGACTGGCTATGGCAGTGCCACTCAGTGGCATTGTGTTGGGGCAGCGGCTACTGAACTCGCATAACCTGCGGGGGACCCAGATAACTCCAACAAGGCACTAGCTTCTATACACACTGAAAAACAACATGCTTCGCCTTTCCGCAAGCAGGAAAAGAGCCGACATCTTCAGCACAGAGCTCGGACACAGCAGTTAGCCACAGCACTTACTGTCACTGTCGGAAGAACTGTATGTGCAACTGGCTAGTTTCGGTTCTTTAGTGTTTCTTGGCATGGATGTGCAAAAGGTTCTGCACATTCGCACTCCTCTTTTACTATCCGGACAAAAGTATTGGGACACACCTCCTCTTAATCATTGATTTCGGGGGTTTCATTCAGTAGGAGTGCCACAGGTGTATAAAATCAAGCCATGCAGTCTGCTTTTCTTCACATTAGTGAAAGAATGAGTGGTTCTAAAGAGCTCACTGAACTCCAGCGTCCGCATTAATAGATCTTTTAATAATCCTTCCATTAAAAGGCTCCAAATGTGGTTCTTCTACAGCACTGATCTAAGGAACTCGAGGATACACTCATTGAATTCAATGAATGGTTCCACTGTGGTTCTTGGCTTGTATGTCGGATTATAAGGAAAGCCTGTAATTGCTATAGATCTTCACACTGTACACTGTATCTCATTTATACAAATGGTTCCCTTGGGAACCATCTATCCCAAGGTTCTCTCAGGTTCTTCTCTTCTTCTATAGCATTGATCCAAGGCACACTTTCAACACTTTTATTTATTTAGATCAGATTACAATCACTCAGAAATCAGTGGTTCTTCAATGGTTCTTGGCTTTCTTGTATGGTTCTAGGGGGGGAATGAATGCTACAAAATATACAAAATATAAATAAGATGTTCTTTGAGGAGCCAAAAGTGGTTCTCCTACGGTATGCAATGGAACTTCTTTTTAAAACCTTTATTTTTAGGAGTGTACTGCTATGTGTAGCAGGGCTGCCAGTGTCAAGTAAGTAATCAGGTAATATATAGATTATTATTATACCACTTTTACATTTTATTAGTTTTTAATACACTCCCCAGTCTCCCATTGGTCAAAAAATACTTAACTGGTCAAAGATAAACAAGGAAGCCTTGGAAGCCTTAGTAATGCTGGTTAATAAAGTCTAGTGGAGTCCATAACCCAACAGGTCAGAGCTGTTTAAGATAAGATAAGATAAGATAAGATAAGATAGTCCTTTATTAGTCCCGCAGTGGGGAAATTCCCAGTGTAACAGCAGAAAGGGATAGCAAGACACTCAGTTACAAAAATTTGGATAAATTTGGATAAATTAAGTGTCACAAGGGAGTCCTCCACAACATCAGGCAGGTGGTTTTAATGTTATGGCTGATCGGTGTAAAGTTGAATCTGAAAAGAGCAGAGAGAGACACACTCAAGGCCTCTGTACTCTGCCTCTATCTCTTTCAGGTGCCCCGATCCTCTCAGAAGAGTCGTGTGGAGTGCAGTGAGTGGGACGATGCCACAGGGCCATTCTCTCTTTCTCTCTCGCTATCCTCTTCCTCTCGAGCGTATTAATGTCCTGGGCAGATGGCCCTGCACACACTGCTCCCATAGCGTTAACCTGCATAGCATCGTTTACTCACTCTCTCTCTCTCTCTCTCTCTCTCTCTCTGTAACTACATAACTCTCGGCCTCTCTCTGCCTTCTCTCTCTGTAGAGGAACAAAGCTTTTGCTATGTGACGGACCTTGAACTGTCTGTATCTGTACATAAATAATATGCATTATTATTCAGCATTTTATGAGCATTTTTAAGCACTTTTACTGGTCTATCATCACTTCAATTCTTTTTTTACAGTACTGCAATGTTCACTTTAATTCTATATATAGAAACAAGTGCAAAACCAGCCTCAATTATATTGCATATATTTTTATGATGTCACGAAAAACAGCCCATTTCCACACTGTAAATCTGCCAGTTCAGTCTACAGTAGCTAAGCCATTCACTCTATTATTACGTTATAAAGAATGAATGAGAACACAAAACCAGGCAACCAGTCAGAACAGAGCTCATTTACATACACTATGTGGAAAAAGTATTGGGACACCTGCTTATTCATTGTTTCTTCCAAAATCAAGGGTATTTAAAATGGTTTGTCCTGCTCTTGTTGGAGTAAATGATTTTGGAGGAGCATTGCTGTGAAGATTTGATTGCATTCAGCAACAAAAGCATTGAATAATCACCACCATACCTCATCCAAAACTCCCCAACTCATCCCAAAAGTATTGGATGGAGCACCAACCATCATTCCTGGGAACTTCCATGTTCTCTCACTGCTCCACAGCTCAGTGCTGGGCTTTATACCCTTCTAGCCCACGCCTGGCATTAGACATGGTGCTATGGCGTCCTATTCTATTGGCAACTATGACTGTGTTTAAAACTGTGTATATGATTTTTGCTATTTTATATAATTTATTAATATTATATATTAAGTTAAAAAATCAAATGAGGCTAAAATGTTTATTTACTATTACTATAATTATCATGATATTTTCTCAGTAAGATTTAATCACAGTAAGGGAGTTATAGGCCCCCTGCTTTGCTTTATGCCAAGAATACCATATGATAAAATCACAGCAGCTCACATTCTCTCTTATTGCTTATTGCTTTAATAGCTGATTTTTTAAATGAATAAACTCACAGTCATTATAAAAATGGACCTTTTAAAGCCCCAGTGCTTGCTTACATGCTTTTATAACATCAGAATCGTCCACATACCTCAGACGTGTCTCAACAACACTTTGACTGCTGTAGTGGTCATACCACTGTTTGTCCAGCAGGGAGACAGTGCTTAAAAGTGCAGGATCTGAACGAGCTCTGCAGTTCAGCTCTCTAGACCCCTTTGCAGCCGTTTACCTAATTAAAGTAAGAAGTGACTTTGAGACTAATATAGCTTTAAAATGGAGACTTTCCTTGAACCGGTTTGACCCACGAGTGTACTTTATCAGGCCTGCGTAAAACCCATAAAACCCAGGAATTCAGTTTCAGCCCCCCCAGAGCTTCTGTTAATGGACTTGTTTACGTGCACATGAGCAATAGCTGGGTCTTGCCTGTGTGCTGATCAGATTTGAGCCCTATTGACAGGCCTGTCTCCTTAGGCAAAGTAGGCTCTTTGGTGAAGGGGAGGGGGTTTAAAACGTCTCTTTAATGGTGCCTCTCTCTTTTGACGGAGGACTCTGGGCCTTTGTTTTCGCACCATAAAAGCACGGAGCCGGCGGCGGCACGTTTTGTACATTTGGGCCTATGACACGCACGGCTGGCTCTGTAGAGAGCGCCTCCTTTAACACACAAAAGCCGAGCGGCAGGGATACTCGCGCAGGATCCCACCGCGTCCTCCTTGACCGCTCCAGTGAAGGAGGCGAAGGGCGTGTGTGCTTGTGAGCTGACACACTCCTCTCTCCACACGCAGGGGTCAGGGGGCGCGAGCAGAGCTGTCCAAGCGACTGAAGGAAGGCCCGGTTTGTTTATGGCTTCAGTCCAGGGAGACGAGAGCTTTGCCTTCAGGGCACGGAGCCGCTCCACCACTTCAGCGCAGGAGGAAAAAGCTCTGCAGCAGAACGATCAGCCTGTTCGCCTGTGTGTTGGAATCTGGCGAGACATTTCGTAATCGTAATGAGATGTTCAGAGCTTATCTTGCCATTGGTACGAATCACAAGACTCGCTTCCATGAAAGGAAAACAGGAGGTTTACTGAAAGAGCAATTTAGCGAGCTTTGATATGATGTATCTTTAATTCTCCTGATAATTAGGAGCTATCTAAAGGAGTCTCCAGCTCATAGATTTGAATTCAATTTTAAATGACTTGCAAACATGCACACACACACACTGCAATGTTTTTAATATCTTGAAAGGATGTCGAGTCATACATACTGTATATACTGGGCATATTAAGACATACTTTATATGTAAGTACCTTTGCTTTATACTGACATGCCCCTCAAGTTTATTTACATAAGAACATGGCTCATATGGATTCCACTAAATGTTCAGGTATCTATGACCCCATTTACACCGGTGCATTCATGTGACTACATTTACATTTATGGCATTCAGCAGATCCTCTTATCCAGAGTGACTTACGAGGTTATTCGTATTACAGAGGTGGGTCAGTGTAATGTTAAGAGTCTTGCCCAAGGACTCTTATTGGTGTAGCATACATACAGCGCAGCATAGTCACCCAGACCAGGAATCGAATCCCAGTCTCCCACATGGTGTGGTAGTGGTGTTATCTGTTGCGCCACACCAACCACCACTGACCAGTATCTACACTATATCCTGATAAGGTTTTAGCCACATGTGTTTACACTGGACATTCAAATGTGTCTCTGGTTAATCAGACAGACTGAAATCTGAGTGCTGTGTGGGATGGAATATGCAGAGTCACTCGCTGCGCAGCAATTATTACCAGTGTTTTGGTGGTAATGGGGGGGGGACCCCTCCTGAAGTGGTTTGAGTGATGGGATTTGAATCTGGTTGAAACGTGTATTAGCTAAGTTTACACTGGTTACAGTTTAATGTGGCTCGGCCTTATCCAGATAAAATCCTGATACCCAAGACGCAACGGGGTCGTTATGTAAAAATACACTTTTTAATGTATTATTAAGGTAATTACTCTAAATAATACGTAATGTGTCCCATCTGTACAGTCATGTGAACATAAATTTGTATCCTCTACAGACATTTCTGTTTATTTGCTTAACATATAGCAAAAACATGAACTGCAATGTGTGCAAATGTAATGCTACATTAAATATATTTTATATGAATTAATGAATGTCATACCACTTTTTCAAAATCTGGGCCTAAATTGTTCAGAAAATCAACTAAATGTGTTGTTTGAAGAGGGGTGCACAAATCTTTACATAAGACTTAATACGTACGTTTAATAATTATATATTTATAATTATAAATTTGATCCATTTTAATTAGTTCTTTATGTATTTGCAAAATTTGACTTGTTACATTCATTTCCATGATTAAAATAAAACACGTTAAGAAGTTTTTATTTTAGTTAAAGTTACTATTTTGAAGATATTACGTTTTGTTTAGATATATTAGACAATATGTAAATGATTATATAATAATAACAATAATAATATAAGATGTATTATATATATCGGCACTGTGCACACATCTCCAATTTTACAAGAGAAAGAAAAAAAATACTTCTCTTTCAATGGAAGTCAGTGTAAAAAGATTTTAGTAAAAAAAGTATTTTTCAATCATTTCTATTGGTCCATTCATCATGAAATTATTGAGACAGTGAAAAGAACAACTGTCAGATTCACATCATGTCAAAAAGTGACTTTGTGACAGCGACGGTATGTGAAAGTACAGTTCGTAAGTGTATTAATATGATCCATATGAACTATATATAAGCATCCCTAAGATCATCTGAAGCCCAATAAAGGTCAAAACTAACCTATTTTAATTAATTGAATTCTCTCAGTAATCAAGAAATGATAATGTTGATCCCTCAGTTAAACTGAACTGAAATACAGCTATTGCAGATGTTTGTGGTTCAGTAGGTTCATCTTTATTTTCTGGTTATTTTCAACCTACAGTGAACATTTCTGACCTAAAAATGCACAGAACTGTAGTTTTGTGCAAATGCTGATGAACTGAATTGATTGAGTGAAGAAAGTTAGGTTGAATAAATCAGGCTTATCATGGCCAGCGAAGCCTTAAGCAAATTACTTCTCGACAGGAGCTCAAGCAGCTTGTCCATGAAACCACATCCCCGCTGAGTGGACACGGGAGAAAGGCGCCTTTGCCAAATATGCAAAGGAACAGCAACCCAACGACAAAATAAACAACACGGACCCGAAACGCTGGTGCGATGAGACAATCCCCTCTATTCCTGTCTTCTTTCATTTGGCTTTTGGCAGTGGGGTTGCTGGCTGCTCCCAGCTGCTCCCTGCTCTCTCTCTCTCTCTCTTGCTCACTCTCTATCTCTCTCTCTCACTCACTTACTCACTCTCTGCGAGGCCTGAGCTTTAGCTCGCTCTGGCTGCTCTGAGATCAGCTCCAGGAGAAGCTGCACTGCCTGCTGGGCCATGAATATCTGATCCAACCAGCACAGAGCATTCAGATTAACTGCAGCTTGACTTAATGGTGAGATATATCCTCAGCAGTATCACAGAGATGAAACCACGCCAGCAACGACAACACACACACACACACACACATGCAATCTGCATTCAGACGTCTCTGTCATATCACTCCTCTGTGTCTCCTCTACTTTGTCCTCTACTGTAGAGCCTCAGAAGGAGAGAGAGAGAGAGAGAGAGAGAGAGAGAGAGAGGGGGGGGAAACACACTGTGGAAAAGGCAGTGAAAATGACAGGATGTGCAAATGACAAATTCCCAGCACTCTGTAAACTTGGCACCTGCTGGTGGGCAAATAAAGCCCATGCATTTAGCTTAATTCTTCCCCCCGAAGAACGATAGGCTGCAGATTGGATTTGGGGAAAATCGGTTTTCAGCTAAAATATTTCTGTGTGATAAATGACAACATTAGGCAGAATTAAAAAGCTGATGCAGCCAACAGATACCTCTATCTTCAGGGGATGGGGAGGAACAAATCCAACACCCAGCCATGCCAGAGCCCAAAACCAGAGCTCACAAACAGAATGAATACATAATCGGTTCTCTCCGAGCAGAACCAATATTTAAAATTTCAACACCAACTTATCATTCCCATCCCTAACTGACTAAAATGCCGTAATGGGGTTTTCCTCATTCCCACAAGCTCAGAACAACAGTAAACAGCCTTGGCTATCTGTCTAACGCACACTTTGGCAGAATGAGATTCCATGTGAAGACTACCTGCTGAGCTGTGCAGCATTGGTATAGTGTGTATAGTGGTGAGCATTGCTGTTGGTCCAAGCGGTTGACTGTGGGCTTGATTCTTGGCCAATGCATGCCCTTTAGAAGGTCAGTTGCGGCTCAGTGGTTAAGGCGCTGGGTTATTGATCACCGGGGTGGGAAGGATAACTTTAAACATGTCTCTGTCCAACGCAAAACATGTATCTCCAAAATGGACTTAACTTTGAATGGGAAGTCAATGTAAAATAAGAGTTCGTTCCAAGTCATTTAGAGCATTTCTATTGGTCTGTTCATCCAGAGTTATTTACACAGTGTACAGAAGCAGCTACAGGGTTCAAAAACTAAAAACGGACAAAAATGGAGATACATGTTTTTCATTGGACAGCAGCAATATACATATCCTTGTGTCCCCATGTAACACATCTCCTGTCTAATATACACTCTTAAAATTTTTTGAACCTTTTAAAGAACCTTTTAAAGATGTAAAGAAGTCACTGTCGATGTTATTTACCAATGTTAGGGTTCTTTTCTTCACAAAAATGGTTCTTTACGGAGCCAAAATTGCTTCTTCTAACAATTATTTTATTCCAAAATGGTAAAAAAAAGTATCAATATTAATGCAATAAGATTTGTAGTAATATTTGAAGGTAAACTGATTAGATTAGATTCATATTGCTTAATTTACCATGAAATCTTCATACATGCAGCACAAAAAAACAGCTTAGGCCATGGTAAGTGGTAAATAGCCTAAACTGTTTTTTGCTGGTCTGGTGCTAGTCTGGTTTGCAGTATCTGAAGCTTATAAGATATCATGATAAATAATAATAATAATAATAATAATAATAATACTAGTGTAACAAATTGCACAGAAACACAGTTGCACTCTCATTCGGCAAGAAAAAAAAAAGGGGAAGTGTGGACAACACAGCGTCCAGCAGTGAACTTCCTAACACGCCTACCTAGATCCAACAGTGTTTTCCAATGCTTCAAAATCTAGTAGAAGGCCTTCTTCCCTGAACAGTAGAGACAGTTACTCCAACAAGAGCAGGATCAACTCTTTTTAATACCCTTGATTTCAGAAGAAACATTCAATGAGCAGGTGTCCCAATACTTTTGTCCATGTAAGGATACCTTTAGATACCTTTTGTTTTATTTGTAGGCCTCACAGAACACGCATATGCCACAGTTAACAAGCAACAGAGATGTAAAATGAACTGCTGTACGCTTTTGCGGTCCTAGTTTTAAGTTTTGTTTCTTGAACCAGTTCGGAGCTCTAAACGCTTCCACACAACAGCGAGGAAAGCTCTCAGCTACGATGACGGATTCAGCACGGGTTGCTGTGAGCCATCCCGTCAGAGACATGCCTAGCAGATTAACCAGCTCCCTCTCTTTTTCTCTCACTTTTCTCCCTTCTCTCTTCAGACCAGACATAAAGCGTCTTCAATGCTACCAAGTAGGCCTCGCTTTGAGCCTCCATTGATCACATGCACAAAAGCTTGAGTGGAAGGCATTCTGTTCTAGATCCCTCTCTTTTCCCAACAGACACTGACAGAGTGCACGGCGGAATCAAAGATCGGAAAAAAGACGAAAATCTGTTTTTCAGGATAACTTGAAGTCTAAGGATTTGAGTGTAAGATGAGAAGCCGGAGAAGCGACGCTGGAATGGATCTGAGGGGCCTTTGTAGGGCACACAGAGACAAGTGACCTCCTTAGGGACCAACTGCACTCACGTCTCCTTCAAAACTATTTACAATGCTGTCATGACAACCGCGACGCCTCGTCTCATACACACCCGGCTCAGAGGAGTTCAGGGGGCGGGGCAGCTGGAAATCTCCCCATCGCTCCCTGCAGACCGAGCCCAGGGTTAAAGGAATGACTAGTGCTCTAGTTGGAACAGTTCAGTCAATAAGAAAAAGCTTATGTTGTTAGAGGATCAGTTCAGTCAGAAACCGCTAATGTTGTTAAAGGAACAGTTCAATCAGAAAAGGATAAGGTTGCTAATGTAAAAGTTCAGTCAGAGAAGCCTAATGTTGCTAATGAAACAGTTCAATCAGAAAAATATAAGCTTGGCAATGGATGCATTTGTTTAAAAAAAGCTAACTTTTGAACAGTTCATTTATAAAAAGGGCATTTTGGCAATGGAACAGTTCAGTCAGAAGAAAAGGTGAGTGATGAAACAGCTGCTATTGTCGCTAAATGAATAATTCAGTAAGAACATTTAAATTGCTAACAGAAACTGTACATTCAGAAAATGTTAATGTTGGCAAAGGAACAGTTCGGTCATTAGAAAAACAACAACAAATGTTTATGGAACAGTTCAGTCAGAAAAAAAGCTATCACTAATGGAACAGTTCAGTCAAAAAAGAAATCAATTGTTTTTTAACCAAACAGTCAGAAAACTTTAAATGCTCCAAATGGAACAGTTCAGCCAGAAAATGATAATGTTCCTAACCCAAAAGATCAGTCAGAAAAAAGAAATAGTTCAGTCAGAAAAAGATAAGATTGGAAATGGAAAAGTTAATTTAGAAGTTAGTTTAAAAAAAGCTAATGTTGTTTGAACAGATAATTCAGACAAATGTCATTTCGGCAATGGAACAGTTCATCCAGAGAGCACTAATGTGGCCAACAGAACAGTCCAGTCAGAATAAGACAAATTTTGTTAGTAGATCAGTTCAGCCAGAAGAAAATATGGTTAATGATGGAACAGTTCAGTCTGAAACCTACTAATGTTGTTAACTGAAAACCTAATGTTGTTAACTGCTATCAGAAACAGTACATTCAGAAAAATGTTAATGTTGGCAAAGTAGCAGTTCAGTCACTGGGAAAAAAACAATGAATGTTTAAGGAACAGTTCAGCCAGAAAAGGATAAGGTTGGTAACACACAAGTTCAGTCAGAAAAGCCTAATGTTGTTCTCTCAGAAAACAAGCTAATGTTGTTAATAGAGCAGGTTACTCAGAAGAGGATATGGTAATAATGGAACAGTTCAGTCAGGAGGAAAAAATGAATGTTGTTAATTAAATACCTCAGTAAAAAAAAAATATTAAATTAATAGTAAACTAATATTGATAACAGGAACAGTACATTCAGAAAATGCTAATGAAACAGTTCACATAGAAATAAAAAAAAATAATATTAACAGTTATTGGAACAGTTTAGTCAGAAAAAAATCGAACATCAATGGAACAGTTCAGCCAGGAAGAAAAGCTTATATTAATAAAGCAGTTTTGTCAGAAAGAGGTAATGTTGGTAATGGAACAGTTCAACCATAACAAGATAAGTCAGCAGTCAGCGGCTCAGTGGTTAGAACACCGGGCTATTGATGACAGGGTTGTGGGTTCGATACCCGGGCAGCCACTGACTGCCACTCTTGGGCTTATGATCAACGACATTAACCCTCTCTGCTTCCTGGATGCCACAGCTCTGAGCATGTGGCACTTACTATCCACTGTGTGCGTTCACTGTGGACAGTGTAACATAATATTTAACACTGGATGTGTTACAGGCGAAAGACAAATTCCATCTGTGTCCAACACTAATGGGGAATATGGCTGTGTAATGTTGTTATTGGGACAGTTCAGTCAGAAATAGCTAACATATTACCAACAGAACAGCTAGCATTTGCATTATGCAAATTCCTGGAAGCTAGTAGCAATTTGTCCACCTTCCAGTCCCTGTCAGCCACTTTAGCACGTTTAGTCAGTCTGAAGGGAAGCCACGGGCAGTACGGCAAACGTTTCAATTAGAAAAGCAGTGATGTTGCTAAGAATAGCTCAAACGAACAGCCTCCAATTAGCATTATGTAAATCAAACGTCAAGTATCAGTCACTGTTAGCCCCGTCAACACACTTAGACTCTGAATCTGAATCTTGCCAAGTGTGTTACATATACGAGTGGTCAGTGCACACATGTTTAAGGTAAAGCGACTAGACAAGTACACTGAGTCTGTATAAATAATACAGTGCAGAGGGAGCTAAACTAGAATATGTGATTATGCACATACAGTACAGGAGCGCAGGATCTGAGGAAACTCACAAGCTGGTGTTATTTGCAGGATGTTCCGGTAATATGGAGAGTTTTACAGTTGTGCAAAGGCACATTTCAAATCTATTTCTTCCACTAAAGAATAACCACAGGCAGGTGTCAATGCTGCCGCGCTCCAGCTGAACTGGCCTTCAGTAGAAAGCAGCTGTAAGCTAAGAGTGAATGCTCTTTTTAAGTTTTTTTTTGTTCTGGCTCTTTGCACTGGCTGGCATCAGTTGAAGAGAGGCAGGCTCGTTGCCAGCAGAAGTTTTAACGCTCGCCGTTTGAGCGCGCCTTTGATTTCGCAGACACCACAAATGTGCTCCAGTGATGATAAAGCGCGCGTGAGGAAAAATCTATTATTCACACGGCTCACAACCTGCCTTTCATTGCAGCACAGGCATCTGATGGGCTTTTAGCACACGTTTATGAGAGCAAAATTAACAGCACTTCAGTCTGAATGCGCATCAGCGGACGCCGGTTAAGCCTTTTAAGTGACACAGAAACAAACACAACAGGTACTCAGCCAAATAAACACATGCTGGCACTGTGATAAAGCGTGAGTCTCTTAATCCTACAGAAAGTACACAAATTAAAACAGCAGCGTGGATTCCTTTTGACCAGAAATATTTAATAAGAATACTAAAAAAAATAATTATAATTAAAAAAAAAACATTATAAAATAGAACTAGTTGCATTGGGCCCTAGAATATGTTAATTGAGGCCAAGAAATATTAATTGGGACCTATAATATTGTTGGGTGAATAATGAGCGTTGCCAAACCGTGAAAAAAAATAAAATCATAAAGCATAAAAAAAAAAACATTACATTTATATATTTACCCCCATATTTACATGTACCCAGCCCACTAAAGAAACCTCTACTCAAAGCTGGTGAAGGTGACTCCAGGGGAATATGGTGTTGTTGATACTGGAGAGCAGATCTCTGTTACTTTGGGGAATACCAGTTGCAAAAACCAGGCCTTGTGACCACAGCTTTTCCTGTTCCAGTGTCCGCAGACAAGGAGCTCGAACTCAGCACATGACAAAACGGCACCTAGGAGGGCAAACATGGATCTATATTAGGCTAAAAGCTCACAGTAGCCAATGTTAGCGTTTACCATCTCTTCTCCCCATCGTCCGCTCCCATAAAAACAAGCTGGACTACAACAGCTGAACCAAACTGACGCTAAACACCATCAGAAGGAAAAGCACCGGCTTCCTTCTTTTACAGTTAAGACTCAGGAAATAGCCAAACCCAGGGTAGCAAGTGTAGGGTAGGGTGGCAGCTAATCTCTTTAGTTGGCTGAGAGCACACAACCAGAGGACAGCAGCACTATCCGCTAAGACAAAGGAATAATTCCAGTGTTTTTGTTACAGTGTTAAAAAAAGGTTGTGAAATGTGAGTTCTGTGAGCCTTTGCCAGGAGACGTAAACCAGCCAATAAAACAAGAGCTTGTGCTAGGTTAAATGAGTTAATAACAGGGTGGTAAATAGGCGTGGCATCACATGGCATCTGAGCATTTTTCACCCACACCAATGTCATAGGCTTATAATTTATACATAAAATAACATAAAATCCTCAATAAATGGATACAACAGCACCTTTAAAGGTAAAGGTGTACGTATTTGACACTGTACTATGTATAGTGAAATGTGTCCTCCGCATTTTACCCATCTGTGGGGTAAACACACACACACACACACATGTGAACTAGGGGCAGTGAGCACACACACACCCAGAGCAGTGGGCAGCCAACTCCCGGGGAGCAGAGAGGGTGAAGGGCCTTGCTCAAGGCCCCAACAGTGGCAGATTGCCGAGCTCGGGTATCGAACCCACAATCCTATAATCAGCCCAGAGCTCCAACTGCTGAGACACCACTGCTCCACCACTGCAGCATGATGCAAAATTTGCATTTCTGGCTTCTGGGCTTCCTCTACATCACTTCATTTTGCTCCACTGCTGTAATTACAAATTGCACTTTGAGTGCACATTCATGGGCAGCTGTACACATGCATTTGTTGACAAGCTAAGAGACATAGAAGCAGCATCTGAAAGTGTATGAAGCATGTGGGCTGAGGCGGTAGAGTAATACTACATGACTTTACACTAATATGACTCGGGTTATACAGTGTTACACAGCAGTTCTGGAGAGAGGTCTCTCTCCTGCAGCATTCTGGCCTGGGGTGGCAATGACGGAGACACCATTCTCCCTGTTACAGTCAGTGGAGCGTCAACATGATTTGAAGCTGCTATTTTAAGATAAAACTTGTCCTGCTGCTGTTGATGTTATTTTCAGAATATAATAGAGGAAGATTTCAGACCACTCAACTCAACAGACGAGCATCAGCAGAAGAAGGAATCCAGTGAAGTAAAGAAAGACAGCAATTCCACAGGAAACAGAAAATCCAGCAAAAGGTCAATTACCATTTTCTAATGATGTGGACAGGGATTTGCTTGTTTGTAGCTATGACTGTGTCTAATTGTGCAGTTAATTACTTGAATCGTCTTCCCTTAATATTGTGTTTGCAAAGCAGAGATAGAGAGAGGCAGACATAGATAAAGAGAGAGGCAGAGAGATAGAGAGAGTGCACGGCAGGCTACCAAAGCCAGTTATTTCTGGTGCCTTCGTGTGCTGCTGTATTGTACGTTTTATTCCCATAGCAGGGAAAGCATTAGATGGTGCATATGAAAGGCAGCGTGAGCTAAAAACAGAAAGCGCGCAGTCGACAGCGAGCCGCTTCATTTTCATAAGATTAAAGCAACTTTCGCATCTACAGTAGGTCGCCTCTCTGCCGCGCTGTAAACCAGGCTCGCAGCCATCCGCCGCTTCACCGGCGAGGCAGCATGCAAAGTGTGTTTACGGGGGCTGTGGTCACGTGGCCTCGTGGTGGGGCTCAGAGAGGAGCCCGTGATTTCCCTCAGGTTCCAGCAGCAGGACCTGCGCCGCTGCGCAGCCTAAAGGAATGCTGGGAGATTAGGGGCTTACAGCCGCCACATTAGCTGCTAAATGAGTCCTGCACTGTCACTGGTAACAAGGCCACCTAGCAGTCAGATCAATTTCACTCTGCTCCAACTCCGCCCAGTTCCCAAACGCCTCCAAACACACGCACAAACACACACTCCAGTTCGTATTCCTATCTTTCTCAGGTGCTTCTGGAGCATATGGATTACTCTAGGTAAACATGGCTGTGTTTACTCTCAACTCCAACCTTACACTTTAAAAAATAGGCCCGAAAAGCATTAAAGGGTTCTCGGGAGAGTTGAGGAGACAGTTTTGGTTCCCTGAAGAACCTTGCTTTCTTTAAAGAACCATTTCTGTAAATGAGATGTGTGAGAGAGTAAAGACGATACGTCCAAATGTTTGTGGACATCCCTTCTAATGAATGCATTCTTTAAGTGCATGGCACCTGTCCTGGGAGGCTTCAGGCCCATCGAAACCCTGACCGGGACGTAGTGGATAAAAAGATGGATGGATGGATTCAGAAGAAGTGATTTTTTAAATAGCCATGCACTGGAAGGTTATGTATGGAACCATAAGTGGCTCTTCCATGACTTTGCTTCAAATGAACTTTTCGGTACCTTTATTTTATGAGTAAACCCAAGGCCATGGCCTTTTGCCATCAGTGGCCAGAGTCAGAAAGAGCACAACTGGCTGCATTCTCTCTGGGTGGGTAGATGGCGCTCTGTCCCCTCATCACTTTTAAGTGATGTTGGCTGTAACAGGTAGCTATTAGCTGGTGCGCTGGAGCTGAGGACAAGCTGCTTTCCTTCCAGTGTGTCGGCTGCCTGGCAAAAAAAGGGGCAGGTGGCTGGCTTTGTATGTCCTGGAGGAGAGTGTCAGGAGCCTAAAGGGGGAGCTATGTATTAATTTGGTTAATTGGCAGTACCAAATTCCAATAAACAAATATATACTAAATAAATAAATAAATAATAACTACAAGCTTAGCTCTGGGCTGGTTAACATGTCTCCACCACTTCAACAGATCTATGATTTCATCATAGTGGGAACATTCAGTTCTCAATAAGGGCTGAAAACATATTCACACACACAGCAGAGACACAGAGAGGCTGAAACTCTAAATAAGTGTGGTGTTTCCAGGGATGTGGAGAATTGTATCAGTGTGGTGGCGCCCAGCAGGGCGGCGTACTGTTGTCACTGCGTGTTGATCGTATTGACGTACGTAAACAGGGCATGAAAACCGCCTGCAGCTAAAAACAATATCCTCTCACGGAGTCCTCTTAGTTATTATTTTAACCTCCCGCTTCTGCCTGTGTTCCTCTCTGTGAGACAGAGCCGAGCAGAGCAGTCCTGAAGAGCCAGTGTTTGCAGGTAGAGCTCAGCCTGGACCGGCTGTGAGACCCACACGTCTCACACAGCTTCACTCTCGCAGATGATCTGTGAGACATGAGTGGAGCTTACAGCATCGCAGGCCTCTCTCTCTCTCTGTGTGTGTGTGTGTATATGCCTATACTGCTCATACCATTCTAACCGCCGAGGATGATCGGGCTATAAATCCCTGCAGGTGTGCGACGGGACTCAAAGATTGAGAAGAGGTGGTACAGGGCAGAGAGCGTCTTGTTGGATGTGTGGAAAATGCGTCGCAAAGCAGATACAGTTAATCATTGGCTCAAAGCAGGGATTGTATTTGGGCGTGACAAAAGACCATAGTGTGAAGGAAGTAGCTGAACCTGCAGCTGTATGGAAGCGTACGGTCATGCGGGTCTACCAGCAGTGGCAGAAATCCCAGCCTACAGAGAATTCTCCTCATTCTTGTTATTCTTGAGCAGAAGGGAGCAAAGCGTGCCACTCTACTCCACATGGTAATGGTTAATTTGGTGCTAAAGGATATGCGTTGACTTCTAGAAGCAATTCTTGCCTGGAAGCGAAGCAATTTTTTTATTCACAAGCCAGGAAACACAACCCCTGTCTATCAGTTTCGTCTTGAGGCCACAATTCTGAGAAAAATTATCTGTAGGCTGGGATTTCTGCCACTGCTGGTAGACCTGTATGACCGTAAGCTTCCACACACCTGCAGATTCAGCTACTTCCTTCACACTGCGGTCTTTGGCCACACCCAAATGCCTCCAATGAGAAGCTCACTGCACTGTACCATATATATATAAGGTCTCTCTCTCTCTCTCTCTCTCTCTCTCTCACTCTCACTCTCTCTATGTATCTCTCTCTGGTCTGTAATGGGTGAATAATGGAGAGGCTCTTTAAGAAGCGTTGGTGAGTGGTGAGCTCTCCATTGTTGCTCTAAAGGCATCACCAGTCCTGCCCGCCTCACGCTTCCGTTCCCCCGCTTCGCTCCGGCCGGGGCTTTGCCATCACCATGGCAACCACTCACTCGGATTCCACATCCTTCAGAGCGGTGCATCAGGCATAAAGCAGGGAACTTAACACTGTCTCTGAGAGAGAGAGAGAGCCCTGTTTACTGCCAGTAATAGAAACCAGACATACACTGTCACACACACACACACACTCATTGTGTCTCTAACACAGACTGGAAATCACTGACCCTTGACTTCACACAGACATACACACATATATTTAGCCATTTGTACATGCTCACAAACACACACATCCTCACCTCCACCACCTCATACACACTCACACATACACAACTACCCACCCACTCATGCACATGCACACACATACTGACTCACAGTGATAGTTTTACACACACGTAATCTCACACACACACACAAGCCCCCCCCCCCCATTACCCCACATACCCCTCATGTGCACACCCATACAGACCCACTTATAAACACACACTGTTGGTGTGTACCAATTGTCTTACGCATGCATAATCACACACACACATACATACGCAGTCTTTAACACACAGCCCTCCCCCGTCTGACTTTGCAAAGGAAGGCGATGTAATATTGTAATGCAGAGCCTCTGACTTCAGCGGCTATTTATAGAAGTAACTGGGGAAGAGAGAAGGATAGACTGAGGGGGAAAAGGGGAGAAGGCATCCAGCAGAACGGAGCAGAGCACACAGCCGTAAAATGATGGGCCTGTGTTTAAGAGTGGTTCTTTAAAAGCAGCCCGGGGCCCGAGACCGGACCTTAGTGCTGACTGGAAATCAAGGTGAACAACAGTCACCTGAAAACCTGCCTCACCTGATCTCAGCCAGCCTGCACTGAGACTCAGAAGTGTCTTTGAGGGCATGTTCACACCTGGACAGTTATTGCACTCGGGTGCGGACCAAAACAACTGCACGGCCCAGTCCCAAACGAACTCTGGAGCTCTTGTATGTGGTCAGATCTGACCTCGATCCAGCCCAATTGTACTTCGCAAGTTTGAGCAAAGTCGCTCCCGTAGCCAGGTGAGGACAGCTGAGAGGATCATCGGAGTCTCTCTCCCCCCCGTCATGGACATTTACACTGCCCGCTGCATCCGCAAAGCAACCAGCATTGTGGATGACTCCACCCACCCTTCACACAGACTGTTCTCCCTCCTGCCATCAGGAAGAAGGTACCGCAGCATCCGGTCCAACTCGACCAGACTCTGCAACAGCTTCTTCCCCCAAGCCATCAGACTTCTCAACTCCAGAGACTGAACTGATGCTCTCTCTCTCTCTCTCTCTCTTTCAGCAACCATTTACCCCAGACAATATGGGAAGCATTTTGCACTAATAACTATTCTACCTCACTGGACTCAATATTTATTGCACACTACATAATTTGCACCCTACCTTTAATTATTTATAATTCTCTGTCTGTATTGTGTTGTGTTGTCTGTCTGCACTTGTACTGTGTTGCACTTGTGTTCTGTATGCACTGTGTCTATGTTGCACCATGGTCCTGGAGGAACGTTGTTTCGTTTCACTGTGTACTCTGTATATAGTTGAAATGACTGGGTCTACTACCCAGATAATTATCCTTAGTACAGCAATGAACAGAGGCCATCCTTGCCGTTGCTCCATGTTAAACTGCACAGAAATATGCACTAGTCCAGAACACAGGACCTTCTTCTTGTACTCTGACCAATCAGCAGTTGAAAGCGTTCTCACTTGGCTTGTTCTGATGCATTTTGGTGCAAGTTTACAAACACCTTTACTGATTCAGACCAGAGCAAATTCAACTACAGGTGTGAAAAGGCCCTGAGAGAAGCCTTACGCAAATGCTTCAGTCCACCAAAGCACAGCTCACACAGGCTAGCAGTGCTTTAATCAGACCTGGCTGTATATGTTAGCACAGTCCAAAGACATTCTCCGCTCAAGGCCCCCAGAACTACGCTTTGCTTCTCAACCCAACTGTACCATCTAACCTAACCAGTCTGTTCCTGTTTGATTTAGCTAATTGCAAAACTGGAAAACTGCCAGATTTGTCTTTAAAAAGCTGGTTAAGAGCTTTTTAACCTTTAGGCGAGGCAGGGCGAGTTATCTTTTTTTAACGTAGTGGATCCTCCACACCAAGTCCGAGCCTTCTGTGCTCTGTAAACAGGGCTAGAAACACCATAGTCCTCATAAACGTCCTCTCTGCCTTTTTCTCTGCTCCCCGTCTGCTTCTGCTCTCTCCAACTTCCCTCCTACACACGAGAGCTCATTAGCGAGGGAAGCTATAGTTTGCAGTTCTTTGTGGACATGAACAGATTAGGATGCACCTGGACAAACTTGAAAAAAAGGAGTCTTTACCATGTTTTAATAGAGATGTGTGAAGTGTGAAGTACCTAGGAGCACCTCTAGAGAGTCTGTACGTAACGTAAAGGTTCTTTGCCAACTGAAATGTTCTGCACACTCAGAATCTCTTTTACTAACATGGTTCTTTATGGAACCAAGAGTGGTTCTTCTATGCCATCACTTAAAGAACCCCTTGAAGCATATTTTATTATTTATTTATTATTATTTATTATGATTTGTCATTGAAACGAATGGAAAATAAGAAGTGCAGACATGTTGTTACAGGGTGTAAATTGAGCAAATGTAACTCTTTACCTTTATCATTCTAATGAATTTATTATGTAATTGTGCTAATTGTCTTCTAGTAATAGACAAGAGGCTCACTTCAAACATTTAAAAAAAGATTAAGAAATGCACACTTAAAGGTAAAGGCCAGGTTAGAGGACTTGGTGTGGAGGATCCACTACGTTAAAAATCACATCTGTTTTAAAAAAAAAAAATGAATGAAAGGCGCTATACAAATAACTCGCCTTGCCTCGCCCCACCAACAAGCATCAACCAGCCTGACTCTGCACCTTCCTCTTCTACCTCTTTTCCATTGGTTTTAATGTCAATACAAATAATAAAATACCTGCTCCTCAGCTTTTTAAAGACAAATCTGGCAGTTTTCCAGTTTTGCAATTAGCTAAATCAAACAGGAACAGACTATCATTTGATTGTTGGAATTGTTAAGATGCTTAAATGCATGTCTGTGTTAGTTGGCGACTGTTAAAAGAAGGAACTAAGAAGAACTAAGAAACTGAATCCGAAGGTTTATTCTTCAGTAATGACATGAGAAACAATCTGAGATATTCTTCAGTCCTAAGGGTCTTAAGTCTGGAGCCCTCAGCGGTCCTATTGGGTGTTTAGGAGGTTCCATTTGGTGAGATCAACGGCTGAAGTCTAACTATGAAGAGTACAACACAAGCTCCAGACTCGCGATCTACAGCACAGCGGTGTAGCCTGGGCTAGAGGAAGGGGGTCAAGTGCCTTACTCAAGGGTACAACCAGAAATACCCGGTCAGATGACCTTCCGGTTGCTGACTCAGCTCTGTCTCCAGTGGGCTACAAGGCAGCCTTAAAGGTGCTACAACCGGTTCTTTGAGGGATACCATTGAAGGAACCATTCACACTGAAGAGATGTGAGTGAAGGTTCATTAGCAGTTTAAAGGTTCTTCAGACTTGCCACTAGCAATGCTCCCGAAACTAAGAGGGTAAGGCCTTAACACATATTGCCTCCTCCAATATGTGCAAAGCCAGCTACCTCCTCTCGCAATGCCGCACCACCAACGAGACAACACGCTTGGAGAAAAGCACCAAGTCCCCAGCTCCACTGCTCCAGCTAACAAGACGCCTGTGCCTGCCAACATCGTTTAAGAGTGAAGCGGGATCTACCCACCTGGAGAGAGCACATGCTCTCTTGGACTCCAGTTGCTGACGGTTCAGAATTTGACCTTCTGACCCCCTGGGCCATAGCTGCAGCACATTAGACTGCTGAACCACTCCAAACCCTCTAGCTCCTTTATTTTTAACTGTAGTCAGACAAAACTGTGTGCTAACCTCACCACATCCACGCAGATGGCAATTAACACGCCTAATCCAGTGTCTGTTGAGAGATTCTAGCCGAGCCCGAGGTGGGTCCCATCAAATATGGTCTTTGGAGTTTTGGAAGGGTGCTCATCAGTAAGAGTGATATGTGTTTTTTTGTCTGCTCTAATTGCATACACCAAACATCTTCACCAATCTGTTCAGCCACAATAAAGGAGCCAAAACAGAGGGACGGCGGCGCGTCACCAGCAGGCCAGACAGCTTTACAATAGCAGCCTCCAATAAACTTTACACATTCCACAAAGCAATTAGCATGAGCCACGCCACTTGACAATTTCTATTTGCTTCGCAAGACACGACGCCCACGTCCAGTGCGTCCGAGATGAAGGAGGGAAAACAAAGCAGTCAAGAGCAGCTGGCAATCTCCCACCCGCCGCTGAGACACAACACACACCGCCTGTGTGCTCTTAGTGGGAGGACCGAGAACTTCATCCTGCTTATTTTTCATCCCTCCCTTTCCCTCTCTCTCTCTCTCTCTCTGCCAGTTCATCTTAACATCTACACTAGCCCCACAGAAAAAACAGGGATTCTCTCACTTCTTTCATCTGAGTTACACAGACATGGGTTTGCTACAGCCTCTCCTTATAGCAGAGTGAGTGTGTGTTTGTTTTTCAACATTTTCAGGACATAAATGCCTGAACTCTGCAGGAAAAACTGACAAAAAACTGGCATATATTTCAATTTATGAGCAGTAAAAGGTTCCATGCTTTATTAAATTGCCTTTACCATGGCCAAAATGTTATTTGTAACTTGACAAAAGTATTGGGACACCTGCTCAAAGTATTAAAAGGAGTTGATCCTGCTTTTGTTGGAGTAACTGTCTCTCTACTGTCCAGGGAAGTAGGCTTTCTACTACTACTACTACTTTCTACATGCCTGCCATTAGGCATTTTGCCAATAGGCAGAGCTGGCCCAAGGCATACTCGAATTGCGCGGCTGCTTAGGGACCCAGCCCCACCAGGGGGCCCCCAAGAGCACCAAGGTATCTTGAAAAAAAAAATACATATTTTAAAAATAACATTTAATAATAAAATGATATGAAAATTGATTTTTATGTTGATTTATTTTCATAGTTGGCACACCAATACTAGGTTAATCTGCTGTTGGCTGCTGCCACTGTTGGGCAAATGCAGATATGCACCGCCTGGGTTGTCAATAAAGGCCCAGGCGATACAATATCTCTCTACCTATGAAATGATGAAGCATCTGGCGCTGAGGTGGTGGTATGGGGGGGCCCAAATGAAAATCTGCTTAGGGCCCCATAAAGGCTTGGACCAGCCCTGCCAATAGGTTCATGTTTATCTACTCCACAGAGTCCTATTTTGTAAAACATGGTTAAAGAGGATTGTGGAAGAGCCTGACTTGTTTAAACCTCAGACGTTTAGTCTGGTCTGTTCTTAATTCAGTTGAAGTGAGCAGTGAAGACCACCATTACAGCCAGATCCAACGAGCTCTCTGAGGCCTTCAGAAAGAAGGTTGTAGATGCAGATGAGTCTGGAAGAGAGATCTCAGAACAGTCAGAAATCAGCCGTTCCACTGTCCACTAAATCATTTACAAGTGGAGAACATTTATAACCCCTGCAAACATGGCCAGATCAGGCCTTCATTGCCGGTTCAGCCCAAGAGCAGAGACCACAAGATGAGTAAGGAGTCTCCAACAATCCTAAAATGTCATTACGGGATCTACAGGTAGCTCTTCAACCACAGTGGATGTCAAAGTACAGCGTCTACCATCAGAAAGAGACGTCACAGAGCACATTGTTCCAGAAGTCCTGGTCTTGATACTTTTTTGAGTTGAATGTGGGCATCCAGGAACCAGACAAGCTTTGGTCTTCAGACTAAAGATCTCATAAGATCTCAACTATTTTCTCTAGAATGAGACGTTCTCGTTCCTTTTGACTGTGTTTATGTGTACCTGCATCTGTTCTAATGGGATCTGGAGCTTCTACAGTAAAAACTCTCTAACTGATGAGGCACATGGGTTTTAAGAATGAGCATAGGTGCCTTAAACCTCTGCACAGTACTGTAGGACTATATGGTACACACACATTACATAGACATGCTTCCATAAATATAATACATAGAGTAAATATGCAAGACTCAGCGTCCTGACCCTGTCTAAAAACAAGTGTATGTGTGTGTGTATGTATGTGTGTATTCTCCCCTGAAGCAGCGATGGAAACAGAGTGAGTTAGACGCGTACTCCAGGCCCACGGGCGATCAGTGAATATTCAAATGTGCCGGTCAGGAGGCAACAGCCAATATAGTCTTTAAATTGTCTGCACGCGCTCCACAGAGGAACGTCATGGAGTTCACCTTCGCCAAAGACAGGCGTTCTCCAGACGTCCCCCCACGAGGACTGAGCAGCTATTAGCGCGAACCCCGCTAACTCTGACGGAGAGGAAGCTGCAGGCCAGATGAAGACATTTCAATGTGACTTCTTAGTCACCCGTCTGACTCACGCTCCAACTTCAAAGCCATGAAGCAAAGAGGAGGAGAAAAGGAGGACAGACAGAGCCGCTCTGAAGAAAAAACAACTCAACGCCCACCTCCAGAGAAGCCAGGTGATGTCACTGCTTTGACAATACTCTCTCTCTCTCTCTCTGCCATTGTCTCTCGCCCCTTTCTCTTCTCTTGTTCTTCTGACTTCTCTCTTTCTTCTTTCTCTCTCTGATATTGTATCTCTCTCTTTTCTCTTCTCTAACACTCTGAAAAACTAAGGGGCTTCAAATGGTTCTTTGACTGATGCCATAGAAGCATTTTTGTAACAGAGATGTGAGCTTTAAATTGATAAAGAAAGTTTTGGGGTCTATTAAAGGTTCTTCACACTCACACATTCCTGATGGAACCAAAAGTGGTTCTACTATCTCTCTTTTGGTCGGGCCAAATTTTGGCCCTTTGGTTTGGGCCGTGGTTTGCGGCATCTTTCACTCTTACTATTTTGGTCCAGACCAAACTGAAAAGTCTGACTGTCCAAACAAGGTAGGTGTGAAAGCATCCTTAGTCTCTCTCTCTCTCTTTGTTTCTCTCTCTGTCTGTCTCTCTGTCCATCTCTCTGTTTCTCAGTCTCTCTGTCTCTCTCTCTCTTCGTTTCTCTCTGTCTGTCTCTCTCTCTCTCTCTTTCTCTGTCTCTCGCTCTGTCTCTCTCAGTCTCTCTCTCTCTCTCTGTCTCTCTCTCTGTTTCTCTCTCTGTTTCTCTCTCTCTCTCTCTCTGTCTGTCTCTCTGTCTCTCTCTTCGTTTCTCTGTGTCTGTCTGTCTCTCCCTCTCTTTCTCGGTCTCTGTCTCTCTCTTCGTTTCTCTCTCTGTCTGTCTCTCTGTCTCTCTCTCTGTTTCTCTGTATCTCTCTCTGTCTGTCTCTCAGTCTTTCTCTCTCTGTCTCTCTCTCTCTCTCTGTTTCTCTCTCGGTCTCTCTCTCTCTTTCTGTTTCTCTCTCGGTCTCTCTCTCGGTCTCTCTCTCTCTCTCTCTCTCTCTCTCGCTCTCTCTCTCTGTCTCTTTCTCTCTGTCTCTTTCTCACGGTCTCTCTCTCTCGGTCTCTCTCTCTCGGTCTCTCTCTCTCGGTCTCTCTCTCTCGGTCTCTCTCTCTCGGTCTCTCTCTCTTGGTCTCTCTCTCGGTCTCTCTCTCGGTCTCTCTCTGTCTCTCTCTCTGTCTCTCTCTCTGTCTCTCTCTCTGTCTGTCTCTCTGTCTGTCTGTCTGTCTCTCTGTCTGTCTCTCTGTCTGTCTGTCTCTCTGTCTCTCTCTCTGTCTGTCTCTCAGTCTTTCTCTCTCTGTCTCACTCTCTCTCTTTGTTTCTCTCTCGGTCTCTCTCTGTGTCTCTCTTTGTTTCTCTATATCTGTCCCTCTATCTGTCTCTCTGTCTCTCTCTGTCTGTCTCTCTCTCTGTCTCTCTCTCTGTCTCTCTCTCTGTCTCTCTGTCTCAGATATGTTTCGTGGACAGATGGTTTGAAACAACACTTGCACATCAGCTCAGACTAAAGCCCATTTATCATTTCTCACTGCTGATGTGTGTGTGTGTGTGTGTTTGAAACAGGTGGAGGGTGTGAGGGCTGAAATGACGAGATCAAACTCCAAGGACACACGCACACACACACACACACACACACACACACACTGCTTGGCGGAAGCAGCTCCAAACGAATGCATTTACCGTTCATTTAGCCGCTCGGTCGCAGCGCGGCGAGGAGAGATGAAAGCGAGCCTTTCTCTGGCTAATACGATAAGTGTCACTTAAAGCTACTCACACACAGCAGCGCTTCAGAGACGCAGCAAGATGACATGATCGATAACCTGAAAACATTACACTGAGAGAAAGACCCGGGAAAGAATGAAAAGAGTCAAACACACACATACACACACACACACACACAATACTGTGTGAAGTCAAAGTGCAGCCTTCATTCATTCAATATCCAGGCAAAAACGCCATTAAGTACAAGTTATCCATTAATCGGAGCCGGTACGTCTTACCACACTGCAAACCCTCACCTAACTCACCAAAGTCCACCTAACTCTATTACCTTATAATGCCTGGATAAACACTTTTTATAGCCTTGATAATAACCTTGATTTAGATGCATTAACAGGTGTCCCAATACTTTTGTCAATTTAGTGTACCCTAAAGAGGATTATAAGTGCCATTTGCAGGCTTTACATAAAATATAATAACAAAGCTAAGTAATTTGTGTAACACTAGCATCCAGGTCATCCCAAACACATTGAAGGGTTTTGAGGTCTGGAATCTGGAGCTGGTCAGTCCATTGTTCTGAGAAGCAGCAGCCTGACCAGATGCTCTTCTTGATCACTTTCATATCTCTTCAGACCCACGCTGTTGAGTTGTCTTCTCACAGTGGAAGGATGGACACCAACACCTGTGGATGTTCTCAGATCTGAAGGGTTAGTAGAGCTTGATTTTTATCCACCCTCTCACTGTATCTAATTGGTGGTCTAATTGGAGTTGGTGGTCTACCAACTATCGACTTCCTCCGTAGTCAGGGCTTCTGGTTTCTCTGTAAATTCTCTGTTTAAATCATTTTAGCTCTCAGTCTCCTTCCTTATGCAAGCGGATTATCCCCTATCCATCTAATCTCCTCAGAAATATGAAGAACCTCCTAAAAAAAAGGAAGAGCCTTGACTTAACGGCCGTTTTGACTGGATATGAAAAAAATAAAGGCTGGTCTCAGACGTTTGCACAGTATCTGTATATACTGTATATACTGTATACACATACACAGATCTCCACCTCCACATATAGACACAAGCACACTCCCTTACACTCACCCACACACACAAGTACATCCACACCAACAAAATATATTCAAACCATGTCTTAGTTTTGTCACGTCCGTTTGATGCAACTCTTGTGGAACAAAGAGGAGATAAAAGGAAGGAATGCGCGAGGCGGGGAGGGAGAGGAGACAGCAGCACACACTCGCTCCAGCACACACTCGCTCCAGCACACAATTCCAGGCGCTGAGAATAATACGGTCTGAAAAGCATTACCCAAAGAGTTCCACAACTCCGTCCAATCCTGACAGCCTTTCTTCTCCGCAAGCAAACAACTTAGCTCTTGAATTTCAAACCATTAAAGAAGCCCCACGCCTTAAGGAGAAGACAAGGATGTGCTGATTCCTAACTAGACATCATCTTCAAGATGTTGGACAGATGATGGGTGTGAGGGACAGACAGCAATTGGTTTCGTGTTCCGTGAGTCACTGTAGCAGTGCTGGAGATTCGTTTTACCAGGGAAGGTTGTGTAATGTAATTTGTGGGATTATAATGGCTGATTCATATGGGATAAAGTATCTGTGTAATTTTCCAAATTCTCAAATTGAAAGGTCATAGTCTGACAGATCACATCAGTGTTACCCCAGAGGATACACTCAGAAGCGTGAACAACAGACCCCAGAACTGAATCACAACTGATAGAACTGAGGGAGCTACAGGTTCAGGATTACAGAAGGCCTGTACTCTACAGCAGCGGTGGGCAATTCCTGCCCAGGAGACCCGGATTCCTGCACAGCTTTGCGCTTGTCCTGCTCAAGCACACCTGATTTCACTCGCCAGAATAAAGATTTAAGAGTTTATTGTCATGTGTACAAGCAGAAACAAGCAGTTACACGGCTTCAATTAAATTCATACTTTGCAGTTCCTCCTTTTACCGACATAATCTTATAAATATCAACATAAAAAGAGCGATATATATATATATATATATACTAAAGTACACTAAAGTAAAGCTAAGTAAAAGAAAAACACTAAGTAAAGAAAGTCAGAGTGCTGTACAGTATGGATGCATGTGCAAATTGTAGTGTAATGGGCTCATATTAATGGGTGCATGTCAGAGTTCAGCCAGTTTACCGGGGAAGGGAGGAGGAGGTGTTCACAAACCTGATGGCCTGTGGATAGAAAATGTTAGTCAATCTGGCTGTCCTGGACTTCACACTCCTGTAGCGTTGGCCCGATGGTTGGCGCATGAAGAGGCTGTGTTGAGGGTGTGTTGTCAGGTTTAGTTGGTCAGGTTTAGCAGGGAAATCAGCAAACTGTGCTGGGCCCCTGCTCTACAGTTATTGCGGTCATAGTATTAAAACTACAGACATTGAATCTTTGCAAAGAATTAGTGGAATTAACACTAGGGATGTAATGGTACATGTAATGGTTTCCCAACCAATTGCGCTGCTGCTTCGAACATCCCCTGGGTGTCCGAACAGCAGAGTCGCTCGCTGTCTTCAAACGCAGACTGAAAACCCACCTCTTCCGAGAGTACTTGGGTGAAGTGTTGAATACTATGGTTTCCATATTGACTTGTGTTTAGTAGAGTCTAAACTTAGAGGTATCTTTGTATCTTTGTAGGCATTCTTTATGAATTTGAGTCTATTCAAACTAGCTGAGGTTATTCTTGAGTAAATAGTGAAGCACTTTTGTAAGTGGCCCAGGGGTCTAAGTTCGAATCCTAAACCATGCCACTCTGCCATCAGCAGCCGGAGTCTGAGAGAGCACAATTAGCCATGTTCTCTCTATTCCCTTATCACTACTGAAGCGATGTTGGCCGACACAGCCTGTTAGCTGGTGCAGTGAAGCCTGGGCCCTGCGCTCTTTTGGCGAATGCGAAAGAGGCGTTGACTGGTGGGTTAATTGGCTAAACCAAATTATGGAGAAATTTGACAGACAACAATGAAATAAATAAAGGTGCTTTAAAAAAGGTGCCGGAGTAATGCCATAGAAAAACCACTGTTGGTTCCATAAAGAATAATGGTAGTAGTAGAGATGTATGGCAGTAAATAATATTTTAAAGCTCTAAAGAACCTCCATTTGATGTATATATATCTTATTACTTCTGTATTTATTACATTTCTATTGTATTTTTAGTGTTATCATATGACATTATTCATTTATTTATGATATTCTCTCATTGAGTGAACCCAGCTTTCTGGTAGGCCATATTGAATGTCCCTTAAGGCCACCTCTGGCCTACAGGTCCCACTTTGGGTGGCTTAGCATATATGGACTGCTTTAAAAACTTCCCCAGAAGACGCCTCTATGTCAAAAAGGCCTTAAGATCAAGTTACAGAGCATCACTCTACAGGGAAGCGCTGTCATTAACACAGATCCAGCCACTATAGTGGTGCTTGTCCCACCCAGTATTGCACCCAGTGGTACTGTATTATCTGTCCTACAGCACATACAGTTAAAAGGCCAGCTGCTCTCTAAGTGTCTTCTTCCTCTGACCCCGCCTGCTCCTTCATACTGCCGAGACATGAAAACCATTTTCTAAACACTGGACACATGACCGGTGAATGTGTGTGTGTGTGTGTGTGTATGTGTCCGGCCTAGTTGGCTCTAATGCATCCTGGTCAAATTAGCCCTGAATGATTGAATACATGCACAGCAGAGGAGGTTGCTAATGGCTTGCGAGGTCACACCCTCTAGGGGCTCAGGGACAGATGAGGTCGCGGACTTCATGGAGAAACCAGAAACTGGGACACCTCCCACTCCATTGTTCTAGGAACCTCAAGACATGAATATGCACTGTATGTATCTATTCCTGTCCCATATACAGTACAGTGCGTATACCTATAAGTGGAGGCATTGTGACCGTACATGCTGAGAGGGCCCATGCTTACTCGTATTTTGCTTTTTCTATTGTATTCAGAGAGTAATCAAGCTTTATTTACATTCCTGTACTGATTCACAGACCCCACCACCCTCTCTGAGTAGCCACAGGACTGGGTTATCTCTGTGTATAGTCTAATTCATGCCCATGGGCCAATGGAACAATGTTAAAGGACAGGCCCTCGCTCTAAACAGTTTGTGAAAGTTACTTTGACAGCTTTTGACGCTCAAAGAGCAAAGCCTATTTGGCCCACTTTACCCGATGTCTCACTTTTGCCAGAGGTGGGAAGAAAAATACAACATGGTATTGCAATATGTGTGGAAAACTATATGTGGGCGAAAACACAGTATTTATAAGTGGAGCAATTCATTCAGAACAAAAACTGACACTGAAAAATATTTTTCACTCTTTAGAGAGATTCGCAGGCTTTAGTCAGTGGTCATCTAGATAGAGGTGGTCAGATAGCACAGTGGATAACACACTTAACCCACACATTGGATTGGAGGCTGGATTCCACATTCCACATAACTAAACCACTACACCAATAATAGTCCTTATTGAGCATGCCCACTGTCGCATTTCCATGCAATTTAAACTCAATGCTGTTACATATCTAGTAAATAAATTAATAACAAAAATAATAATTAAACTAGTATTGCTAGAAATGTACTTTTGGAGGTATATTCGGACAGACGCTTGCAGTTAAAAGATAATGTACTGCGATTAGGGATGTCCTGATCCATTTTGTTTGCCCCTGATACGATAGAAGTGCTCTGATGCTGAGTTTCAGCCAGAGGGCGCTCTGCTGGGCTGGTAAAAACAAAGGATCGGAATTGAACATGGGAGACTAAGGGAGTATTGGCAGCGTCCCGTAAGCACCGGCGAAGGACTAGAGGATGACCAATACAATCTGTGCAGCAACAGATCAGAGCTTCTATCTCTGACTTTACATCTACAAGGTGGACCAACTATGTAGGAGTGTCCAATAAAGTGGACAGACATAGTGTTGTTTAAACACTCCAGCAGCAGCACTGCTGTGTCTGATCCACTCGTACCACCAGCCCAACACACACTCCTAACACACTCACCACCAGCATGTCAGTCAGAGTCACTGCTGTGCTGAGAATGACTGACCCACCACCCAAATACTACAGTCTGCTCTGTGGTGGTCAGTTCTGTGGGGTCCTGAGCATTGAAGAACAGGGTGAAAGTAGGCTAATAATAAAGGATGCAGAGAGGCAGATGGATACAGTCTGGATTTATAGAACTACAAAGTGATTCTATGTGGTGCTCAAGTGGAGCTGATGTAATGGTTAATGAGTGTAGAAATAAGTGGTGTTAATGTTATGGCTGGTTGGTGTTTCATTTTACAAATCTCAGAATGTTCGCAAATGAGAGCCTCTAGTGATTCCCATCTGCATAAAGTACATGAGGTATATTAAAGGATTGTGGTTTAAGCATGTGGAGTCGGACGTCAGGCACGCAAAGGCCCGGGTTGAAGGCACTATGTGCAGTGTGTGAGCTCCAAGAATCTCATTGGAGTCTTGTTCGGCAGCTCCCACAAGACATACTCAGAGATACTGGTTTTGAAGATGAAAAAGGAGAGAAATCAGTGAACACACTTGTCGATATGTAGTCGTACATGTAACAGCTGATGTAGTCTGCCTTGTTCAGTTATCAGCTCTGCGTGACTGGATTAAAGAGAAGAGGGATACAGTACATATCCCCCCTTTCTAAGCTTTTATTATTTTATTTTTCCCAGCTTTGTGTGAAAACACACACACATGGTAAAAAAAAAAAAGCAACAGCTGCTGCATTTCTCTTTCCTGTGGTCTTAATCACCGCCGCTCTGATATGCCTTCTCTCTCCAATTCTGCACGAGTTGCAAGAGTCTTGAGTTGCACGCCATTCCTAAGCAAGGCACAGCTCTCCCGAAGCCCTCAAACTTACAAGGCAGCACTCAACATGAAGGGGCAGGGAGGAAAAAAGAAAAAGAGAGAGAGAAAAGAAAAGAGGAGAAGAAAGGACGAGGGAGGGGGGTTTATTTGGATCGCTTTTCATGGAGTGTGAAAAGGCCTTCCGCAATCCCCAAATCAATCCCGACCTGCTGGAAACTGAGCTAGAGGTGAGAGGTGCTTAGCTCTCGCTGCTACATCACAGAGGAGTGACTGACTGTGTGTGGGTGTGTGTCTCAGTGTGTGTCTCAATGTGTGTACGTGTATCAGAATGAAAGGGAGAGAGACTGGGAAGGGGATTAGGGAGACAGAAAGGGAGAGAGACATACAGAGAAACACAAAGAGAGAGAGAGAGCAGGGATGACTATAGCTAATTTGGGAAGGTGCTGAGCTACACTTGCTGGTAGTTGTGTGATTGATTATTGATTATCTTGTCACTTTTGGATCGTTTTACACCACATCTGCTGATTTTATGATAAGCGGAACCACAAAAATGGCCTGAAATCGCTTGTTACCTTAACGCTCATTAACATGCATAGCTCCCTAAGGCCTAGGTATTAACCAAGTAATTGTGAGGCAGAACCACCAAGGTACTAGGTCATGATTATTTTGGGTGACCTGATGTTCAGTACCAAGACAGTTGTCTGGCAAAAAGTCTGGCAGGTTCTAGATATAAACTGGGTAAGTTAAGTGACGTGCAGTGCCAGTCGAAAGTTTGGACACACCTGGTTGAACGTGTGCTGATCATCATGTTAAAAACATCACAAAACGAGGACACTGGGGACACTCATGCATCCACCATAATTAGGATATCAAGGCTGGGAAGTTAAGTAGGCCTAAGTTGTAGGATTGTGGCAGTGTGTGTGTGTGTGTGAACCTCCTGCATTATGTAAAGGGCTCTGTATTGAAGGTATATACAACCATATACAAAAGCATGTCCCCAACAAACACCTTCAATTAGAGTTCAATTAGTGATTAAATAAAAAAGTTTTTGTCCCCAGAGATTCCAACCCAATGGCTCTTTTTCCTATTGGACAGCTCTACGCAAGCTGAAGTCACTGAAGTCATCACACACAGAACCCTGATCCCATCCCAACTCACAACTCCAAATAAAACAACATGAACGACACCATAAATAATTCCCGTCTTCTTAGCTGTGATACACAGCATGTTGTCTTGCACTGTTCCTCCAGGCAAAGGAATATTTGAGAGTAATGGGGAGCGATATGTGAGGGAAGGAGGGAACCAAGCACCTCTGAATAAATAATAAACTGCTCATTTGTCTGTCGCTCCCTCCGCCACTCCGGGTAAATCCCTGACATCTCTCCTGCACACTCAAGCATCGCTCTTAAGGGCCTCCGCGGCAGCGCTGCTCTAATCCAATGGGCTGCTGCACAGACTCTGACTCTCCAGTCAGACAGGCACCAGCACATCCGCCATCTTCTCAAAGTTGATAAACTGCCTCGGACTGCCCCTCTGAAGCACTGAAATTACAGCGCTGAGCGTCATTCGCTCCTTACACACTTCAGACTTTGGCCGACCGTACGCTACTCAGGAAAAAAGTTACAACACACCGAATTGTGACTTTTTCATCTAACCACACCATATGTCCAAATGTTCGTGGACACCCCTCCTCAGATGGGCAAATGCATGCACTGCCAATAGAATAGGAGTCTCTGGAGTAGATAAATAAACATGAGCTTATTGGCACCATGCTGCCTAATGCCAGACGTGGGCTAGAGGGGTACAAAGCCCCCAGCATTGAGCTGTGGAGCAGTGGAAGTTGGGGAGCTGGGGAGGATGAGGTGGGGTGGTGATCATCCAACATCTTGATCTCACTATTGATTCAGCTCTTGTGGCTGAATGCAATCAAACCCTCACAGCAATGCTCCTCCAAAATCTAGTAGAAAGCCTTGCCTGGAACGAGCAGGTGTTCCAATACTTTTGTGTACTTACCTAGCCACCCATTTAACTGCTGATCTACACATTGATCTTCCAGCATTGCTGGTGGAATGGCCACTAGGGGGCCTGCAGAAAGACGTTAAGCATACATGCATACATACGTGAGGTCAATAAGCTGTATGATTATGATCATACGATTACATCTGTACGATTAGCATGTTCGTGCAGACCCCCTAGTGGTCATTCCCACAGCAATGCTGTGTTCACGACTTGCTGTAATATCCTAAAATTATTGCTGTAAAAAAGATCTGTAACAAGGCTTTCGTTCTTGTTGGATACGCTATGTTTTTCTCAGACAAAATAGCGATAAAACATGAGTAAATCGTCATTTTTAACTTCATTAGTTCTCTTTCATAAGAAATCATGTAGATAAGATATGCAGATATGCTCAAACAGAAGATTCTTTGGTTATTTTGGTCATGTGTGATATATCCTGGAAGGCCAGAGGACTCTCCATCTTCAAACACAGCCAATTCAGCTCACGAAGGCCTCGGCCATTAGCTGATTAATTGAACCAGGTGTGTTGGATGAGGTGGAGTGTTAAACCCGGCAGCGTGGCGGTCCTCCAGGACTAAAGTCTCCCACGGCTCTCATTCAGCACCCCGGCGAACAATTAGCTATTGATAGCAAAGACCGAACAACCTTCACTGCATCGAGCAGCCGGCATTCAGCTCTCCTTTTTTACGAACATTTTCCTGCACCTTTCCTCACAAAGCAAGAGACAAAAGGCAGAAATAGCAGGTCTGTGTTAATGAACTACTCGCTGAGACACATAGTGGAGGAAAGAATGCTAATTACAACAAGCTAGCATCTTAGCACTTAATTAGAATAGTGGATCATGGGCAATGGATGTGCACTAACCAGGGCTTCAGATGCAGATGAAAGCAAGGGTTGGGAGGCCCAGTTCGCTGCTTGAAGCCCTGTAAGAGGTGTATGTAAGGTGCATGTCAGTTCTCGGTGTGTTAGCGTGTGTAAGCTAAGCATCTCTCCACTCAGCAGATGTCCCTCCCACGCGTGTGGCAGCCGTTACAGGTGCATCCTGGGCCCCTACCGCCTCCCTGCACTCCATATAATATCACAGCCACAAAGGAGTTTACAAAACACTCCGCTAACTGCCAATTACAGCGAGCAAGCCACCGCCTGCACAGGCGCCTCTCTGCAACTCTCTGAAGGTGCAGTTCCCACGAGTGTGATGTGGATGTTGGGTTATTGTGAGAGTGCAGAGGAGAGATACGAGGAGGATGGTGAGAATATGAAAAATAGTATTTGTGATGTTTAAGATAGAGACACACACACACTCACACAGATATACACTCATATTGTGGTGTTGGGAGTAGACACTACACACACAAGGTGTTTCAGTGATATAAAATGACTCATTTTCCTGTTCTCACAACAAAAAATGTGTTTTTCCTGCTATATATATAATATATACACTATATGGACAAAAGTATTGGGACACCTGCTAATTCATTGTGTCTTCAAGGGTATTAAAAAGAGTATATCCTGCTTTTGTTGGAGTAAATGTCTCCACTGTCCAGGGAAGAAGGCTTTCTACTAGATTTTGGCGCATTGCTGTTGCTGTGTGGATTTGATTGCCTTCAGCCACAAGAGCATTAGTGAGGTCCAGATTGCTCTTCTGCACATTAGTGAAAGAACGGGAGGTTCTAAAGTGCTCACTGAACTCCAGCGTGGTTCTGTGTGTAATAGGAGACACCGCTGCACCAACAACAACCAGTCAGCTGGTGAAATTTCCTCCCTCCTAGATCTTCCTCCATCAGCTGTGAGTAGTGTCATTATTATCGAACAGTGGAAGCGTTTAGGAGGAACAGCTCAGCCACCGAGTGTCTGTCAGACCACGTAAAGTTACTGAGTGGGGTCAGGGCCGAGTGCTGAGCTCAGAGCACAGTGCAGACTCCATAACTGCAGAGGTCCAAATCTGCTGTTAGAGCTGCATGAATATGCTGTATGTGTCCCAATACTTTTGTCCGAATATTGTATCTCTGTTTAAAATCATTAAACCTAAAAAAAAACTAAGCAGATCATTAAAACAGCTCTGACTGAGAACGGCTAACACTGTTAGTGACTGTGAAATGCCAACACGAGTACTTCAGAGAGAGAGAGAGAGAGAGAGATAGAGAGAGAGAGAGAGAGAGAGACAGAGAGAGAGAGAGAGAGAGAGAGAGAGAGAGAGAGAGCTAAAGAACAATAAAGAAAGAGAGAGAGAGAGACTGAAAAGTACCTCAAAAACATTTCACTCAGAACTATTCACATTGGGAAGCTGATGATGTAAACAGCCTGTGACCAAAATCAATCCAGACCATCAATCACTGTCTCGTAAGCTCACGGGGTTAAAAAAACAACAAGATTTTTCAACATAAAAAAACTCATTATAGATTAAATGTGCTCGCTCAGGTTTTTTCCATTCGATAGAACACATTAAAAAACATAACTTCAGTTTCCAACAATTTGTGGCCACCACACAGGAGACTCTTTAAGGTGAGGTGAGCAGGCATCTGCACAGGTTCAGCAGTTAGCAGGCTAGGTACCGTACATACTGCTCACACTGGACCTATAAAAACACCCCTGTCCCAGATAACACCCAACCCAGGAGAGCCATCTGCTCCAGAGCTGGAGAGCGTTCTTTACAGGGCTGTTGAAAGATGATGAGGAGGCCTCGGTCAACAACAAGCCATTAGGAGTATGTGCTGAAGACACATGTGCAGTACATGTCCAAAAGTTTGTAGACGATTGCTCGTCTGACAATCTTCTGAAATCAAGGGTTTGTTTCCTGCAGTAACATCAACTTCTACTGTTCTGGGAAGGATTTATATTAGATTAGGAACATTGCTGTGAGGATTTGATTGCATTCTGCCACACAAGAGAATACTGTGAGGTGAGGTGCTGATGCGGGATGAGTAGTTCTGCCACTCCAACGACAGCAGATGGAGGTTTTTCACTGTACACAACACATCCCAATGCTAGGGGGCTTTATACACCTCAAGCGGATGCTTGGTATCGGGCATAGTGACCTCCGGCTGATGTGCGGCTGCTCCAGTGTGTCTCGTTCTATTGCAGATGCTTTTCTATGGTGATTATACAAGCTGTTTAAAGTGTGTGTCTGGGTGTCTGGATAGTTTTAGGTAAAGTATACTAGAACATCAAGGCATCCATATGCTTTTTGTTCCAATTTGTAAGATTTAAGAGACAAAATCACTTCACGTCTTTATCTTTTCGACTTAAAAATAATCCCGAAGCATCCTTATTTCATATTTCTGAAACAAAACGGAGGATTTGTTCTCTGGAAAGAGAGGAAAAAAATCCACTTAGCTCTCACTCCTCCCCTACAATGGTCATATATCAAGTCCTGCTTTCTGCACTGCCATTTACTGCGGCTAGAGCCCAGAATACCGATGAACTGGTCAAATGACAATTGCGCAGCGATGATTTATACATAAGCTCCTTTCTGAATTCCCGCTGATAGCTCAGAATCGAGATGGAGAAGAGACATACCGCTGGATTACAGTCGAAAGAAACGGGAGAAAGGATGACGCGAGATGTTTGCCAGGATCCCAAAGAACGACATTGGGAAAAAAAGAGGCAAGAAAAATGGATTGAGATTTGGAGCAGCCTCTTTTAAAACCAGAACAAACATAAAATACACCCACCGCACTAATGCCTTTATGAGACAGCCAGGTGCACGCATGCGAGCCTTTTGTTGAAGAAAAGGCTTGTCTAAAGAGCATGCAAATAAAACCAAGATTCCTTGTTTTAGCCGCTTTGAAGTAATTCAAAAAAATGCAGGTTCAGGTGTAGCGGAACCAAAGCTAAGCAGCCCTCAGAGCTCTACAGGAGACTGAGGGGGGGCAGAAAGGTAGAAAAAAAAGAGGCATGAGGGAGGAAATAAAATGGAGAGGTATAAAAAGAGAGAGAAATAAGGGAGTGGATAAGAGAGAGAGAGAGAGAGAGAGAGAGAGAGAGAGAGCAAGATGAGGAACAACAAGAGAGAGAGTGATATGAGAGGGAGAGAGGGAGAGAGAGAGTGATATGGGGCAGAAAGGTAGAAAAAAAGAGAGGCATGAAGGAGAAATTAGAAAGGAGAGGTAAAAAAAGGTCGAGAGAAAAGAAAGAGACAGCAACATGAGGGGGAGACAGGAGACAGAGAGAAATGAGGCAGTGAAAGAGAGACAGAGAGAGAGAGCAAGGTGAGGGAGAGAGAGAGAGCGTGATATGAGATGGAGAGAGAGAGAGAGAGATGAGAGGGATAGTGAGCGTTATGAGAAGGAGAGATAGAGAGTGATATGAAATGGAGAGAGAGATATGGAGAATGATATGAGGGAGAGAGAGAGAGAGAGAGAGAGGTATGAGAGAGAGAGGCATGAGAGAGAGCGAGAGAGAGAGAGAGAGAGAGAGAGAGAGAGAGAGAGAGAGCGGCATGAGAGAGAGAGATGTTCACAGTACCTTGTAGGAGGACTCCCTTGTTTTTTCTGTAGAAGGGACTTCCCGGCCAAATTGGAGGACTGGACATGCTGAAGAGAAAAAATCAGACAGAAATATGATTACATTGTTACATACAGCTGTACAGTTCACCAATTCACTGTTCCACGTCCTAGCTCCGCCCACAAATGCATTCTTTCAAATTGAATGAGACGCCTTGCATCAGCTTAGCGATGTATTGAGCTGGACTACCCGGTTCCTGATCACTGAATCACTGAATCACTAAATCGCTGAATCATTAAATGACTTTTACACCACTGCAGTAAATGCAAATCACGCTATGAGCGCTCCCCTCATGGACCACCCCCTCATGGTCATCCTGGTTATGCTGGTCGACCAATGTTGCCACGCTGGTCATGGTGATCAACTAGCTTGGTCATGATGGGTGACAGGATTGGTCAAGTTGATCATGCTGCTAGACCATCTAAACTATCAAACTCACATTCAACATACTGGTCAAGACACAGTGGTTGGTGTAGTGTAGTGTAGTGTAGTGGGTAACAACACTGCCCCCTCTCTGTTGCAAACTAGAGTTCAATTCCCAGTTCTACATCAATACGAGGTCTTGGCCCAGACTCCTAACACTACATTCACCTACATGATTCAGGTGTCGGTCACTCTGGAGAAGAGCTTCAGCCAAATGCTGTAAAAACTGTCAGTGTAGACAGCGTGCCAGACACGGAGAGAGCATGTTTAGGCACCAAACGGCCTCGGTTTTACAACCACATGATTAAGAAAGCAGCACTTAACCACATAGAGCGCGACGCAATGTTTAGACATGATCATATAGTAAGCCGGTCATTATATTATATTTCCAAATGGACCCTTAGCAGCGCTAATCATTGCTTTTACTCTGTGAAATGACAAGCTTTGCTGATGTATTCGCCTGCAGAAGCCGAGCATACGGCTGCACAGTGGGGCACTCTTCAGACTGAATTACACCCTGCATTGGTCAGACTATTGTACAGAAATGAACTCAACGTCCAGGAAGACTGAGTCAGCTCTCAGCGCTCTCCGTCTCGGAAGAAAATGACATGTTTTTCCTGCAGTGTTTGTAAAGTAGCTGGAAAAAAAAGTAGGCCGATCGTGTTTGTGATGTGTACTTTAAATAATTGGGGTTTTGCGTTGCACGCTTGTAGCCTGTCATTAACGGAAACAGAGTCCGTCTCATAGCACATATTAAAACATTGATTTTTCGTACAAGAAAATCCTGAGAAATTGGAAAAATGGGGTCAGCAGGATTAACGCCTGAGCAGGAGGTGCTTTTTCCACAGCTGGGGGGCAGACTGCAGATGTTGAGGTATCCCTGGTGTGATTATAGAGAAGTGGCAGCTTGACCAGGTCTCTTTCTTTGTCTCTCCTTCCCCCCCCATCCCTTCACTCCCAGTAGAGTCATCCTGAGCAGATAACACTCAGACACTGGCTCTGTGATGTTCCCCCTTTTTAATCTTCTTACAGTATATTAACTAATTGAGAATTAGAACAAACAGAGGCAAAGGCTCAGGGCTTCCAGTGTATCTGTCTACACTGAGCCTGTAAAAGCCACAGCTCACACTCGTCAGCGTGCCGTCAGCCCAAAACTGATGAAAGCGGACGCTCCCTAAAGCACAGAGTGGTCCTGAGCTCCCTGGGTTCTTTGCAACGAACCCAACCCTCACTTATCCGCTCCAGCCTGTCACACGGCCAAAATTTAACCTGACACTTCCAAATCATTTACCGGAGAGGATAATGGAGCCTCTGCGTTTCTTTCTAGCTACTTTAATTACAACCTTCATCAGGACGTCTATCTGATTTTTGTTGGAGAGTGATTAAAACAAATCTTAGCGCCGCTCTGACACAGCTTGAGACGAACAACTTCATTAGCATACTAGTCGCCTAGCAACTAAAACATCTCTAACTTTTTTTAATCCAGATCCTTTCTATTCCTGCACCTGAAACTGGGTACGGGTTACTGTGCTTGCTGTCCACTAACATTTCACATTCCTGAGATTGCTGGTGGCTGGTTTCAGATGATCTAAGCTGGTCTTTGATGGTCAACATGGTTGGAAAGCTGGTCATCCAGGTGAAAACATACCCTGCACAGGTTCGGTTAGCTGGTTAAGCTGATTGCACAGCATACACTTTCATTTGAGATGGAAGGACTGGCAGGTTTACACTGTTATACGACTAAGATCCTTGAGGAACTTCTGGAGGTTTCTTAGTTTAAAACTGTGGAGGAACCTTTTAGGGTGCTTTGAGGAACCTTCAAGGAACCTTATTCTTTTAAAAATGTTTCTTAATGGCTCCTCAAAGCACCGTAAGAGCTTCCTCTACAGTTTCAAACGGAAGGACCTCCAAAGGTTCCTCAAGGATCTTAAATACTTAACAGTGGACTAGCATGACCAGCTTGATCAAGATCAAGCTGGTTTTCAAGCTGGTCATACTGGTTGACTAGTTGGGTCAACCAGGTCATACTGATGGAGCGTGGCCATGCTCTATATGCTTATCCAGTTTGGCCAGCATGAAATATCCAGTTATGTGAACAAATGACTAATTTATTGTACAATATATGGACATGATCTCATTTTTTTGTGTTTTTATTTTATTTATGTTCTATTTATTTAAGATATTTAAACATTTTTACAGTGATATTTCGGAATATTTATTTATGTTTTGAAGGAATAAATATTCCTAATAATTCTTAAATATTTTAAAGAATATTCTTAATAATTTAAAAAGGTCCACTGCTATTGGATTATTTTATTATCATGATATTAGTGGCATAAAATGATCCCAAAATGGGAATACTATTTTCAGCAGGGCTAAAAAAAAAAAAAAAAAAAAAGGGTTTAACAAATAAAAGGGGTTTTGATGCAGGATCTAAACTAAACTTTTCAGATCATCCAGATAATATATAGATTAAAATCTGCAAAATTATTATTTATTTTTTTTGTGGTGTCACAAAAACCTAAACCGAGAATATGCTACAGATGCAGCAGGCAGGTTTACACCCTTAACAATAGGCCGTGTAAATGTTTTTTTCAGTACAGGGAACTGTTATATGTAGAACCATGACAGCATAGAACGTCTTGAATGTTTAATTGGTTCTCTATATGGTTAGATGGCTCATCTTTGTGGTAGAAAACCTGTTGTTTATGGTTCAGAACCATGGTTGGCCCCAGCCAGTGTGCATTTCTAAATACAGGTTAACCTCTTAACACTCCAAGGCTTGTTACACACCAAGGTCTGCTATTCAGTCACTACAGGGACTTCTGTACAAACCGGTGGGGCTATTTTTTGGTAGTAGCTGGTGGTCCATAGGCTTCTTAAGAGGTTAAAGACCCTTTTCAAATGGTTCTGTCCCATATAGAACCCTTTTTCTTCCCTAAGAGTGTGGGTTGAAAAGGTTGGACTTCACTGATATCTTCTATTCTAAGGAAACATCAGCATCTCTTGGTTTGACTTTCTGATGTCCTCTGCATGTGCTGGCCTCTCCGCACTACAGCTCAGCAGAGCCAAACAGAGTGCTGGTGTTGATTTAAGCAATGCAGTCACCCCTGCCTCTTCTGCTGAAATAGAGGCTGCTCTGTCAGCTGAGGTATAGGGGCCAAGCCTCGGCTCCCTGAGGTGCTGAGTTCACCATGCCATCGCCGTTTCTCTCTCCCTCTCCCCCTCTCTCTCTTTCTCTCTCTCTCTCTCGATCTTAAAAATGCTGGCCGCTGTATATACTGCAAACGCACATATGCTTTGCATCAGGTTACATCTAGGGTATGTGTTGCCATGGACACCGCATGCCTTGTGATAGACGACCCAAGTCCTTTTTTTAATCAGCTGCAAGGACGGAAAAAAAATGCAAACAGCTCTTTATTGTTATTACGCTCCCTCCGTGCTGTGAGCATCATAAACGGGAATGGGCTCTGGAGCTGCAGTTATTTGGCCCCTGGTTTTGTCAGTAAAATTTTACACATTTAGAGGAGAGAACAATGAGGCGGCTAGTAATGGAATCCATGCCCGTGCTCCATGATACAGCGGGGCTATTGTTGGACTGAGATATGTACTAAAGGGTTGCAGTGCACTGGAACGAGCGGCATGAGCATGGTTACCAGCTAGCCCAGACTGGACAGAGAAAGGGCTGAGAGGAACCCTCGGCCCATTTGCTTGTGCATGCTCCAGTTGGAGTGGAAGGGAATGGGGCTGGTGCTTAAAGGTTCTTGCTAATCTATAAACAGCCATGTGAAAAAATGAGGACACCCCATGGAAACCTGTGTCTATTGTAAGATATTTAAACCTCCATTGAGAGAACTACACAAATAAAACTGAAGAAATGCCTTTTTATGAGGAAAAGGTTCGAACACCCCCACATTTATAACTGCTTACAATGTCTAAAAGCAGAATAACATGCAGGTGATCAGAACATGGTTAGAGAGGATTATTCTGGAGGAGTATGTCTTATTTAAACCTCAGATGTTTAGTCTGGTCTGCTCTTGATTGTTGAAGTGAGAGGTGAAGATCACCATCACGGCCAGATTTGAAGGCTGTAGATGCAGATGAGTCTGGAAGGGGGTTAAAAAGATCTCAGAACAGTCAGAAATCAGCCACTGTTCCACTGTCCACTAAATCATTTACAAGTGGAGGACATTTAAAACCACTGCCCTCATGGCCAGAAGAACAGAGACCACAAGATGAGTCAAGAAGCCTCCAACAATCCTAAAGTTTCATCACGGGACCTAAAGATTCTATATTGACATAAGTATTGGGACACTTGCTCATTTATTGTTTATTCTGAAATCAATCCTGCTTTTATTGTAAAAGTAACTGTCTCTACTGTCTCTAAGAAGGCTTTCTACTAGACTTTCAGAGCATTGCTGTGAGGATTTAATTGCATAAGCATTAGTGAGGTCAGGACGTCAGATGGTCACAGCCACACCTCATTCCCAATTCCCAGCTCATCCCAAAAGTATTGGATGGAGCGCCTTTATTCCAGAGAACTGCTTTACAGCTCCACAGGTTACAAGAAAATCTGACTCATTCTGATGGTAGATGCTGTACTTTGACATAGACAGGAGCTACCTGTAGGCCCAATTATGACATTTTAAGATTATTGGAGACCTCCCTCCCATGACAATCCGACTTGTGCAGTCTTAGTCACCTCAAACAATATCTTGGTCATGTTTTCCTCTTTCTTAGTAAAGGAACAGAACATCCATTGACTCAGAACTTCAAGGCTTCAGCATCTGTCCTCAAGCTGTTATCAGAAGTAGGCTCACAGGTTGTCTGAGCAGAGAGAGGCGCCAAAACGATTGTTTGTGATAATCGACCATATGCTACAGATGCAGCAATCAGAGATCAGGAAGTATAACACTGAGCGCTGAAAGAACACTGAAACCAGGCCAGTTTTGGTGCGAGAACTACAGGAGCTCCAGCCTGAGTCGAACAGAACGTCTCAGAAAATGTTAACAACTGCGTAACTGCGTTAACTGGCGAGACACCAGAGGGGCAAGCATTCTTCTGCTCTTGGGTTTCTACTTTTTTCACGCGAACCACATGTGCCACTGGCAGGACTCGTGCTGGGTCTACACCCCAGCTATTTTTAAAACTTCCCTGCTCTGCGGATTGGGCCCGTTAATGCAAAGGGCTTTGAAGGAACAGCCCGACTCACCGAGTCAAGCAGGACCGCTGAATTAATTTCCAAACAAAAGCCCAGCCCCCTTTTACTTGATTCCATAATCTCATTTCAAATCCTATTGCCCACTACTTTCTCTTTTTTACCCCTGCAATCACAATCCTCTTTAACTAATCTAGAGACTAATTGGTGCCAGCGCTGGTTCTACCTCCTGCTACTCGCTTTCACGTTTCACTTTTGTTTCCGGCGAGAGCTGCTGCAGCTTTCTCTTCCGAGCTCAGCGCTCACAATGGAGCCATTCTTGAGGCCGGAGGGGCTGTGGACACTGCACACAATTAGTGGAAGGAATTTTAGAGCAGAATCTTTGCAGACTTGGGAGGAGGAAATTCCCAAAGCTGAGAAATCACCCTGTGGTGCTCTCTGGACCTGACTTCAACTTTGACCTGGCCATGGAAAACCAAAGCTAGACTTTTGACTGACAAATAGTGGCATAATAAACTTGTAACCTCAGTAAAGAGTGTTTTGACCTTTGCACGGCTGTGATGAACCCATCTTTGTGGCAGCCCCCAGGAAGGAAGGAGAATAGGTTAAGAAGTCTCTAAAGGTGCTCTAAAAGTTCACCCGAACGAACAGAGGCATCAGAATCACAAGGAGGCAGAGGCCGAGGCTGAGGCTGTGTCTCGCAGAGGAATTAAATTCATGGAACCAGCTGGAGTATTTTCCATGGACCTTTCACAGGAAAAAGAGGCGGGCTGTTGACAAACTTCCAAAAGAACAAAAAAAGCCCCAAAGAACAATAAATCTGCAGAGACACGCTCCCATTCACTGCTTACCAGCACCCACAAAAGAGCCGTTACACTTCTCCTCTCTTTCTAATGCACCCAGGAGAAGAGGGGAGAGAAAAAAAAATCACATAGAATCACTGAGTTTATATAAGGAAACAATTGATCCAGTGCAGAGTTTCGTTCTGTGAATGCTAAACACAAAAATCCCTATTGATTCCACATCTATGAAACTGAATACAAAAAAAATGTTCTTTTCAGCATTTATGGCAGCGTGAAATGTGATCCGTGCAGGCCAATCAGTCTGCAGCTGCCGAGGAGCTAATGTGAGAACTGCGTCCTTGACTAGGAGTGAAGAGCAGGGGGAAGGAGAGCAGAGGAAAATTGTTGTGAAGGTATGAGAAAATAAGAGAAGAGAAGAGAAGAGAAGAGAAGAGAAGAGAAAAGGGACGAAAAGGTATGAGACAATATGAGAAGAGAAGAGAAGAGAAGAGAAGAGAAGAGAAGAGAAGGTTTAAGTAGATACAAGAAGAGAATAGAAGGTATATGAAGGTAGAAGAAAAGACAAGAAGAGAAGAGAAGAGAAGAGAAGAGAAGAGAAGAGAAGAGAAGGTATGAGAAAAGATAAGAGAATGTATGAGTGGATGCAAGAAGGGACGAAAAGGTATAAGACAATATGAGAAGAGAAGAGAAGAGAAGAGAAGAGTGGATAAGAGGAGAGGATAAGAAAAGAGAAGACATAAGAGAATAAGAGAATTTAAGGTATAAGTAGATACAAGAAGAGAAGAGAAGAGAAGAGAGGAGAAGAGAAGAGAAGAGAGGAGAGGAGAAGAGAAGAGAAGAGAGGAGAAGAGAAGAGAAGAGAGGAGAAGAGAAGGGAAGAGAAGAAAGGAGAAGAGGAGAGGAGAAGACACAAGAAGAGAATATAAGGTATGAGTAGATACAACAAGAAAAGATAAGAGATGAGGAGAGGAGAGGAGAGGAGAGGAGAGAAGAGAAGAGGAGAGAAGGTTTAAGTAGATACAAGAAGAGAATAGAAGGTATATGAAGGTAGAAGAAAAGACAAGAAGAGAAGAGAAGAGAAGAGAAGGTATGAGAAAAGATAAGAGAATGTATGAGTGGATGCAAGAAGGGACGAAAAGGTATAAGACAATATGAGAAGAGAAGAGAAGAGAAGAGAAGAGTGGATAAGAGGAGAGGATAAGAAAAGAGAAGACACAAGAGAATAAGAGAATTTAAGGTATAAGTAGATACAAGAAGAGAAGAGAAGAGAAGAGAAGAGAAGAGAAGAGAGGAGAAGAGAAGAGAGGAGAGGAGAAGAGAAGAGAGGAGAAGAGAAGAGAAGAAAGGAGAAGAGGAGAGGAGAAGACACAAGAAGAGAATATAAGGTATGAGTAGATACAACAAGAAAAGATAAGAGATGGGGAGAGGAGAGGAGAGGAGAGGAGAGGAGAGGAGAGGAGAGAAGAGAAGAGAAGAGGAGAGGAGAGAAGAGAAGAGACGAGAAGAGAGGAGAAGAGAAAAGAAAAAGAGAAGAGAAGAGAAGAGAAGAGAAGAGAGGAGAGGAGAGGAGAGGAGAAGAGAAGAGAAGAGAGGAGAAGAGAAGAGAGAAGAAAAGAGAAGAGAAGAGGAGAGAAGAGACAAGAAGAGAGGAGAAGAGAAGAGAGGAGAAGAGAGGAGAATAGAAGAGAGGAGAAGAGAAGAAAAGAGGAGAAGAGGAGAGAAGAGACGAGAAGAGAAGAGAGGAGAAGAGAAGAGAAGAGAAGAGAAGAGAAGAGAGGAGAAGAGAAGAGAACAGGAGAGAAGAGAAGAGAAGAGAACAGGAGAGAAGAGAAGAGAATGTATGAGAAGATACAAGAAGAAAAGAGAATTGAGAAGAACAGAGAACATGAGAGGCTTGAGTATGTATACACCAGGGAAAGCTGGCGGTGGGTATAAAAGCTTTATGATTTAACAAGGCCATTTCTGTATGAGGCCTTATGTGGAGGGCTGCAGTTTAGTAGTACTGAGGGACCAAGACAACCTGGGAGGTCAAACTCACAAAAACACACACATCACAGACTCATGAAAGCCTAAAGCAAAGTCTTGCACTTGCCCTGAGAGAGAACTGAGAACAAACGGCAGCACAAAACCAGGCGCGGAGCTTCTATACGCTAATGATGTGATTTATTTGCTTTATTTTTGCAGCTTTTCTTCTTTGCCCAGAGGACAGACAGGACAGCCATTCAGCACGAGCTGGAGGTCTGTCTTAGTGTGTTTGTGCTGTTTCCCCCCTCTTTTCTTTCCACTCTTTCAATTCATAGAGTCCCATTTAAAATTAATCTCCTAAAGCTACTGGACCTCCAGTTGTCATCTCCGATAATTCACGCGTCCGTGAATTTTTATGAAGACAGACAAAAGCAGGTACAGAAAAACCCTAAAATAGGCTGGAAGCCATCTGCTGTTGCCATGGAGAGTTGCGTGTTGCCAGGGCGATAGCGTATTTCTCTAGCGCTAATGGCCTGTCCTTTTGCCAGGCAACAAATAGCCCTGTGATGCAACTGCACCTGTCTCAGCTACGTGTTACCATGGAGGCGTTCCTGTTGCCATGGTGACCATCACGCTAATAACCTTGCAAGGGCAAACATGCAGTAGGACTCGGAGGGCCTCAGCTGTTCCACCTGTTCTCTCTCTCTCTCTCTCGCTCCCGCTCTCTCTCTGCACTGTTAGTGTGTTGAGGAATGTGGATGTGTCTGGGCCTGCATTTCACTACTCCTTTAATCAGCATCCAGCCTCTGTCTCTCTCCCTCTTCCTCTCTCCCCTCTCTGTCTACTCAATGGCTTACTTTCTTTCTCCTCTTGCTCCATCACTCTCTCTCCCCTCTCTCTGTCTCTCTTTCGTTCTCTATCTCACCATTTATCATTTTTCTCTCTGCCCCTCTCTTGTCCCTTCTTTTTCATGCTTTTGTTATAAATTATATATATATATAACCCACCCCTTCATAACTCGTAACCCCAGCACTAGTAAAGCGCCTGTCACTTGGAGAGTAAGGTCTTAACACACTTCTCCTCCAATCCATGCTAAGCCAGCCACCGTCTCTTTTCAAACTGCCAGGCAGACGAGCCCAGCTCCAACCACCAGCTAACAGACGCCAACTACCCACCCGGAGAGAGCACAGCCAATTGTGCTCTCTCTGAATCCGGCTGCTGATGGCAAAGCAGCATGGTTCAGGATTCAAACTTGTGACTTATTTGTTCTCTCTCTCTCATCTCTCACTCCTCTCGCACATTCTCTCTTTCTCGCTTTCTTCCTGTCTGGTTCCCCTCTCTGCCCCTTCCTGTCCCTGTCCTCTCTCTCTCTCTCTCTCTCTCTCTCTCTCTCTCTCTCTCTCTCTCTCTCTCTCTCTCTCTCTCTCTGCATTTCTCCTCTCTTTATTGCTCTCTCTTGCCTTTCTCTCGTCTTCCTAACTCTTCTCTCTCTCTCTCTCTCTCTCTCTCTCTCTCTCTCTGCATTTCTCCTCTCTTTATTGCTCTCTCTATTCTCTCGTCTTCCTAACTCTTCTCCCCTTCATTCTCTCTCTCTCTTTCATTCTCACTCCTCTCCTCTCCCACATTCTCTCTCTCTCTCTCTCTCTTCTACTTTCCCTTTTTCTTCCTCTCTGCCCTTTCCCTTACTCCACTCCATCTCTCTCTCTCTCTCTCTCTCTCTCTCTCTCTCTCTCTCTCTCACTCTCTCTCTCCTTTCCCTTTTTTCTCTCTCTTTTCTCCTTCTCTCTCTCTTCCTCTCTGCCCTTTTCCTCACTCCTTCGTCCTTCCTTCGTCTTCTCCTCATACTCACTGTCTCTCTCTGTCTCTCTGTCTCTCTGTCCCTCTCTCTCTCTGCATTTCTCCTCTCCTTATTGCTCTCTCTTGCCTCTCTCGTCTTCCTAACTGTTCTCCCCTTCATTCTCTCTCTCTCTTTCATTCTCACTCCTCTCCTCTCCTCTCCTCTCCCACATTCTCTCTCTCTCTCTCTCCTTTCCCTTTTTTCTCTCTCTTTTCTCCCTCTCTCTCTCTTCCTCTCTGCCCTTTCCCTCACTCCACTCCATCTCTCTCTCTCTCTCTCTCTCTCTCTCTCTGTCTCTCTCATGTCCCATTTCCAAACACTAACGTTGCGATGAAACAACCAACACTTTAAATTTGGTTCACCCTCCTCCTAATCCTGCTCTACTGTAAGTGTTGCTGGCTCGACGGCTCCAGCATCCAAATCCCAACAAATCTGCAAGTCCGGCTCCTCGACTAAAACCCAACTTTTCTGGCCGGCCGTTATTGTGGTGCGATCTTTCAGCGGTGAGAAAATGAAGCCGGGGTCCATTTAAAGCCGATCAAAAAGAGGAAGAGAGCGGAGAGTGGCCGCATATGACTCAGCTGATTTGTGTGAACCCGAGGAATGCTATAAAAAGCTCCATTCTGCTTCCTGTGAGCCGCAGTGGCCAGATAAACACTTTATTACACGCTGCTACATGCAGATCCACCATCTGGCCTGAGAGCAGGAGAGGAAGCCGAGCCACTGTGTGTCCCCGCACACACACTCATACATATCCACACTAAACAACCAGCTCCAAAGAACATTAGCATGATAGACAAACATAAACAAAAATAAGAGCACTTTAGATAAACATCCCCAGAGCTAAGTACACACACAACAAACCCCTGTAAGGAGCTGGAATGAGGGCTTGTAAGCCAGTCCTGATACTGGAGTTGGGTTAGGGGTGGGTGATATGACCACAACAATTATAATCACAATAAACCACATAATGATACATTTTCTGAGCGTATTGTGGATGCTACCAATACTTTAACAGCAGGTTCCTGTTATAATGAGTTTAGATGGGGCTCATAAGCTGTACAGTATTTACATACACTCTGGTGCCTAAGGGTGTGTTCTGGATTTTATCATATCTTCATAAACTCGCCTTTAAAGGCACCTGCCTATAAGATAATCCACACATGTCTTATATATTGACATATATTGGTAACAGGGTGAATGGAGGCTAACAGAGAAACAGATGGACTATGGATGCTGCTCCATCACTGATGCTGTGAGATGTTATTGCGAGTCCGATGAGTGTTAAAATAAAGTATTGCCCAAAAAAATTATAAAAAAAAGTACAGAAAAGTTCAGGGGGAAACAGCTTTTTGCCACTACCCACTTTGGACAATAGCTACCAGTGAAAGCTTTAAAAGCAACTAAAACATCTCTATTTAGATTTTGATGTTTTCATAGAAATGATTAGTTAATTTTAGGTACATTTGGTTTTACGTATAACATCTTATTCAAAGCTATCAAATCAGATCTATTGTTGTCTATTTTATTTAGTTTAATCAGTTTTTCCATTTCTTATTCATCTTATTTTTATTACTACTACTATTATAATTTCCCCCTATTTTTTAAATACAATTTCATATTTTTTATATTTCTTTTATTCTTTTATTAGTTTTATTGTTTAATACTGTTTTGTATTGTCTTCTGTTCTCAAGCACCTTGAGCTGCACTCTCTGTATGAAAAGTGCTAAAATGTTAATAACAAGAATAATAATAATAATAATAATAATATATTTATTATTTATTTACAAAAGTGGTTTATTAATAAGTTTTTATATATTAAGTTATTATTATTATTATTATTATTAGTATTATTATTATTTACAAAAAAGTATAAAGCAGACTCCACTGTAAGGATTTTTTGAGAACCAGTGTTTTTTTCCATGGCAAAATTATTCTTTTTGTTTATAAATGAAGAATTGTTCCATATTTCATATTTTTATCATACACCACTCAAAAAAAAAAAAAAGAAAAAAAAAAAAAAAAACCAGAATATGCAACTTCCATTCCTGCAGCAGTTCACCTAGGCACTGACGTTTTAGTAGGTGACCTCAATGAGCGTCGCTTTGTCGAGCTGCAGGGATTTTTGCACTGACGAGGCAGCGGCACGCTGGGCTCTTTTCTTACTGCTGATCACTGAAAACTGGAGCAGTGTGAAAACAGCTCACGTTTCAGAAGGATGAATAAAACAAATGCAAATCCAAATGCAAAACACACTCCTCTCCCACCTCCTAACACTACCTCTTCTCTGTTCCCGTCCCAGACCTCCAATCCTTATCCAAAACACTTGTGTACAATTTTGCATTGTTTGAAAATCGATTAAAATGAGTAGAAGAGAAAAAAACGGGTGATGCTTTTTTTTTCTGCTGTCAGCCAAGCCAACATAACTCTCATTAAACAGCAACAAAACACACTTAAAGCAGCCAAATCAATTTCCAGTTAAAATCAGATCAACAGTAGGTGGGGTTTTAGGGGCACATTAAAAAATTAGGTTTCTGTTGGCCACACAGTATAAATGACACTTTTCTATTGGCCACACAGTGTAAAGGGCCCTCTGCTACTGCTCACACAGTGCAAAGGCCACTTTTCTATTGGTCACACAGTGTAAAGAGCATGTTCCTATTGGCCACACAGTTTAAATGGCTCATTTCTATTAGCCACAAAGTGTACAGGGCACTCTGCTACTGCTCACACAGTGTAAAGGGCACTTTTTTCTATTGGTCAAACAGTGTAAAGGGCACTTTTTTCTATTGGTCAAACAGTGTAAAGGGCACTTTTTTATGAACCAGAAAGTGTACAGGGCACTTTTCTATTGGTCACACAGTATAAAAGGCACTTTCTATTGGACACACAGTGTAGAGGGCACTCTGCTACTGCTCACACAGTGAAAGGGCACTTTTCTATTGGCCACACAGTGTAAAGGCTTTTCTATTGGTCAAACAGTTTTAATGCCACTTTTCTATTGGCCACACAGTGTAAAGGCCACTTTTCTATTGGTCAAACAGTTTTAATGCCACTTTTCTATTGGTCAAACAGTGTAAAGGGCACTTTTCTATGAACCAGAAAGTGTACAGGGCACTTTTCTATTGGTCACACAGTATAAAAAGCCCTTTCTATTGGTCACACAGTGTAAATAGCACTTTTCTATTGGTCACATAGTGTAAAGGGCACTCTGCTACTGCTCACACAGTGTAAAGGCCACTTTTCTATTGGTCAAACAGTTTTAATGCCACTTTTCTATTGGTCACACACTGTAAAGGCCACTTTTCTATTGGTCAAACTGTTTTAATGCCACTTTTCTATTGGTCACACAGTGTAAAGGGCACTTTTCTACTGGTCATGCAGTAGGGCAGTAACTTCAGCCTTTTTTAAATGGGCCCGTCTGGTGTCTCTGAACTGTTTGGGCTACAGCCACGTAGCCTGTCAGAACTGCCCAAACTAAAAGCTAATAAAGCTTCAAATCCCTCCGTTGTACACACTATGCACTGGAAGCGAGACTCTGAAATTTGCTTTAAAATGTGTGCAGCTTCTTACTTCCCTTATATGCCTAAGCAACACCTCATCCCTCCTCCGCACTTGGCCCTTTCCCCCTCCCTCCCTCCAGCGCTGTAACTAGAGCTGTCTGATTTGATTCAGCCTCTTTAGAAACACCTATCTCCATTTCCTCTCTCCAGCCACCCAACTGCCTGCCCATTTGTTCCATAGCCTTTGTTAAGGATGATATGCCAGTTTAGGTTTTACAGTAAAGCAATTATTCTGTCTTGCACAGTCGAGTGGCTGGGAGCGTGCGGACCTGTTAGCTGGATCTAAATGAAATGAAGCGGCGAGGCAGCAGCAGCAGCACCTCAGAAAGCCCAGCGCCGGGCGGCTCTCTGACAGCTCCGCTCAGCCTTTCTCTGCCTGCAGACACGGGCGCTAACACGGCCTGTTAGCGCACACACGAGAGAGGGAGAGAGAGAGAGAGAAAGAGAGAGAGAGAGAGGCGGAGAGGTATGAGGATCGATATCGTCAGCCAGGCACTTGCTTACCTTTGATATGCCTGAGGAGAGGTGGGAGGCGTGGTGAACACTTGGGAGTAGGGATGATAAGGCGTTTTCTTCAGCGCCTGGATGAGATTGTGTCTGTATTCTGGGTCTATGCACCACAGGGAGCCCTTACCGATACTCTGCAGAGAGAAAGACAGAAAAGTACAAACACCGCCAGTCAGGGCAGACATACTACTACAGCAACATCTCGACCAGAGGCTAGTCTAAAGAGAGGCGAGTACAGGAATGCGTGGTCAGAAGTGGTCAAGCTTTCTGGGTTTGTGTTTTTGAGATCAAATAACAGCAGATCCCTCAATCCAATACCTAATATTATTCCAGACTCAGTAACATAGGGGTGTTTTCCAGACTCGGCAAGAGTGGCAGAGTTGAGGTGGATTTGTTAGACATGGAGTGCCATTAGGGAGCAATCACACACTTACACAAATAAAGGTTCTGCACTCAAACATCTTGTAGCAATGCACTGAAAGGTTCTCTTAGGGAAGCAAACATGGTCTTCTATGGCACACACCTTCTTCAGCAGTGTGAAAAGAAGCTTTTTGAAGAACCTGTATGACGAACGTCCACATAATGTAATATGTGGACCTGTTAAAGGTTAGAGGCAGGAAAAATAGTCCTGAAATTTTGATGTGGAGGTTCTTCAAGCATTAAAAAAGTCCTTAAAGAACCGCCAATTACATTTTAATGAGGATAAAAATGCTTTTTTAATAGCATTGCTTAAAAAAACCCTTTGTTGTCAATAAGGTAATATTTTTTCAGACAAGAATGAATTATAACCTTGGACTAAATTGCAGCACCAATGGTGAAGCCTTTTAGTCTAGACCTGGGCTTAATCTAAGTCTAGGAAACTGGCCGTCTGGGAGCTGATAACAGTGACAGTTACTCCTACATTCCTATATATTCAGATATCCAATTACCTTTGTTATTCTAGACTCAGTAACACAGGAGTTCTTGTGAAAGCTCTTAGGGTGATTTGTTAGAGTGTGAGAGCCACTGGGGACCAACTAGTCACACAAGTGAATCTGGCACAGCTGATTGATGATCCACCAATCAGGACACACTTACCACGACAGCAACACCTCACTTCCAAGCTAGTGTAAAGAAAAGCGGCTAGAAGAATGCGTAGTTGAAAGTGATTTCAGGCTTTCTAGGTTTTCACATTTTCAAATCAAATAACAATAACTCCCATTTACATTCCCAAATATTCCCCAAAATTCCCCAATAACTCTTGCTATCCCAGACTTAAAAACACAGGAATGTTAATAAGAAGCAAACAAGCCCTTGCAAGAGCTCTTGGAGCAGCATACAGGGTAATCTGCTGGAGTTTAAGTGCCATTATTCTTAGAAATAAGGGTTCTTGGCTTGGATGGTTCTTGGAAAGCCCTTAATTGTAGAGGTTCATTAAGCTGTCTTCACATTTGCACATTCTTTGCACAGGTTTATTATTCTGTCATTAATCTTAATGCAGTAATTACTATGACGTATTTGCTCAGCACAGTTTCTTGGAGTCCCACAGGGTTCTATTTTAGGGTGTATGAAACTGATGTAAATAATGACTACTGCAGTTATAAGGGTAAAGAAATCAAGTATAGACCTATATACAGGGTTTTATGGAACATTCCACTGAAAGGTGCTTTAGCAAAACCAAAACTTGTCTAGTCATGGTTTTATATTAATCTAGAAGTTCAAAGAAGGTGTGGTCAGAAAGGGTCTTCCAGATCCAGTTGCCCGTATCTACCCAATATCCAAAAACCCTGGTTATTCCAGACTGAATAACACAGAACAGGCACTTTTCATTCAGGGTGATTTGGTAGAGTTTGAGTGCCATTAGGGGGCAACCAGTCAAGCAAGTACATCTGAAACAGTAAAGCTAATTTATGATGCTCATTTTTCTTATAGAGCGTAATCAACTTCCTGCATTCAAATTTACTCCTCTTCAACCGCCTGAACCGATGCATTTACGGCCCTCACTGCATCATCAGCTATGATAAGCATGTTTGTGAGGCACAATTATGTGTAATTTGAAGTGCACACGATTCATATGCAGCCTATATTTCTCACAATTTCACATTCTTTGCGGAGAAGAAACTGAAGCTCAAAATGAAAGTCTGCGTAAACTTCTGAACTTTTGCTTCAGCTGGCCGTGAAAAACTCAAAACGCATACAGCCCTGAAAAGCTCACGCTCAAAACTATGCAGCCTGGAGCGTTAATAAACCCTAGCGTCTGAAGCGCTCCATGTGAGTATCCCTCCGCATGATTCTGTCCTCTGGTGTCAGAGACAGCAGCCACTTTCACTGTCACTCAAAAGAGTGTCACAGAGCGTCCATCACCGGGGCGAGGATGGTTCTGTATTCGAGATGTGAAATAACCTATCAGACATGACAAAGCGCCATTTCTCCATTACGCCGAATTGCTAGGCTAATGATTTGCACTGGCGATGAGATAAGGCAGATTCTGCTCCGTTTACCGCTGAGCACCAAAGGAAGAAATGAGTTCCCTGCCACCGGCCTCAGCGCGGCCTCCTGGCTGCCTTCGATTGATGGTGAAAAATGAAATGGAAAAAAGCAATAAACTTGCTCACCATGAAAAAAAACCAAACAAATAAATAAATAAACGAGACATGCAAAACAGGCCGTGCGCAGATGTCCGTGCATATGTATGCTTCCTAGACCTGTTTGACAGACTCAGCATTTTCTAAGAGGAGATGGGAGAGGATGCACTTGAGGGATAAATTAATTTTGCAGATAGATCTGATGCGCAACGAGGAAACAGCAAAGTGCCACTCTAATTAAGTCCGCCCGAGAATAAGCTTGAGAAATGTAAGACACCTTATTGATTAGGGATTCACCGATTGGAGAACTGTGGGCCTTTGCTGATAATTGATGTTTCTGTGTCTGTGGATGCAGTGACAATATTAGTGTACACCCTTACTGCTGACTCTCTGAACCCTACAGCAAAACAGTACTTCAGCTTTTCACATCACTCGGTTCAATTGTGAACATCTATAAACCACTGAGGTAGCACTGGCTAAGACACTGGAAGTACACCAAGGAAACATAAAGGTAGTGATGAGTCATAGTGAAAACACCTGAGACTACCTTAAGCTGCACCCATTGCTGACACAGATGTGCAAATGCACACAAACGCACAGCCTGTCGAGTCTAATAATAGATCAACCTATTGGCACCATGCTTCCTAATGCCAGGCGTGGGCTAGAGGGGTATAAAGCCCCCATAGCAATGAGCTGTGGAGCAGTGGAAGAACTATGTTCTCTGGAATGATGGGTGGTGCTCTACTTATTGGGCAGTGGTGGCTCAGCGGTTAGAGCGCCGGGATATCGATAACAGGGTTGTGGGTTCGATTCCCGGGCTCGGCAAGCTGCCACTGTTGGGCCCTTTACCCTCTCTGCTCCCCGGGCGCTGGAGTTGGCTGCCCACCGCTCTGGGTGTGTGTGTGTACTCACTGCCCCTAACACGTGTGTGTGTGTGAGTGTGTGTTCACTACCAGATGGGTTAAATGCGGAGGACACATTTCGCTGTACAGTCCACACTGTACAGTGACGAATACGTACGTGCACCTTAATACTTATTGGATGAGTTGGGGAGTTGGAGATGAGGTGGTCATCCAACATCCTGACCTCGCTAACGCATTTGTCACTCACAAGTCCTTGCATGAGCTCTTGGAGCATACAGGGTGTTCTGCTGAAATTTAAGTGGCATTATTTGAAGAATCTGGTAGAAAGCCTTCTTCCCTGGACTGTAGAGACAGTTACTCCAACAAAAGCAGGATCAACTCGTTTTGATACCCTTGATTCCAGAAAGAACAATGAACGAGCAGGTGTCCCAATACTTTGCCCATATGGTGTAATATAATATACCATAATATACTAATATTATATAATATCGTTGGCCACACACACCCCACATAAAAAATACTTTGCTCTTTACAATTAGTCGAAATTTCAAGATGAATGGACCAATAGTATTTCTATTGGCCCTATTGGTTCTACTGGTCACCAGCATGATATACAGACAATCTGCTGTATGCAAACATTCTGATGTGTGAACAAAGGTGAGTAGAGATCCATGGTCCCGACCCAGTTTTTTTTTTTTAACTACTCAGATCTGATTGAAGTCTTATGATAAGCGATGGCTGACACTGATCCAGTCTTTGTTATTTTCACTCATAACACAGTTACAAAGTTTAGGTAAAATATGTCTTGTTGGTGTCAGCCCCTTGGTATTGCGCCCATCCCCGGGGCGATTCCGAGGCGCCGCCCACTGGCCCGATTAAGGATATCGCCCTCGTTCGTGTTCATGTGTTTGATTCATTGAATCGATTCATGTTCGTTTGGTTCATGTGTTTCACCTGGGACTGGGGGTACTTAAGGAGCCTCAACTCCATGGTTCAACGCCAAGAATTGTATCGTTTGGTACCTTGAGGTTGCCCGAGAGGTTCCCTGTACTACTACAGGTGTGTTAAGGTTAGCTTTGGCTTTTAGGTTTGGTCGCCTTGCCGTTTTGTCTAGTTGCTGGTTCCCCAGCTCTCCTTGTCTAGTTATTGAGCTCTGCTCTATTGCCCGCTCAGCTCCCAACTCCTCCCAGTCCCAGGTCTGTTATGTTCGCCCTTTGTGTTGTCATGTTTTTGCCCTTTCATTGCTGCTCATGTTTTTCATACTCTATGCGAAAAACTCGTACTTAATATTAACATACAAATATATACCATATGCTAATATCACATCTTTCCAGGACGGACAGACCTTTTTAGCAAAGAATCACATTTCCTTCAGAAGCAGTAAAGGCCTGTATTTTTAGATCAAACTGACACTGTCTGCAAAATTAGGTTGTCAACTTTCCATCAGCAAGTTTTAATCCATATCTGGGCTTAAAGCAAGGACACGCCATGAAATTCACTCCTAAGACATGATATACAGACAAACTGCAGTATGCTGATCCAGTTTATTTAGTACTCAGATCGGATCTGATTGGAGTCTAATGTTACGCAATGGCTGATACTGATCCAGTTTTTGCTTTCCATTCATAATACAGGCACAAAGTTTAGGTAAAATATGTCTTGTTAGTAATACTACAGGTCTGCATTTTTAAACCACTAGACTACAGCTCTGAGAAGCTCAGCAGACTAAGACACTGATCCTATGACCCGAGGATCACAAGTTTGAATCCCGAGGGGTTTGGCTGCTTCGCCATCAGCAACCTGAACCTGAGAGAGCACGATTGTCATCATGCTCTCTCTGGGTTGGTAGATGGCCCTCTCTCCGTTCAACACTCCCATTGTGGGCAGTTTAAAAAGAGGTCGGTGGCTTCACATGTATCGGAGGAGTTATGTGCTTGTACTCAATCTCCTAGTGTCTGGAGCATTGCATGTGATAGGGGGAGTTCTAGCAAGTGGGTGAGTTAATTGGCTGAACTAAACTGGGGAGGAAATTAAATAAAAAAACAGAATAATACATTAATAAACAAATAAATAAATATTATAATAAATGACTAGACTATTTCCTAATATGTTTATTTTGGTTATGGACCATTTTGATTGATCACTCTCTACCAGTTATAATGCAAGTTTTCATGCAAGTACCAGTTATGAAGCTTCATATTAATACTACAATAGTTTTTGCTGTGTTTTTTAAAGAATGTGCCGATGTGACATTTAAGGCCAGAGTTTTTGTTTTTTTTTGCCTGCGTTTCTTAAAATTACTATTTTATAATGAGTTTATTATTGATTATGAGCCATTTTGATTGACTGTCAACTACCAGTTGCAAAATGCTGCAGTGAAATCACTTTATTTTTTATATATGCACAGTGATAAAGACCACCCAAAAGTCATTAATAAAAGCATTTAATAAAGTTGTTAATAATAAGCTATGATTCATATTTCTCTAGCACTTTTTGTAGGAAAAACAAATCTGTGATTTCTGCGAGTTTTCTGTTTTTAACCAGTTAAAACACGGAGGGAGTGTATTTTTCACATGGTTTTCAGGGCATGTGAATCACAGTAAACAGCAGAAAATAGACCTGAAGTGTAAAAGCTGGGCACTCAGGTTTTACGCACACGTTTCGATGAAAGGTGTCTAGTTCAGATGCCGTCGAAATGCCGGGATAACAGATATTACAGGTTTTCATTTTCCACTTTGAAACAGATCCACACTGAGGCAGGTTGTGTATGATGTCTGTCTACGTCACCTCCACACTCTGAGCAAGAAGGGTTCAATACAGCACTGAAAATGGGGTCTTTGAGTCGCAACAATACTGGAACCTTTGTCGATGCTAAACATAGCCTTGTCTTCTACAAAGAACCATCTACCACAGGTTTTCCTCGTACGTGAATTCTCGATCTATTTAACCAGGCAAAGAACCTTTTATGCTGCATTTAGATGGTTCCTTGAGTTGCCCAAGTGGTGCCTTGACTAGAGAACCCCTGAAAGTGATTTAGTAGCATTAATAGAGCTCAAAAAAGAAACAAAGGATGGGCTGTATATCGGGCTCGATATAGCCGAAACCCAATCCAATAAAACATGCCTGAATCAGCCCCAATCCCGATCCAGCAGACAGCTCTACAAGTAAAACCAGGGCTAATCTGCAGAGGTGTTTTTCCTCAGGAGAAAAAGACAAAGCTCCTCACACAGTGCTGAAGGCTGGTGTATTGGCACATGCATCCTCAGTCTTTTGTCTTTGGGTAAAAATTGTCAGGATTAAACAAAGACAATCAATTCTAATTACCAAAGGATCATAAATTGAGAGCCACAAGGGCCTGGAGGAAACTTGCAACTTGGGAAGGTGGTGAAGTCTTCAAGGTTTCTGTGGAGATCATTAGGGAGGGCGAGTTAGACCCTGGTTGCTTTCAATTCATAAGCCACATATGAAATATCTATTACTCTATTACTTAGCACTAAAAAAAAGACCTTTGCTCTGACGCAAAATGGGTGTGTGTTTCCACGCTCGCACGTGCACCCAAGTCGTAAAATTTCCAGCAAGGACACAGCCGTCCCTGGAGTGTATAATATTACCAGCATGTGAGGCATCGGATTATTCATATTTGCCTCCCGCAGAAGTGGTTGCGCTGGTCTAAATTTCCAAATGTTCCGTAATCAGGGAAAATCAATAGGTTTTAGAGCACTTTCCCTCTGATTTATTTCCATCTCCTGACAGCTGCTGTGTCGGTCTGAAGGCCGGCTCAATGGCACGAGTCAATAGAGTATCCAATCAGAGAGGAAAAAAAAGAGAGAGGAGAGAGAGGGGAGAGCCGAGGCGAGGGAGAAGGAGAAAAAGAAAGAGGGGGGGAGAGAGAGAAAGAGAGAGGGAGGAAGACTTGGATTACACTGGTCTCCTAGGCAACTGGCAATGGTGGAGTGTATAAAGGCTGTTTGATAGTCTTGGCAGAGGAATGGTTCATTCTCGCTAAGAACCGTGGGCCTCTGAAGACGCTACACTCCATCATAACCAATACAGTTAATCCTATCAGCTCCTATGCAAAATGAAAGGCCTGGCATTATGAGCACCCCCCACCACCCCCTGAAGCCCCCCTCCCTACCAAACCCATCCCCGCGATCCCCTGGAAACTCTGTGAAAGAAGCAATTGTGAAGATCTACGTGCCCAAAACTTGGATTTTGGGGCTCTCATTAGAGAAAGCTGGTCGATATTCCTACATTTCAATTCCGTAATTACACTCTTTTATTTTCTTTATTCTACAATTAGCCTAACAAAGGAAGCCGTTCAGCCTAGATTGCTCTGCGTTTGTCTGCCGCCCTCGACGATCAGCAATCCATCATATCAATTGGACAGAGCGCTGATTTCCTAAATTAAGTCCATTACAGCTTTCTTGGAAAAGCAATCTATAAGAACGCACTGACCCACCCCAGCACCACGCGGATAAATCAAGGTGTCTGAAATAACACCCATTGCTCCAGTCTCCAAAGCCCTCTAGTCATCAGCTGCTAATGGCTAACTGGCTAACTCATCACCCTCATCTCTTTCATTATGTTTTGTGGCTGAAATCAAATCACACGCAAACATACCCGAGCTCTACGCACAGACACGGTGACCTCTATTCTCACCGGCCTAATACCGCGCACAATGCGATTAACAAGGCAGGGAGTTATCGAGCAGGGTTGGCAGAGGGTACCCTTGTAATTGTTTCTGAGATTTGGTTTCGGAAGGGGAACGTAAAAGAGGGCTTTTATTCTGAATAATGTTTTGCAGGGATGTGCAGAAATGCAGCCTGGGACCCATGACCCTACTCACCTTCAAAAGCACTCAGTGGATTACCAAGGTCAAAGGGTTCAACCATCTCCCTCTCACCGCAGTAATAGTCGATTGGGGATGGGATTTCTGCTGCATTCATTCAAACCGTACAGCAAATCCTTTATGTCATTATATATATATATATATATATATATATATATATATATATATATATATATATATATATACAGCTCCGGGGAAAAATGAAGAGGCCATCCTACATGATCAGTTTCTCTGGCTTTACTATTTACAGACAGTGTGTTTAGGGAAATTAACTTTTGCCTTGTATTTCATAAACCATACACAACATTTCCCCCAAATTCCAAGTAAAAATATTACTATTTAAAGTGTTTATTTGCAGAAATGACAACTGCTCAAATAATGCAAAGAAATCATTATAATAATTATAATGCAAAGAATTATTACTCAAATTTAAACAACACAGTGCTAATATCTGTACTTTGAGAGCATTCATTAATCAATATGGTGAAATAACCACCACCGCTTGACCACCAATCACAGCTCTCATGTCTTGGCAGGCTCTCCACTATTCTTTCACATTGCTGTTGGGACTTCAAATTACCTCCAGTTACCTTCAAGTTACCTGCAAATTCAGGTAACTCAACTTTGTTTGATGAAATGCCTGGAATACAATTGCAGCCACACACATAGAGAGATGCTGTATATGTATGAAAATTCTAATTTTAATTTTTAAATAAATTTCTTTTTATTTTAATTTTTTAAATATATTTTTTGCTCATTAAATTCAGTGACTACTTTGTGATGAATGATATATAGAAATTAAACATTACTTGGATTAAAAACCTGTACATTGATCAATTGGGCATCAATATTTGGGCAATATCAGCAGAAAATCAGAGGACACACTGAAACAGCCCACACTCCCACTGTGTGACGTGATGTAACTGGCTGTGTGTTTTGCCTTGTGGGATATTCCGAGTGTGGTCTGAGCATGATGGCTTACTTGTAAGATGCTCTACTTGTTGTATTAACATACACTATATGGACAAAAGTAATGGGACATGTATTGTCCAAAAAGAGTTGATCCTGCTTTTGCTGAAGTAACTGTATCTACTGTCTAGGGAAGAATGCTTTCTTCTAAATTTTGGAGGAGCATTGCTGTGAGGATTGCACTCATAGACAAGAGCTTTAGTGAGGGCAGGATTTTGGATGACGATCACCACCCCAACACCTCATACCAATCAGAAGAATGGGATACAGCACCAACTATCATTCCAGAGAATACAGTTCTTTCGCTGCTCCACAGCTCAATGCTGGGAGGGGCTTTATACCCCTCTAGCCCACGCCTGGCATTAGGAGGCATGGTGCCAATAGGTTCATGTTTATCTGCTCTAGAGATTCCTATTCTACTAGAAGTGCTTCTCTACAGGGTCTAGACAAGCTGTGTGTTTTTATGAACATTCGAACATCTGCAAAAATGCATTCATTAGAAGGGGTGTCCACAAACATTTGGACATATAGTTTGCTTTTTTCCAATGTGTAGTTTATAGTATTAAAATATGAATCATTTGTATTTTATTGGACACAAAACAGCATGAATGACTAATATGGCGAGTGATTCCAGACTTTTGCACAGTAGTGCATTTACAAATGGCAAATAATAAACTGAACTGAACTGGAACCGAAGCACCAGGACGAGAAGAAAAGAGCACAGAGAAAAATTATGATTTGTTAATTACCTTCGGTGTGTAATCCTAATTAAAGAGGATTCCCTTCCAGAGGCTGCAGCCATCCTGAGGACGGCAGGGACACAAATGTAAGCGATGACATGATAAACGGAGACAAGGCCGGCTCCCTCAGCGCTGCCTGTGCCGGAAGGATGCCCAGGACCATGAGTCTGAGTCAGTAAGTGCATGTGTGTGTGTGCGTGTGTGTGTATGAGCATGTGTATGCGCCCATAGCACAGGGCAGCCAGATCGAGTCCCGCTGAGAAACAGTCCCTCTAAATCACACACTCACGGGCCTCCATGGTCTCTCTTGGCGTGAGCGCACCATGTTTATTCTGACACACTCGCCGCATGCTGAGATTATACGCAAGCAATATGGCCTCCCCCACGAGCTCAGCATACGGCCAACAGCCACGAGAACCCACTCCGGAATCACGTTATTGAGTCGACTTTATCAGACTTAACTTTCACATCGTTCAGCAGCCTAAAAACTTCACAGACTGCTTAACGGATTAACGCCCCGGTCCGAAAGTACACGACCTTGTTTTGCCTTCACATTACTGGACAGATCACAGTAAGTGCAGGGTCACTGGATGCAATGTGACCCGCATGGCCTTCTCATTAGATTGTGTAGATCTTTGGTTAGAAGGTCTAGTGCTGGTTGCAGTGTCTCTAAAAGGTTAATCTAATGAGAGGGCAACACTAGCTCTGGTACCCCTGCTGAGGTAATGTGGTACAAGCTCCATCTTAAAAGAAAAACAAGGCAGCGTCTGATGCGCTATCACTATGGCCCAGAGGTCACAAGCTCGAATCCCAAGTCATGCCACTTTGCCATCAGCAGCCAGAGTCAAAGAGAGCACAAATGGCCGGCAAAGGTAACTGTGAAGCTGGGAACCTGGCGCTTTCCTCTGACTGCGTGTTGGCTGCCTGAGCAGTATGAAAAGAGGTGGTGGCTGGTTTTGCATGTATCTGAGGAGACATGTGTTAAGTCCTTACTCTCCTAGTGTCTGGAGCATTGCTAGGGCTGGGGTGAGCTCCGTACGGGTGGGTTAATTGACAATACCAAATAAGAAAAGAAGTTTGAACCTGATGCTGGTACAGGCTCACCCTAACTCAGATAGTAGGGTAGTCCGACCCAACCTGCCTTGATTGAACAGTCCAGGCTGGTGGAGATGGTGTGATGGTGTGGGCAATGTTTTCTTGGCATACTCTGGACTGGTCAGTACCAATCAATCATTGCTTGAAAACACTAAAGACTATTTGAGTATTGTTGCTGACCTGCTGTGTGTCCATCCCCTTACAACCAAATTTCACTCATCTTCTAACATTTACTTCCAGCATGAAGATCCACAATGTCACAAAGCCAAAGTTGTCTCAAACTGGTTTCATGAACATATCAATGAGTTTGGTGTTCTTCAGCGGCCCTCCCAGTCACCAGAGCTGAATCTAGTAGAGCACCTTTGGGACGTGGTACAGCAGGAGATTCGCCGCATAAAAGTGCGCCTGAAAATCTGCAGGAATTGCGTGATGCAATCATGTCAACATGGACCAGAATCTCAAAGGAATGTTTCAATATCTTTTGGAATCCATGTCATGAATTATTGAGGCTGTATCTGGGAGCAAAGGGATGCCCTACCCAGCGTTAGTATAGTGTCCTCAGTGAGTGTATATGTAAATATATGGACATATACAGATGCATGCACACACTTTTTACACTTTTTGAAGTACATTTCAGATGACTGTGGATTTCCCATCATGATGGATCACTTTACTAGGGCAACATATGATGAACAACTAACCTGGGACCTGTCTCACAAAGCAGGATTTCCAGCTTATCCAGCCGACATCAAGCTTAGTATAATCTTACCCTGGACTTATGTGGATCACGACGGTGGATCACAGTGCCATGAAAACTTACGCTACACACCTATCCTGCTCCAGCTCTTGGACCAATAGGCCCAAGCTTTTGCAGTAGACGGACCCCTTCAGTCCTTCCTGTTTTTTTTTCCGGTTGGGACGTTTTGTGGTACTGCTTTTGTGAGTTCACCTTATTTTACCTTAGTTCACCTTAATTTATTGACAGTTGGCAATTTGTACTCACATGCCCTGACTGGCACAGACAAAAATGCTCCTCATAATGACTAAGGGCCTAAAAAATCTAGCTGTTAACTGCCATTGCAGGCTAATATCACACAAATGTCATTCTTCTTCATTCTTCATTGCTTTCTGCTGTTGTAGCTGAATTTAATGGGACACAGTAAGACCAATTCTCAATGGTAGCAAACTCATAAGGTTGTTTATTCCTCGAAAAGTGTTTTACTTCCTAATCTGGCGATTTCACTGGCAGCTGGTGATCTCATTCAGCTGTCTGATGGCACTGGCATTTGTAACCAGTTCATTTGAGCTGTTTTATACCAATTCAGCAAGCTAGCAAGTCCTGTAGCAAGATAAACAGACTTCAGAAAAACAAACCCACACCCAAACACTGTAAATCTGACCATCTGCTTTTTGTAATGCTTCATTACTGAGAAAACAGAAAGCACAATACACGGATTTAGACGAGCCCCTGGTAATCTAGTGCCACATAGTGATCACTGCAGACTGTCAATAATGTTTTTAAGAATCTGCACCATCTTTTAGTGGAAATGTGGGAAAGTAAGCACTGATCACCGCTCTCTGATCACTGGGGCAGTGGTGGCTCAACACAACTGAGCTCCAGGTTATTTATGACAGGGTTGCGGGTTCGATACCCGGGCTCGGCAAGCTGCCACTGTGGAGTTCTTGAGCAAGGCCCTTAACCCTCTCCGCTCCCTGGACGCTGGAGTTGGCTGCCCACCGCTGGTGTGTGTGTGTACTCTCTGCCCCTAGTTTCACTAGTAATGCATTTCGCTATACAGTGACAGATACATGCACCAATGGAGCGTTTCCACAGTGTATCACATTACCATCAAGCTAAGCAGCTACTGCTGTGTCAGCTGAGGGGCTTCGGGCCTGTTCCTCTCTATTCCCAAACTGTTGTTGTTATTATATAACACCACTCAGTGCTCAATATAAAAGCGCTCAGATCGGATCAGAACTCAGTCCTCAGTATCATCCAGTCCTAAGTGTCATGTATCACTCTGGCCCGTGTAATGAACCACTGGTCTTCAAATGCAGTCCCACTGACAGCTTGGTATTCAACCCCACTGTTTAACCACATCACCCTGTCACATCAAAACCCAGCCTGTCATTCTGAAAGGTCCGTGACAGACTCCTTGTCGGACCAGCCAAGCGATCTCCATAATTTCGCCAATTGTACATTTCATCTCGGTGGCATTAAGTGCAAGCCTCGCTTTATGAGTGCACCAGCTGTCTTAGTTCACCAGGCTTTTCTTCTGATTACTCATTCATGCAATCAACTGCGAAGAACAAACAGCGACATTTACGGCTGTTATTTTAACTAGAAGCCATCAAATTCTCACTAAGAACAGCCAGAACAAGCTTTATTTTAAAATTAACAGCACACTCTGCTGAGGCGTAACAAAGTGCAGCAATCAAAGAGAGCAAAGATCAGAGCGGCCTTTTTATTTTCTGCCAGAGTCACCTACAAAAAAAGCTCACACGCTTTAATAGACCTCGCTCGCTGATAGCCGTATTGGTGTGATAAGAGTTTTTTTTAATTTTTTTTTTTCCCTTCATCAGCGCCAGGCCTGATTCGTGAGAGTTATGTAGATGTCTGCTTCTATTTCATGTCAGAGCTCTCCAGCAGTAATTAGAGTTTTAAGCGCATGATTTTTTCAACTTCACCCTGACGAGCATTAAGAAGTGAAAGAGGAAGAGGCCAGAAGCTGCTGACAGTGGAGGGCTGCTCGTGCAGTATTGATCAGCACGGGCTGCAGTGTCAGCACTTAGCGGCCGGCTCCCTGGAGCTGGCTGCGTGACCAACAGTAACCCAGAGCAGCCGGTGTATGTGTGTGTGTGTGTGTGTGTGCGTGTGAGCATATGTGTGTGTAAGTGTGTGTGTGTGTGTGTGTGTGTGTGTGTGTGTGCGCGCGTGTGAGCATATGTGTGTGTAAGTGTGTGTGTGTGTGTGAGTGTGTTTGTTTTCATACATTTACTTTGTTGGAAACCAGAGAAAAACGAGCCTCACTTACAAGGCTGGAGAAACAGTCATCACTTAAACTTAAAGTACTTCTGCAAATAAGGTTATCATTATATGGTAACTGTTTCCAGCCCCTGAGGTTAGATGAGGTTAAAGTTAGGGTTAGAGTTTAAATAAATAAATAAATAAATAAAAGGAACGGGTGAGCATATTTTGTTTAAAAAAAAATATGTGGACACTGGGGACTGAAGTAGGCTTAAGATACAAGTTCAACTGAGAAGAGATGATGCTAAATTTACTTAATTAATAAAGTATCTATCTATCTATCTATCTATCTATCTATCTATATGTCTATATGTCTATATGTCTATCTATCTATCTATCTATCTATCTATCTGGTCATTTCGGCTAATAAAGTTATTTATTGGTCTGTTGCTAAATGAGTAAATGTGTTTGTATTCATGTACATTAACATACTGTAGCTGCAGGGCTTTTCCACCTTCACACACACACACACACACACACACACACACACACACACATAATGCCACAACCCAACAACTGTAACTTAGCCATGACATCCTAACAACAGTGAACAGTGAATTTATGGCCCTAGCAATCAGATTACATGTTTTTAAGATGATGATCAGCACACATTCAACCAGTGTCCAAACTGATACTGCATATAGAACATAAGTACAGTAATTAAGCCAAGTCTCTCAGCAGGGAGAGAGAGTAAGAGAGTTTTTTTACAGTCAAAACTCCAGATTCCATCAGAACAGATACAGGTGAACATAAATCCAGTAAAAAAGGAGAAACAAGAGCTTCTCATTCTGAAGAAAGTAGTGAGATCTTGTGAGATCTTTAGTCTGAAGAACAGAGCCTGGCTCTTCCAGGTTTCTCCTGGACGCCCCCCAGTCCAGCCAGCACAGCATGGAGGATGTGTTCAACTCCATCATCATCATCATTATCAGCAGCAGCAGCAGCAGCTCACCTGATTCACCATCATTAAGCCCTGATTTACCACCAAACCAGGTGTTGATCTGAGGAGATCTCTAAATAATACTAGACTCCATGAGGAGAACTCTGGAGATGTTCTAATGATGAACACAGTGCTGGAGAACCACCACCATCACTTTCTGTAGGAATGCTATCAGTGTTTCTTCTAATATCAGTGTTTTACTGAGCAGATAAACACTTACTGCCCTGAAAAGCAGCTTTTCAGTCTAATTCTTTTACAGGAGTCTACAGCTTATGCACAGTACAGTTTATTTTATATTTATATATTTGTCATTTTTCACTTGTTGGCATAATGTGAATCTGTCGTTCTTACCACTGTATTAAAATTCCATTATGAATGCACCAATAGAAATGCTCCAAAATGTCCTGGAATAAAATCTTTTCACTTCCAGGTTTTCTCCTGCTCCTGTAAGGTTTTTGTGTGACAGCGACAATACGCATATATGTGCCTCCCTGTCCTGACATAGTAGACAACAAATGTGTGTGTGTGTGTCTGCGTGGCACTGATGTCCCTGTGAGGTTGGCGTGCGAAAGGCCCGTCTCTCTTGCGGCCTTGCTCACAGCTCAACATCTGTCTGCATGCATCACAGCAGCTGGCCAACAAACACACACACACACACACACACACACACACACACACATGCACACACAAATCAGCAGGCAGCTAGAGCCAGGATTTATCTGACAACAGCCTCAAACACTGACTGACTGACACGTGGATCAGGAGAGCACCCCTACATCTAATGAGAGAGAGAGTGGGAGAGAGAGAGAGAGAGAGAGTAGAGAAAAAAGAAAGAAAGGCAGAAAGAGAGAGAGAGAGAGAGAGAGAGAGAGAGAGAAAGAGAGAGACGGGGGTATCTAGGTCTTTTTCAGCCTTTATGTCTGACATGCTCTTCTTTAAATAATTAAGCTGAATTCAATAGAACTGCAGAGCCAACAAGCCGCGAATCAACAGCGGAGAGGCTCCAGCACAGGTGATGCACCGAGCTGCCTTCCTTTAATACCATCCAGTACCTGCTCTCTTGTGTAACCTCCTGTGTTGCTATGGAGACGATGACAACACTGGAAAAGATGCATTAATCAGGCCGGCTGTCAGGCTGTGAGGCCCCGGCGTAAACACACACATGTATGTGCCTGTAGGTGTAAGGGTGTCTTTGTGAGGGCCATGAGAGCGGCTGATCCGCCCATAAAAGCAGCGCTCAGGTGCCAAGTTCACGCGGTGTGTTCATAACAGTGCCATGGAAACAAACGACAGTGACCGGAGAGTTCACCCTTTACCAACTACAGCAGCCAGGCAAAGACGGGGACATAAGAAACATCAGCATCAAGCGTCCATAAAAAGTCCATTAAACTGGTAAAGAAGTTTAAAGAACTGCAAAAAGCCCTATCTCAGGCACTATCTCTCTATCTCTCAATCCGACGTCTCATCTTGGAGGAAGCTAATTAGGCCCTGTTCCTCAGCAAACCCCGGAGACCTGCGCCTCGATCAAATGTTTGCTTATTTAGTCTTTTATTTTGCTTCTTTTAATTCGCCGCTCACTGCTTCAGTGTGGAGAGTGATGCATGAATACATAACAAATCCACCATGAATCTGAAATTAAAACAGACTTAGTCATCTCATTAATTAAGTAGGCCAACAAGGCCATGCAAATTAAACCCCATTCCAAATTGAGAGCCATGTAGTCAGTGCAGACATGACCTCCCGAAAATACATGTTCTCATATCATAGAAACGACCATATAGGTCGACTGCTTCAGTCCAAAAATACAACCTATTTGGTCGTTTGTTCCCTGCAAGAAAGTCTAGCTAAGTCAAGAAGGGGTGCACCGCTCTACTGTGCAGCGTTATCTTTTGGCAAGCTGCCAACCGTGCAACACATAGCTTCATTTAGGGGTGTCGGTCATAATTAAGAGACCTGGGTGTGTTTTTTGGGCATAACGTGCAATAAATCGTGCAATCAGCGCGTCACTCGCCGTTCCCTTTAAGAGCCAGGTGCGGTCTGACTTTGGGGGATTGCTATTTCAGTGGGTGTAGCGTGTTGGGCTGCACACGCCTGTGTTGACAATCCACTGCCGAGATAGCAACGAACGTCTGACTGTTGACGTCTGCCTAGGTTGTTTTCAGTCAGTGGCGCACCTGGCATGTTTCCCGTTGCCAGGATAGCAGCAATACGCTAGAAACTGACCTGAACACCCCTCATTACGAGACCACCGCACCCATCGGTGTAGATATATTCGCAAGCACCATTGCTATTTAAACGACGCAGCCGGAAGATGTGAAAATCGACTGTTGGCGGGGTGTAAGATAGCAATGAGCATTGCAACGCCCCTTGCGCAGGGTGTAAAATAGGGCCCATAATCTTCATGGAAGAGTTATAGAAGGGAAACTTTACTTGTGAACTCGTCCCAAACCTCATCTTGAGAAGCCTTGTGAGTTTAGGAAGCAAGTGCTATGGACTGATGAAGTCAGAACAGACCTCTTTGGCCCAAAGCAGCAAAAAATACTTAAAAAGTAACATGTTATAAAAGCATTTTATAAAAAGAAAATCTCGTCATCTGTAAGGCAAGGCACTGGGAATAGAGAGGAAAATGAAAAATTCCAAGATACAGACCATTCAAACAACGTGTCTTGGAAATTGCTTTGAAAAGAACAGTAATACAGGGAGTTCAGCAAAACCTCACAGTTTCAGCAGTGGAAGCAGCTTTCTTCGCCTCGGAGCTGAGGCCTATGTAAATGACTCTCCTGTGGTCATGTATTACTTTGATTGACATGTCTAAAGCGGTACAGATCTAATCAGTCAGCCAAAATACAAGTAGCATTATTACAACCACAACACAGCACATCCTCTGCTGATCCTCCACAGTAAAACCAACTCAGTGGTGAGGGCTGACTCTCCACAGGCCTTTAAAATGATCTCAGTTTAGTAGAATAGGAACACTGCAAGAATCCCTGTAACCCTGACCACAATCAGCCTGATAACGAAAGTAAACGGACTATTCTGACAGTCTGAACCACAGTTTAACAAAGACATTAAATGTAATCTAACCCAGGCACTGTTAGAAAAGTGCTGGAATGGTTGTGGACGGTGTTCCAGGGTCTATTCAGCTCACATCTGCAGTTTTGTGGCGAAATTTTACTCAAAAATCAATTTACTACCGAGCACAACAGGAAATAACTCTGTTACTTTAACCTGTAATTAGTTGGTAGGCTGTAAACTGTTGGCATTTTATGAGGGTTACATTCAATAAGCTTGTTCTCTCACTGACTGAGAGGGTGGGGTTAGGGCAATGTTTTGGTCCAGACTTTGGGCACATTTTGGGTCATTTTAAATACATTAGATTGGATTTTTGGTTCATTTTGAACAGATCAAATAACAATTTTTTATCATTATAAATATATGAAAATAGATATTAAATTTTTTTTAATGATTAGATTAGATTAAGGTAAATTTAAATGATCAAAATAGATATTTGGACAATTATGAATAGATTAGATTAGATTTATTTTTAATTATAAAGATATTAAAATACATTTTGATCAATTATGAATAGATTAAATTATATTATAAATATATTAAAATAGATTTTTGGTTAATTTTAAATAGCTTAAAATTTTCGTCAAATTCGGATAGAATTGGTAAGATATCTGGTTAATCTGATTAATCTGATTTTTGAATAGATTAAATTAGATTTTTGTTCTTTTTTGAACAGATTAAATATTTTATTTTGAATAGACTTTTGGTTTGTTTGAAATAAATTTGATTTTTGATTCTGAACAAATCAGATATTTGTTAAATTTTTAATTAATAACTGTTTTAACTGGTTTAACCCTTAAATAGCTGGAAAGGTTGTGGATTGCCAACATTTGACATGGCTTACACTAATACCTGTTATTTGTTTTTTTCTAATGGTGATCAAAAAGCAATTACCGAGCCCAACAGCAAATACATCTCAAACCTGACATGTTAATTAACAACAATCTAATTAACACATTCGGTGAACGGTCACAAGAACACAGCATATCTCTGACACAGACGGTGTAATTAGGCTGTTTATGCCTTGACTCAACATGCGCATGCAGTGATGGGATCCCGCTCAGATTTCACTTGGCTGCATGAAAAGCCAGGTGTAAAGACCAGGATGCAGTGGGATCGGATTACGAACAACATTCAGACGAGATGGATCTTGGCCACGTTCAACACAAGTACGAATGCAATGATTTTCTATACCCAAATACAATGACTCAACATCTGGCCAGCAGGACTAGCAGATGAGCAGTCCACCAGTCCAGATGTTTAGGTGCCTGTTTGAACGATTGGTGTGGTGCAACAGATAACACCACTACCTGCCAGTGAGCTACCACACCATGTGGGAGCCTGGGGTTCGATTCCCAGTCTGGGTGACTATGCAGTGCTACACCAATAAGAGTCCTTGGGCAAGACTCCTAACACTACGTTGGCCCACCTCTGTAATACAAGAGCGTCTGCTAAATAAGAGTGTCTGCTAAATGCTGCTAATGTAAATGTAATGAAAGCGCCATTGGTGTGAACATCACAGCTAGGCCAGAAACTTACACAAACGCAAATGTAAAAGCCCAGCTACTGTGGCGGTTGAACATCTTAGTACTCAAAGGGGCAACAGATAGAAAGAGAGAGATAGACTCAAACCGGTCCGCCATGACAGTTTACTGGAAAAAAGCATGCCGGTGGTACAAGACAACTTGGCGACCCTTGTGTTGCACTGTGAAATGAGCGTAACTATGCACAAACTCAGTTTGCGTAGCTCGAAGTGTCTGCGTTAGCATTCTTGAGTGAAGTGTGTTTCGGGCCTTAGATGTACACAGTCACAATGGGAATACACAATATGCCATAAGCTATGGACAATGCATTCAGGCAGTGGACGAAGAACTCCACCTGCACCGCTGTTATAAAGCACAGTTTGTTGGATTTGCAAGGTATTGTGGGAACTGTAGTGAATGTGCTAGTTTTTTAGCTTTTTATTTATCTGTTTCAAAGTCAAACGACTGAAAATAAACATCGTATTTTCATGTTTTTACATATTCCAACTCATGAAATCATGGTTGATCGAAAATGGACAGTGTGTCGGCATTGTTTAATAGGTGAAGGGTATGTGTGTGAAAAACACTGATTATCTTCATCTACTGTGACACATCGAACATGCTAACTTTTACATTTTACTGCTTAATAAACACTCTACAGGCTGTACAACTACCTCAGGGGGGCGCTAAACAATACAAATCAACAGAAACACAGTTTTTTTCCTGCTGTACTGAACGTGTAGCAAACGTGTAGCAAGTGTATTTTTTATGTACCATTATTTGCATACAATATTTACAGCAGGTCACTGGAATTAAAGCAGAAACAATGTACGATGGCTGATCAGCCGTAACATTAGCATTATATTAGCATCACATTAACAGGTGAAGTGAAAAACACTGATTATCTTTATCTATTGTGGCATCTGTCGAGAGGTGGGATCTGATCTCCATATCAGGCAGCAAATGAACAGTCAGTTCTTGGAGGTGATGAGGGTGTTAAAAGCAGGGAAAAAAATGGGCGAGCGTAAGGACCTGAGACACTCTGACCAGAACCAAATTGTAATGTCTAGACGACTGGGTCAGAACATCTCCAAAACAAAAGTCCGAGAGAGCACAATTGGCCATGCTCTCTCTGTGGGTGGGTAGATATATCTCTCTATCTCTCTCTCTCTCTCTCTCTCTCTCTCTCCCTGCATCCTTCTTAAAGTGATGTTGGCCGGCACAGGCGTCTGTTAGTCGGTCTGAGTGTGTCGGCTGCCCGGCGTAGCGAACCGGCGGCAGTTTGAAAAGAGATGTTTGAAAAGTTTGAAAAAAGATGGTGGCTGGCAGTGTTTGGAGAACTGGGAGAAAACCAGGAAAATTCAAGGATAAAAAATAATAGAAAACATAACCCTACATATGCATCTTAAGAGTGCAGGCCATGTTCAGTAGAACCCCTCACCTCACCTGACACACACACACACACAGAAGCACATGCACTGCTTATTTCGGCTTGTTTCTAAACGTATCCGAGCTGCTCATCCAGGCATATGAAGAAATGCTTAAATAGAAAGTGTGCCACGAGCTTCAGCTCAGAGTGAAGGCGCCGTCTGTGTGTGTGTGTGTGTGTGTGTGTGATTAGCGTGCACAGCGTGTGCCGCTGGGCTGCATGAAGGGGTTAACAGGGTGACACAGATGAGTCTGACGCTGTGTGATGGCTGAAGGGGGGCTTCAAGCCCACCCTGCTGCTGCTGCCTTAACTCCACTGCTCCACTACCACTGGATTAGCCCTTCCCAGCCAATGACACACACAGACACACACACAGACACACACACACAGCAGTTTCTCTGTTGCTACAGCAACAGCTTACTTTCCATGTCAACTGCAAAGCTGTTGCTATGGCGACGCATACACAAAAAAAATTCTTTGCGCCACAGCCGCAGACCAGATGGCAGTGAACTGTGAGAGTCACATGGAACGGCTTTACTGTTCCGACTGGCAAGCAGACACATAGTCATATTCACACACACACACACACACACACACACACACACACATATAGGGATACACATTCATTGGGCTGTGAAGATAGTGGCTAAATGCTCAATGAACATCTAATGAGTCCTAATTAATGCGCTTTGTCTGCTTTAAGAGCCTCCTCATAAAAAAATCTGATCAATCAGCACCGAATGGGGCTTAGAGTTACACAGAAATAATCCACAGGAAAAAAAAAAGGACAGACGGCACAAACTGTAAAGCTCTACTCTAACAAAACAGCAAAACAGCAAAACAGCCTGTTCCTACCCATCAGTGCTTTCCTCCACCAGCTACACAATGTGTAGTACATTCAGCTACTGTATGTATCTAAGCTGCACCCATTGCTGACACAGATGTGCAACCACACACACACAGCTTGTCTAGTCCCTGTAGAGAAGTACTGCTAATAGAATAGGACTCTCTGAATCAGATAAACAAACATGAACCTATTAGCACCATGCCAGGCGTGGGGTAGAGTGGTATAAAGCCCCCCCAGCACTGAGCTGTGGATCAGTGAAGCTGTGCTATCTGGAATGATAATTAGTCCTCCATTTAGTACTTTTGGGATTAGTTGAGGGGTTGGGGATGAGGTGAGGTTGTGATCATCCAGTATCCTTGTCGCTGAATGCAATCAAATCCTCACAGCAATGCTCCTCCCCAATCCAGTCTTCATTCCTGGACAGTAGTTAACAGTTAACAGTTACTGAAAAAAGCAGGATAAACTCTTTTTGATAGCCTTGATTTTAAACGAAGCAGGTGTCCCAATACTTTTGTCCACATAGTGTATCTAGTTCTGGGCGGTGCTGACAGGAGTGTCACCGGAGATTTATGTGTTTATGGAGTCTTTACATATTTTGATATGAAGATGCAGTCTGGGGGGGAACGGTTCCCCAACATAAATGAAAAGGCCCTTAAAAGCCTGTTAGATATTCATCTTCAGTAAAAGAGGCATAAGATCAATAAAAAGCTCTATTTGGTGAGTTAGTATGCAGCAGATGTCTCTCTGATTTCTGTATATCTCAGATTTGTAGATATGAATGCACAGCTAAATAATAAAGAATGGAAAATGTATTTTTATGAACCGCTCTCATTATTGAGAGAGGCTAAAGAACATTTAGCGGACTTAAGCCCCCTGAAATTGGCCTAAACTCCTAAAAAGTAGAAAAGTGCCTTTTCCGAATAAAACACAAACTGGTTGTGCAGCTTAAATGGTCCCTAACTTCTGCTAGGCTGGTGCTACGTGGTTGCTATGATATTCCAGGTGGTTTCTGTTGTGTTGCTACTGGTTGCTATGGTGTTGCTAAGTGTTTGACAGGTGGGTGCTACAATATTTTTAGACAGTTGCTATGGGGTTGTTTAGTGGTTGCAAGTGTGTTGATAGTTGGTTGCTAGACAGTTGCTATGGTATCCCAGATCATTGCTATGGCATCTTAGGTGGATACCCCATATGGTTGGGAGGGTGTCACATTTGCACCCCATTCATTCCCATGGGGATAAAAATCTGTGAATATGCCCTGCGGCATGGAAACTATGCATCTGATCACAAAGCTGCACCAAGCCATCTTCACACAATCAGACCTATAGATCTGAAGTCGATATCTCTGGTTCTAAGTGGTTCTTCTAGAGCGGCATCGTTCAAGGGACCCTTTGTAGCACCTTTATTTGTAACAGTGTAGTAATGCCACTCTGTACTAAGAAATCCAATACCACAGTCATTTCCAAATGACCTCTCCAGACAAAAGGTTGTAGGCATCATTACATTGTAAATGCTTGGTTCTGCATCCCCTGGCCTTACATACGCCATCAATCCTGTTAGGTGAGGATAACGGCAGTCTCTTAAGAGACCGTTTGTGTCATTTTCCACAAACTCACAGCCACATTTTCCACTGACAGACACTCCCATATCCCAGTATGGCTGGAACTGTAGGGTCCACAGGCCCAAATCTCAATCTCAATCTGACCAATCAGGTGAAATGATGAAGCGGGCACACAAAAAAGCTCTAGCTAATATGACGGACAGGAACTCTCTCAATAGACTGGTGTACTCCTTACCTAATAGACCATTACCTCAGTCACTACACTGTCTTGTTTGGCTTGCTCTGAACAGTAGCCTTATCGAACTTCCACCTGCACTGTTTAACAGAGCACCCGTCAATTTTCAACCTCCCTCCAAAATCTTTATTGGGCACAGCCAACAGAAGGGCACTTAAGAAGTCTGGAAGTCCCTCCAACATGGACCAAAGGCTATTTGTCTCTTTGCAGAAGTTTATTTGCCGATGTTTTCACACATTAGTACATCTGCTGCAGCACGCAGCACAGGCCCCAGTAAATTGGGTCTAACGACACCCCTGGCGTCTCAATATTGTGATGAATAAATTTGAAGCACCCCGTAAACGACCACCCTGCACACACTGTATACAAAGGATCTGGCTTCCTAGAAAAAAGCCAATACGGTGGTGTGACACCAACACTGGTGATGATACATCAACCAATACTAGTTCTGACCACCTCAGCAGTGTACTGTGTCCTGTACTCGGTCACTGGTACCAGAAGAACCATTTTGCTTGAAGCCTGCTGCATGTGGTTGAACAGAGGAGGAAAAAGAGACAGGACGAGGCTCTGGGAGTCCAAAGCCGCAGTGCTATTTCTGCACCTCCCACACTGGCCCTAAATGATTTATGGTCTGAGGCTGAGCTCTGAGAAAGCATCCTTACCTGACTCCTGTCCTTGTCCACTTTCTTAAAACACTTATTGAGGGAGAGGTTGTGCCTGACTGAGTTTTTCCAGCCCGTCGGGGCGTTGGCGAAATAGGGGAAGTGTTCGAGGATCCAGTTATATATATCCTTAACAGGCAGCCTCTTGGAAGGTGCGTCCTCTATGGCCATGAAGATGAGGCAGCTGAAGGAGTAAGGGGGCTTGCAGTTGGGGTTCTGCTTGGCGTCGTACGGGACATCCGAGGGGGCCGGGGAGGGCGGGGTGTCATCGTCGAGCTCCTGCACGGGGCTGACGCTCCGCAGCACGGGGTCGCCGAAGCTGTTGAGCAGGTTCTTGCTCTCGTGGAGCCAGTTGAGATTGGTCAGCTCCTCATCCTCCACGCTGGTCTTCTCCAGCTTGATGGCCGGCAGCGGCAGGGCCAGCTCCATCTCCTCAGCCTCGCGCAGCGCCTGCGTGATGGACCCCGCCTGGTACAACTGGCTCAGGCCACTTGCAACACTAACCCCGGAAGCTTCTGGCTTCTTACTGGGAGGCATGACCGGACCCATTTAGACCAAGGCTCCTGCAAACCAGAGACAGAACGAGAAGCGTTACAAGATCTGTGTCACAAAGCAATGTGCCATCTAGAACAATAGCAACAATGTAACAACTGTATGAATGAATTATAATAGTAATGCAAAAGTTTGGACACTCCTTTTGTGAAATATGCGAAGAAATCCTTTACAGGAAACAAACCTAAATGTTGTTCTGCACATGTTAGAGTATGGATTGTGTTTACTGAATTAATTTAACATGGAACATGGTAAATGCCTCATTTCATTTTTTTTTCGCTTCATCTACCAAAGTTAAGCTTACAACAACAATGTATACCTTGGATATCATCACTGAAATGGCAAAATTTCTCCTCAATTTTTTACTTTTTGGCACAATTCGAAAATTTCACGATAAACAGACCAATAGAAATGCTCCAAAATTACTATTTTTACATGAAAGTTAAACTTTTTTTTTGCACATGGTTTTTTGTGACTGTGACAACCTTTATTTACTTTTATTAAATTATTTTATAAGATCTGCTTTCATTGGTCAAAGGACATGCAAATAAATCAAATATTGCGTCATTAGACAAAAATGCTTTGTACTATACTAATGAACCCCCTTTAAAGTGAAAGGGATCTGGATGTGGGTCTCATAACAGTCTCATAACCACACACAATTACTTGCTTATTAGCTTCATAGCAGGTAAGACAATAATTCCTACAGAACAATAAGCCTCAATATCAGCTGGTTGACTAAAAAGACAAGAACCGGTTGCTTATAGTGCAGTGGATAGCACCACAGCCCTCCATGTGGCTGCTGGTAAATCATTTCCCTTCTCAAGAAAGCACAACAGTAAGAGTCTACAGTCTACAGCTGCCAACATCTGTAACATGATATTATTAATAACTGAAGAAAGAAGCCGAAAGTGTTAAAGCCAGCACAGCAGGTTTCTTATGGTTTCTGCTGTATGATACGAGGACGATCAGCCCGTTCCAACATCACCATGCATTTTTAAATACAATAGGAAAGCTTTTTACCAGGGCTTTTAACAAGGTGTTTAAAAGAACTGCACACAGCTGCTATTCACAGGCTGAATACAGGTCCTAATCAGTGAAGCTGAGAGAGCTAATACACACATACACTCGCGCACACACACACACTCACAAACACGCACACAAAGCACAGGTGAAACGTGAAGCAGCCCATTCAGCCCTGCTGAGGAGGTTTATAGATTGATAATAGAGCCATTGAGCAGCACTGAGATTCCACTGCACTCACATTACACTGAGCCTGCATGAATAGGAGCTTCCTTCTGAGGACCAAAACACACACACACACACACACACACACCCTACACCATGCTAGCACAACCATTCCTTTCTCTTAGCTCAGCCAGGAATGTCCTCAGCCCAGGAATGTCCAGGAGGCAACATCTGCTAGGAGATACAACACAAACACACGTATTTGACAAAGATGCACATCTCTGCTAAAGTGTGACACATCTCCAGATAAAACCAGACAGATCAATCAGTGCTATCTATAAAATGTGTAAAACCCATCACTGGCTCATACACATACATCTTACCTCACACACACACACACACACACACACACACTCACACTCAAGAACAATGAGGCTAAAGCCATTATTTAATGACCAGTACTTTCAGTTATGCTTCGGATGATTAAGTGTGGCCCTACAGCCCTGAGGGTTGGTTCTTTAGACACTGTTTAACCCTCATTTTTAAACAAAATGACACAGTCTGGAAGCTGAGACACACGTCCGTGTCCACTAATTAAAGGTGTCTTTGAATTAAATGTTACCTTTTATTTTAGAAACCTGTTCTAACACCAGCACTCCTGCTGATTTTCTGCGGTAGACTGCGGTTGACCTCCATAGACCTTCATGCACCTGTGTGTCTCAAATTTCATTAAGATTAAAGAACCTCAGCAAGATGGTGATTTTCTATACCCATTGGTATGCTTTTATAGAACTGCACATCCAGGCCAAGAACCACTTAGGAACCCTAATTTTTTTAAGACTGTGGGATGTTAGGTCTGGTAGGGTTCAAGATTAAAGTACCTTAGCATACGGTAATGGTTCTATGCCAATGAAATAGGTTTCCTAGAAGTGCACTTCCAGGCCAAGAACCACTTAGGAACCCTCATTTTTTTTACACTGTGGGATGTTAGTTCTGATAGGGTATGAGATTAAAGAACCTCAGCATACAGTAATGGTTCTATACCAATGAAATAGGTTTCCTAGAACTGCACATCCAGGCCAAGAATCACTTAGGAACTATCAGTTTTAAGGCTGGGAGATGTTAGGTCTGATAGGGTGTGAGATTAAAGAACCTCAGTATACAGTAAAAGTTCTATATCAATTAAATATGATTCCTAGAACTGCACATCCAGGCCAAGAACCACTTAGGAACCTACATTTTTAACACTGTGGGATGTTAGGTCTGATAGGGTTTAAGAGTAAAGAACCTCAGCATACAGTAATGGTTCTATACCAATGAAATAGGTTTCCTAGAACTGCACATCCAGGCCAAGAACCACTTAGGAACCCTCATTTTTTTTAAGACTGGGGGATGTTAGGTCTGGTAGGGTTCAAGATTAAAGAACCTCAGCATACAGTAATGGTTCTATACCAATGAAATAGGTTTCCTAGAACTGCACATCCAGGCCAAGAATCACTTAGGAACTATCAGTTTTAAGGCTGGGAGATGTTAGGTCTGATAGGGTTCAAGATTAAAGAACTTCAGCAGAAAACAAGGATTCCATACCTATTACAGGTATTTCCTAGAACTGAATATCAAAGCTATATTTCATGATCTCATGGTGTGTGGTTCTTAGCTCAGACTTGGACATGCAATTCTAGAAAAACATTATAATGAGTAAAGAACATTATGCAGACCTTATGCAGACCTAACATCTTACTCTGGTAAAATGAAGGTTCCTAAATGGTTCCTAGCTTGAACATGCAGTTCTAGGAAAACTGTGTAACCCTTAGTGTAGTCTTAGCATTCTGTACACCCCCCGTGGTCCCGAGGGTCAAACTTTTACTGAAGACAATCTATGTAACCTGGTGGTCTACAGCTTTAATGGAAGTATGAACAAAGGCCATGTTTCACTTTCTCCAGGGTTGAGGTCAGTCTAGGAAAGGTCATACAATTTATAGTGGAAAAGAGATCATTTAGGGTAGTTTAGGGCTGTTTGTTAGGTTTGACAGGGTTGAAATATGACCGGGCAATTTAAACATTTCCTTATACTCAACCAAAGTGGTGGAATCTGCAGATCATCAGGAATTACCTGCCTTTTACTGGCATCCAGAAATCCATGTCTGGCACCGTTGGTCTGCTTTAGTAAAAGTAACATCAGTGAGATCTATTTGCCCATAATGCCCCCTGCATCAGTGCAGCTAACACCACAGGACAGGCAGTAATGGGAATTCAATCAAACACACATTCAAATGGCAAGAATATGACACCAGAGAGCAGTCGGACGCCTTCTAAATCCTCTCTGACAGTGTGATAGGGATCAGCTTGAGCAGCCTCGTGACCTCATAACCCTTCTCCAGCTTCTCCAGTCACGTCCATGTGTGTTCTCAGCAGATTCCCAGGAAGTAACAAAGTGCTAACTGGAAATATTGAGATCGTACGACAAAGAATTTGAAGCTGCAAACATTTAAAGGTCAGCATCCAAAGAATCATAAAACTGATGCCTTGCAGGAGTGTAACCCAAGGCCATTATCTGTATCTGTATGGTGGGTGTGGCCTAACCCTCACGTTTACATTTTCCAGACCCTTTAAGCTGCATGTGATTATGCCAGTCTCGTTTAAGAATGGTGAAGAGTGACGCAGATCATGGGCGATGAACGTGCAAGTGAATATTTTAAATGTATTTATGTAATTATTTATTTATTTACTGGAGACCCTCCAGCTGAGATCTGCTGCTCTGTGCTCAGCACGTGGTCTGTGTGGATTGGCAGCTTTGCTGAAGCGATGTTTGAAAAAGTAAATGTTAGAGGGAAATCATAATTCAGTCAGTCAAGCTAAATCAAAGCAGATTTTGTCTTTTTTTGTAAGAGAGGGCAGGGCTTTATTATGGAGCTTAATGACGCAAGCTACTGGCTACTTTGTTCCTAGGGTCTTGCTGATCTCATAGCCATATGTATATATATATATATATATATATATATATATATATATATATATATATATATATATTACATACAATATTTAAAATAAGACTTTTAGACAAGTATAAGTGCATTTACACAGAAATGGTTTGTACATATTTTATGATTCAATAAAGAAGCTCCCATCCTCTGGTGGCGCTGTTCTGGAGATATTCATACATATTATACTTTTCACACCACAGTTCCCGGCCACTGGTGGTGGCATTTTGCCAACTGCAGTTAAGAAAGCAGTGCCGCTACAGCTTAGCTACGTTCATGCTGCTTTAATCCCTTCTAAAATGCTTCTAAAAATGGAAGTAATGGACGGAAACCCCTACAGAAACGCTACACATTTCACACTCTACTGAGGTTACATTTATGTTAAGATAAAGTTTAGGTTTAGGTTTAGTAGTAGTAGTTAAGTTTAGGTTAGGTTAAGGTTAGAATTAGGTTTAGGTGTAGTAGGTTAAGTTTAGGTTGAGGTTAGAATTAGGTTCAGATGTAGTAGGTTAAGTTTAGGTTAGGTTTAGGTATAAGAGGTTAGGTTAAGGTGCGGGTTGGGTCAAGTTTAGGTTTAGGTTAAGGTTAGAATTAGGTTTAAGCATAAGAGGTTGAGTTTAGGTTAGGTTGAGGTTAGAATTAGGTTTAGGTGTAGTAGGTTAAGTTTAGGTCTAAGGTCAGATAATAAAATGTCCCTGGTTGTTTGTATCATTCTCTGTTCAGATGGTTTGATTTCTGTGTGTCTGGGTGGTGTCAGTAATTGGTGCAGATGATTGAGGGTCGATCTACATTTACTACACATTGTACAAATCCAGAAAATCCTCTGAATATGCACAAATTTCTTTTGAGAGCAGGCTGGAAGTATTATATAGATAGATTGACTAGATTTCAGATCATTTCCCAAGTGGTGCAAACAAGTGTTGGTTTATTGGTCTCACTACACTCTTAAAAATGAAGGTGCCTCTAATGGATCTTTGAGGGATGCCACAGAAGAACCACCAGCATATTTGAAATAGAGATGAGTGTGAGTGTGAAGAACCAGAAGTGGTTCTTTTATGGCATCCCTCAAAGAACCTTTTGAAGCACCTTTCTCTTTTCAGAGTGTAGCATAACAGGTGGGTAGGATGGCCTTCTTTCTTCCCTCATCATTCAGCACAATGCTAGCCAGTGTGGACGTCTATCAGCTGCAGTAACATAATGGGCAGTTAGTGTTCATCTGCAAATGTGTTTAGCTGTCCAATGATGGAAAAGATGGAAAGGATAGGGAGGTGCTTCATGTGTCTTCACCCACCCAGCTTGGTAGAGGGAGACCTAGCTAGACCTGTTGTACAAGACCAGGTAGAAAACAGCAAAAGTAAAGAGTTAAGATGATTCCACTTGCCAAGATCTATCTGCTGCATGGCCTGTGATGTTGGAGCATGTCTAAAAAAGAGCTCCAGGGTTACTAAGTAGGCCAGGACCACAGTGTGTTCTGCCATTGTTTATAATGGTAAAGGGTGTAGACACAATTTTGGTCTAAGCAACTAAAAATACTAGGACGTCACTTCTGCGTTTTTCAGAATAAACTAAACAAAGCCCACAAAAATAGATGCTCTGCTGTCATGCATAGGATCAGCAAGGGCACTCTCGAGCAGAAGCTAAACTGACGTTCCTCAAGCCTTTGTTTTCCAAAAAAACTTCAAGAAACAAGACGTGCTTAAGAGTTTCACTTCATGACTGAACTTCAGCGCTCCGCTCAAGGTGAGAAGCGTTTCAAAGGGGGAATGAAATTCATTCAGACGCGAGCGCCCCATTACAGCGGCCCAAAGTGAGACACAAACACTGGAATCATTCATGAAAAATCAATGCACTGCATCTTTCCAATGAGGAGCCCTCATCTAGCTGAGACTCCAGTGGGGCGCTGCGGTCTCGTGAGCCTCTGCGCAGAACATTATATTACAACTGACAGGAAAGTAATTTAATTGCGCTGTTGCCATGACAGCGTAGCGCTCAGTTTGGGCCTAATTTGCTGCCAACTGCCAATTGCATCCCAAGAGACTCGGATCATCATTCTTGACCAAATTTCCTAGTTTAAAGGAAAACGCAGACAATAATAGTGTGGATTCTCTTAAAGGCAAGAAGAAGGTAAACAGCCTGTGAATATAAATGCACTATGTGGACAAAAGTATTGGGACACCTGCTCGTTTATGGTTTCTTACGGAGTCAAGGGTATTTAAAAACAGTTTACCTTGCTTTTGTTGGAATCTATACTGTCCAGAGTTTAGAGCAGCATTGCTGTGAGGATTTGATTGCACTCAGTGACCAAAGCGATAGTGAGATCACAGTGTTGGATGATCACCACCCAACATTTCATCTTTCCAGAGAACACTAAATAGACAAAAGTATTGGGACACCTGTTAATTAATGGTTTCTTCTGAAATCAAGGGTATTAAAAGAAACTCCATTTGCTGGTTTTGGAGCACTGCTGTGAGGATTTGATTGCATTCAGCGACAAAAGTGACGTTATTGAGGGCCATCCTCAACCCCAAAGCTCAAATGTATTGGATGGAGCACCACCATCATATCAGAGAACACAGTTTCACTGGTCCACAGCTCACTTCTGGGGGTTCTACTGGCACTGGACAAGCTGGACAGTAAAAGATACTGCTTAGAGTAGCTGAATGCATTTATTAGATGGGGTGTCCACAAACATTTGGACATGTAGTGTATAGACTTTATATTGCACACTATTTTGGTAACTTGTTTACCACAACAATGGCAATAGAAAAAATGACAAAAATGTCCCATATGTTCCAAAATGTCCAGCCTAACTGAATATGTATAGACCTGAACTGGATTAATTATTCAGGGAATTCCTCTTCTTAGTGTATATATTAAAAAACAACAACACCTCACTCCTTTATTCACCTGCACCAACGCAGCAAACCATGACGTCTATTGTGAGCCATGCTGCGAAAAAAAAAAAAAAAAAAAAAAACGAGGGGATGAACAAGAAACAGTATCCACACACCAGTGCACAAATAGGATCGCTGTATATAAAACCACTGACACCAAACCTTATTTATGGCTCTTGCACCTCCGTGGTTAATGCTGTTCACCAGTAGCCGGAACACGGCAATGAAAAGGCCCTGGGCTGGCCATGCATGCAGGAGCGCAGTGCGTTTGAGAGTGGATAATTAAGCGTGCCATTCTGTTATGTAGCCCAAACACCATCTGCCTCACTAAAACATTTGTTTGTGATGAAGTCTGAGGGCTGTGTCAGGGGGCTGATTATCAAGATATTAATTAGCACACTTTTGGAGTATTGTGGAGTAAATCCATTACGTTTTAGAGAACTGATGGCGCATTATTGTTGACAGTACGAAGCATATTTGCGGTAAATTAGAGGAGCCGCACCGCTAAACATCGGCCTGGTGAATGGACTCAAAATCTGAGCACATTTAATATACACGCTAAATGGACAAAAGTATTGGGACACCTGCTCATTCATCGAATCTTCTGAAATCAAGGGTATCAAGGGATTGGACGCTCTAAATGGGCCAATGTAGTGTTATGAGGCTTGCCCATTGGTGTAGTGCAGCATAGTCATCCACACCGGGAGCTAAACCCCAGTCTTCCACATGGTGTGGTAGCTCACTGGTGTTATCCATTGCACCACACCAACCACTAGATTTTGGAAGAGCATTTCTGTGAGAATTTGATTGCATTCCAAAAGTATTGGATGCAGCACCATCATCATTCCAGATAACACGATTCTTCCACTGCTCCACAGCTACTTAAAATGCTAGGGGGCTTTATACCCCTCTAGCCCACCCCTGACAATAGGAGTCAGGGTGTCAATAGGTTCATTTGTTTTTTTTTATTTGCTCCAGAGAGTCCTATTCTAATGGCAATACTTCTCTGCAGTTACTAGACAAGCTCTGACACATCTGACACATCAGCAATGGTTGGTTAAAGTAAAGTGGAACGCATTCATTAGAAGAGGTGTCCACAAACATATGGACATATAGTGTACAATAAATCATAATAGGAGGAGTGCAGCGTTGCATGTAAAAGGTTAATTCTGTACAGTACTTTCTTTTTGGCTTTATATATTATTATAGTTACTGAAACCAAGTAACCACCTTATAGTAAGTGTTGCTAATAACTGTGTTATTACACATTAATAATCAGACAACAACAGTGTAACTATGGAGGATGGGATCGCTGTTACACATGGATTACAGTAGTGTTATACACACATATCAAATTTTGCATTGACTCATGCAATAACACAAGTGTATCTCAATAGTTGCAACAGCAGATTCTGTCATGTGGTTATAACTATGAGGGTAACTCATAACATAAAGATGAGGGTAACTGTATTTATAAGAACTGCTGCTTTTTCTGTGAAAGCTGGTGATATAGTCACTTTCACACATGATCTACAGCAGTCCTACTGTATTTCATTTGTAAGCAGGGTAAACATGACCAGTAGTTACACTGTTATTACATGCTTTGTTACTATGTAACTACACAGTTATTAAAGACCCAATATAAAACGGGTGCCCACTAAATAAATAACCCACCATGTACAGAACCAAAGCCGAAGAGCTCTTTTACATGCAAGATAGTAACAGAAAGACGTGCATGTTAAACAAGACAGAAGCACTCGCTCCCTGCGTCGGCTGAACTCTGCGCCGCTGTGGCATTTGCAGAATCCATCGATTTGCCCTCTTTCTGCTGGAAACTGGTCTGAGTTGTCTGTAAATAACACAGTGCTCTATAGAACATCCATCATACCCTCATTTAGGCTTTTCACGTGCCTAATATCAACATCAAGAGTTACAGAAAACAGAGAGGACTTGTAGTAAGCGAGTATCCCCCCCTACCCCCCCCCCCCTTCCCAGCCTCAACATCTGAATAACGAAGTGCACGGTTCACTGCCAGAAAAGAGAGAGCATTTTCCACACAAAGACAAGACGCAGGCTGTCCTTATTATGAGCTAACCAGCTGCCAAACTGCCATTTTACTATTCAGCCCAAATCTGAGAGCTGTGTTCTTACAATCACGGAGCTAAGTGGGAGATGGACGAGTAATGAGCTGTTCGTGCTAGTCTAAAATCACTCTGTGAGGCAGCAGAGCGCTGGACAGCAAGAAAAAAGAGAAGACTTTATACTTAACAGCTCACACTAGCAATAATACAAAGACCCAATGCTTTAATGGTCACTCCTTTGTCACTCTATGATCTTAAATGTGGGTTCTGTATGGGTTCCTACAAGGTTCCTGGCTCAAATATTCAATTTGTGGAAGAAAATAAATAAACAACTTGAGAACAGTGTTTATTCAAAGGTTTTTTTAGGAAGTCCATGGTTATACATAGAACTGTGATCATTCAAAGAGCCAAATGGTCCTAAAGGAAGACTTGCTGTATATGGTTCTTCATCAGCTGTGACTTTTAGGGCAATACTAATCAGCAAACACATAGAAAACAACCTGAGAACTTCAAGTCTAGAACTGCCAGTGGTTCCATGGTGCTTGTGAAGGTACACACTGAAGCATAGGTTGATTATTCTGAAGCTGAAACCATTATAAATGAGTATTTTGTAATTGTTTAGCACATTTAAAGGAGGGATCCCACAGGGTTCTGGTTTAGGCTTTGTGAAATTGATGCTAGTTGTGGCATTGATGTAGTTATCAGGGTGAGGAACTGAAGTGTGGGGCTCTAGACAGGGTTAAATAACCTTTTAAATATGGTACTATAGTATATAACGAGTCTGGCTATGGTTATTAGACTTTTTTTGACACAGTAGAGAACCCATTTAACTAAGAATGCAAGGCATCAATCAGTCTAAGCAATACAAAAAGGATATATATGTAGAAGCACTCTTTGATTTGTTAAGGAACCCTTTTTTATTGCCATAGAACCATTTTTATCATTCTTCACACGACCAAATCCAGACGCTTTCCATACAGAAGAACCGTTCAACCAGTCATACAACCTCGTAGGCATTCACCTGGTTCTGGAACTGTTAAAGAACCCCATCCCCCCATTTTTAAGGGTGTACTCTTTGTTTTTTAGTCAAACAACCTCACAAGTCTCAACCTGGTTTTGTTGAGCGGTCATAGTTCTATGTAGAAGTATTGCTTTTGCTCGAGAACCCTTGAAGAACCCCATACCCCATTTTTAAGGGTGTATTCTTCGTTTTTTAAGAGCTGAAAACAACAACAGCGAAGATGTCAGCACATTCCTTGTTTGTCTTTAGATGCCATCTTTGCTGATTACTCGTGGAAAACACAGAGCCACAGGTTTCTCCCCAACTGTACTGAGCTGAACTTGGAATAAACAGAGAGTGGAATGCAGTGACGCAAACTTCAGCGTCGCGCTGAAAGAGCCACTAGCTTGGCTTTGTTTACTTTAACCCAGAACTGCTATCTCCTTACTAGATCATCTTAATGACACAGAGAAAAGGCTGAGACAAACAGTCAAGTCAAAAAATCTCCTGTACCTGTTCTGGAATGGCACTCATGAGCCTGGCCTTGGGTCGGTCCTTCCCTTTGCTCTATTAGGAGGGCATCTATTACTAATTCCACAGCGATTCCCAGCTTAAGAAGTAGCCGACACCCCTGCAGCGGACAGGGCGTCTTGTTTTGAAGAGCAGGAGCGCTCTGCAGCCTACGTCAAACTTCCAGCAAGCCTCGACTCATCCTGCCCCTAGTTTACCTGTGAGAATTCAGGCTGAGGGTGTAGCCTGAGCTAACCCCTCCTTGAACAGGTGTCACATGTCGTGCCCCAGCAACTCGTCTGGCAAGTGCCGGCCCTAATAGTGGATCTGATTTAAGGAAGGCGGACAGTCTTCTACGCACCAGTGCAACTTACAGCAATCAAAACAGCTTAAAGTCAGATGTTTGCATGGGAAAAGCAAACATGGCTCTGTGGAGCTGGTAGCTTTTTATTATTCTTTTCTGGAGATCCACAATTGGAAGCTTTGGGTCTTTTAGCTTTTGCTGATGAGGATGTTTCAAGATCAAGATCCAGAAGGATTTTATTGTCATCACCACCATATACAATGACAGGGAATGAAACACCATTCCTCCAGAGCCTCGGAGGACCAACAACCAAGACATGACCAATATTTACAGTAATAGACAGCAAGGCAGAAGACTACACATTAAACTACCATACAGTCCGAGGTGGGTAGAGAAGCCCAAACCCACACACTACTAAACCCATATGTAAAAGGATTTGGTAGTCAGACTTGAGTAAAAGTACAAGTGCTCGATCAAAAAAGCGACTTGAGTAGAAGTAGAAGTGTTCCTTAAGCACCACACTTGGTGGAAATACTAAAGTATTCAACATTTTTTGTACTTACTTATTGTTTGTATCTGATGGCGATAATTTAGATAAATTTTTATTAATGCAGGCTTTTTACTGCAAAGCAGCTTTACAGACATCCGGGTTCGAGCCTCATTTGAGCAAGATATTGGCAACAGTGGCAAGGAAAAACTGAAAAACCTTGAGAGAAACCAAGACTCAAAAGGGGAACCCATCCTCCTCAGGTCGACACCGGATCTTAATAAAAATCAAAACAGGAATAAAGACAATGAAACAAAACTGAATTCAGAAAAGAAAATGAGGTGAGGATGACATGGGTTTTTAATGATTCGTACCCTTTTTATGATTTT